>NC_133870.1:4859514-5459514 GCF_044706935.1 Curcuma longa | reverse complement strand
CTTGGAGCTCGGCCGGGAACTGGTGACCCGCAAGGTGGACCTCGTGTACGGCGGCGGCAGCGTCGGGCTCATGGGCTTGGTCTCCCGCACCGTCCACTCCGAAGGCGGCCACGTCGTGGGGATCATCCCGCGGTCGCTCATGGCGAAGGAGATAACAGGGGAGACATTCGGGGAGGTGAGGGTGGTGGCGAACATGCACCAGCGGAAGGCGGAGATGGCCCGCAGCGCCGACGCCTTCGTGGCGCTGCCAGGCGGGTACGGGACGCTGGAGGAGCTGCTCGAGGTCATCACCTGGGCGCAGCTGGGCATCCACACCAAGCCCGTCGGCCTGCTCAACGTCGACGGCTACTTCGACTCGTTTCTGGCGCTCGTCGACAAGGCCGTGGCCGAGGGCTTCATTGCGCCGCACCAGCGCCGTCTCTTCGTCTGCGCCGGCGACGCGCAAGGGCTCCTCCGGGAGCTGGAGGAGTACGTGCCGGTGGATGACGCGGTGGCGAGCAGACTCGCACCCGAGTGGCAGTCGTCGGGGATCTAATTCTTATTCAGCTGCATGCAGCAGAATAAACAAAACCTGCAACTGTTACCCATTTCAATAAATTCCTGTGCGAGGGAAATCGATCACCTTTTTGGATTAAGAACATCCATTTCTTTGATTTTTATGTTCCAGTTGACCAGTCTGTGAACTTTCTAATTTTCATTAATGCATTCACCATTTCTTGCAAAATATTGACTTATATTTGCAGATGATTACAAGAACTGGATACAGAATTGGCTGTTGATTTAATGTTTCAAATTCCAAAGGTTCCTGTTTGCTGCTGTTTACAGCGAGAAATAGTTCATTGATCTTGAGTTTCTTAGTACTAATTACCGCCGTTCACCATTTCGACTCCGGTGGTGTCCTCCTTCCCCTTGTCCGCCGCCGCCGTCTTCTTTTCCTCCCCAAAGAGCTCCTGCATCTCCTCCAGCGTCCTGCCCCGCGTCTCTGGCAAGAATGTGAAGAAGAACACCCATCCCACCGCGGCGATTCCGGCGTACAAGAAGAAGCTGCCACCCAGCGTGATGGCCTTGTAGAGCGAGATGAAGGTCATGGTGATGACGCCGCTGGTGACCCGGTTCACGGCCGCCACGATGGCGGCCCCCAGCGCCCGCAGGCGCAGCGGGAAGATCTCCGAGCTGTAGACTAACGTGATGGGGCCCGCGCCGATGGAGAAAAACGACACGTACGCGAGTGTGGAGCTGATGCTGAGCGCCACCGCCCACTGGAGCGGCTGCTCTCCATCGCCGTGCCTGTCCACGGCCGTCAGCCCGATCCCCAGCCCCGCCAGCGACGCGATCATCCCTGCGAAGCTCCCCAGCAGCAGCGGCCGCCTCCCCACGCGGTCTACGAAGAAGGTCGCCACCAGGATTAAGAGAGTCTTGGTGAACCCCACGGCCACCGTCATCCCCAGCTGCGGGTTGTCAGACTTGATCCCCGCGGCCTCGAACACCCGGGGACTGTACAGCACCACCGAGTCGATCCCCGACGCCTGCTGGAAGAAGTGGATCCCCAGGGCGGCGATCAGCACGCGGCGCACCGACGGCCTCGGCCACGGCAGCAGCTCCCTCCAGGCTCCCCTGTTTTCTCTGTTCTTCTTGGGGACCGCCACCACGTCGTCGTCGCATTCTTCCGGGATTCCGGCAGCCCGCTTGATGTCGGCGAGACGGAGCCGCGCTTCCTCCGGCGAGTCGCAGGTCTTCTCGAGAACCTCCTTGGCGTCGCCGAGGCGGCCGCGCATGACGAGCCACCGCGGCGACTCCGGCATGGCGAGCACTCCGACGCCGAGAAAAACCGACGGGATGGCACCGACGCCGAGCATGAATCGCCACCCGAGGGACTGCCGGAGATGGGAGAAGGCGTAGTTGGAGATGTATCCTAGGAGGATGCCGACGTTGATGAAGATCTCCGGGAAGGAAGTGAGGAAGCCGCGGCAGGAGGCAGGGGCGATCTCGGCGTTGTAGGTGAGGGCGATTATAGCCGCATATCCAACGCCGATGCCGGCGACGAAGCGGCCGAACATGAGAAAAGCATAATTCATGGCGAAGCCCATGAGCAGCGCACCAGCGAAGAAGATGGCGGCCGCGAAGACGATCGTGTACCGGCGGCCGATCCAGTCGGAGGTGAATCCGGCGGCGAAGGAACCGACGAGAGAGTAGAGATTAAGGATGCCGATTAGAATCTCCACCTGCGTGTCGCTGATGTGGAGCTCTCTTTGTATGAACTTTTGAGCTCCGCTCATCACTCCGATATCTGATTCAATCCCCAAACAGAAACATTCGATCACAGACTACCACCAAGAATCAAATTAAAGCCGATGACAAAACAGAAATTAAGAACATGATGGTAACATGCACGTACGTACCATAGCCCAACAGGATGGTGGCCAAGGACGCGAGCATGATGCAGCCCATGGCGTACATGTTGCGGCCTTGCTTCGGCGGCGCCGCCATCTTCTCCACCGACGACAACTGCTCACCATCCTCTTTCTTTTCCCCCATACTCAGTAGAGAAATTAAGAGAATTAAATGAGAGACCTTAATTTCCTAGCTAATCGATAATAGGAAGCATGGTGGAGTGGAGTGGCGTGGTGAGCTGGGTTTAAATAGACCAAGAAGGTCTGTGAATTCTTACTGCTGATCATTTAGAATTAACACTGCACTACCTGCTCAAATAATTGAGGGCCAGGCCTTCTGCTGCTCAGGGCATGGCTTCACCTTGCGTTGCAGCAGCACAAACAACAGCTGTGTACGTCCAGTTGATTATGAAAAGCCGGCTAGCACGTGCGTGGACTCGGGAGCAAACGGTGGGGTGGGAGAGCGTTATCTCCTTCGCGTCGTCATCGAATCGTTGCAGGCTGCAGAGCGGCGCGACTGTGTGGTATGCAAAATGGCTGATGGCTACTTGCTTTGACTTGTGGACTAGAGAAGATGCTCAGTCAGATAAAGAAGACAAAGGTAAAGGTTGATTGTGGACATGGCGCTGGATGGCCATCATTTAAGGAGTTTTTGTCTTGTAGAGTTGGAACACTCAAACAGATCAAGTACTGTGATACGGATCATTTCATTAAAATTTTATAACGAGACGGATTTGAACAGATCCGTCGATGAATTACTCCAATAAAAGATAGAATTCATCGTTCCAACGATCTTAAGGACGAATCTAAGAACGAGAGCTGGGTTGAGCTAATCTCAAGTTAGCCGAGTCTGTCAAGAGGTCTGAGTTCACTTCATGCAAGCATGTTACCATCTTATTTTTTTCCCATATTTCATCTAATTTTAAATTTTTATTGAATGAATTTTTTCTTTATTTATGAAATTGTTAAATTAATTTACCGGTAATGATATCTAATTCATAGACGCTAGAAATTTGAGGGCCATGGTGGAAGGCCTGGCCACTGATGCGGTATTAGAGAGCATGTTACTGACAGTCAAGTAGATGTAGTCGGTCCGCGAGTACAGCACAAGGTCGTGCTTGAGCTTATCTCGTAGGATCTCAATCCACAATTGCTCGCCTCTGGCGTAGATGGAACTCGTAAGGGTACATTGGTGTAGAGGATTTGTTGATCCGGTCATGACAGTCGCAACCGAGGGTTGTCATGTCAACAACTACATCTCTAGGGGAAAGGGTCTAGCCACGGAGAGAGTAGTTGTGACCGCAAGTGGAAGCTCAGAAGAAAAATTGGCACGTGGAGGCTTGCGTATGAGATATAGGTGCAAGTTGCTGTGTACTTGGAAGAGAATAAAAAAAAGTCTTAAAAATTTCCTTACTCATTTTAAATGGATCAAACCGATTTAATCTAATTAAATTTGGTTCGACCATAACTTTACTAAATCAAATCTAAATCAATTCCAACTTGGACCAACATATTCCTTATCTTCGCACCTACCGATAAATTTTGTTTAACTATAATCTGATTTTAAATCAACATCTTCACTTCGTGTTCGATGATTTAATTCATTTATTTATTAAGTATAATATTTGATTAATAGTTAAGAATAAAATAGTCATAAAATTTTTTAAAAATTAATTTTAATAAACAATATTATATTATAATTTAATATTATATTATTTAATCATTTTTACTAGTTTAAATTTCAAACAAGTCATGCTTTCCAATGCAGCTGGAGCCATGCAAGGGCTAGGTTATAGCTCAGGATAGTCCTGACATGACTCCGTCTCTAAATGATCTCACATAATCTATTTCAAAATTATCTGCGAGAAGGTAAATTAGAAAATTACAGTTAACCATTATGAAGGAGAGTATTATTTCGGTCGTTTCAATAAATCTGTCTCGTATTAACCAACTCAATCATACCCTGAAAGTGTCCGTCGATGAATTGTTAAATCTCTAAAAGAAAGACGGATCTATATAATTTTTATTTTTAATTACAAATTAAGTGGATTTAATTCACAAATCTATTAAAAATATTAAAAATTTTAAATTTAGTTGTGGATTAGATGAGTGAAATTCATGAATCTATTAAATTTTTTATTTTTATATTAAATTTTAGATAAAGATAAATTTTTCGATCAGCGAACTAATTCAATTTCATCATTGCATGACTTGTAAGGGTTGAAGGTCAACTGTAGCTTCTCAATTTACCTCTTTATAGATGGTCGTGAGTTCGATATCAGATCTGCTAAGATGATGAATTCTACCTTTATACTGAAGAAGTAAGGGTCGCGAATCCGAATTGATCAATCCACCTGAATTTATCATACATATCAATTCCAATTCACTTAGAGACGGACAAATTTAATTAGTGTAATTTTATACACACGTCGAAATCTCATTGAACAGAATGTTTAATTGACGCACGCAGTCATCTTTGACCTTTAATTCTAATCACCCACGCGAATCAGTTTGTCTCATCCACTTCCGGTGGGGTGGAATGATTAAACACTTAAAAATAATATTGAAAAAAAAATCGAATAATCTTTTAAAATTCAATTTTTGAATATGTGTAATTATATTTTAAATTTATCTAATAAATAAATCAAAGAGGAAGATTATTTGCCCCTGATTATATCTACCCAAGCATGATACAATAGCAAGATATTAGTAGATTAATCAACTATTTAAATCTTAGTTACGATACACTGTAAAATTTTTTCTTTTAATAGAATAAAAAATCTAAGACGTTAATTATTGGATAAAGAATCGACGTAGAGTCACTTATACTTTTGAATTTATCTGATGGAAAAGAAAATATCATCTATCTTCAAAATTAGTTGGATAGGTAAGATCTGAATACGAGTAAATTTTTTTTTAAAAACTAGAATGAGGAGAAATGGATGAACTCAATGTATCAGACTCTAAACCATGATTGAACAAATAGAGATACATTATATGAAAGTGAAGACACTGGATCCTCCGGAAGTTCGAAGGCTGAAGAGGATATTTTGGAGAAGATAGGGATCGAAAACCCCCAATTTCAGAAGCGACCCTAGACCCTTTTCTTATCTCTTTGTTTTAGCATTTCACAACATCTTTCACTTATGTTTTCACATACATTGCCAAAATAATATGCTAGAAATATGTCGCCTCATTTATGATCGTTGAGGATGTCTTCTTCTTGTAACATGATCGACTCTGTGAGGAATAACATAGGTTAGAGGGCTCGTCGGGAGTTGTCCTGACGAGACTGTTCTAATGCCTAAGTCATCACACGTACTCCAAGATATAAAAGATTAGAAGACTTAAGTTAGTATTAGTGTAAACATATCTTCTTCTTTTCACTTACTAACGTTATTTATATAGCCTTACGCTTCTAAACCCTAACGGATTAGCAGATTTACATATGGGGTAACATGGATGTTCAGATGCATGAAGTGGATGAGTATTTTTCATGGTCCTTCTTTAATCTTATAATCTAAATTGATGAAAAAAAGATTCTTCAAATAGTTTAAAATAATAAAAAAAAGACTATATGAAAATGGATTGATAATAATATTATTTAAAATATAATAAAAATACTTATCATCAATTACTTTCAGCACAATTCGATCATCAACTTATTCTTGTGTGGGATTTGTCATGATGATACTTAGGAAATCACATTATTACACATACTAGTTTCAAATGTCATTCAAACACACAAGTTTATACAAAAAACGTACTTCTATGTCAAAAACGTATTCATAAAAATATTTGGAAGAAAAAAAGGAAATTTAGCTGCAGTAAAGCTTTTTCTTTAGCGAAATCGGTTTCTACCGGACGTTCAAAAAGTTTTTTTTGTACAACAAACAAATAATAAAGTCGTGGAATAATCAGAATTGACATACCCCCAAAAACGTCAAGTATTTTAAAATAAATGATTAACATTAGATTATCAATACAAACTATATTCGACATGTTTGATATAGTTAGGTTTACATGCAAGTTGGATTTGCTACATGTATCTTACATTTACTCAATTTTAACATCATCTTAACTATTACTCTCATACATGATATCAAAAATACATTGATGGCAAATTTTAAAAAAAAAACATCACGAAAGAAATAATTAATTTTTAAAAAACTACAATATCATAGTTAGTTTTCAATCCTACAATTTTAATCGTCAGCATAATTTGAATCATAGACATTAATAATTTCTAAGTCATTGAGGGCCTAACTTCATTAGTACATCAAACTCTTCACCGAACATTTCTTTATCATATAATTCCTCATAAGTAATATTTATATCTACAAATAACTCACTAAGATGTAGTTTAAATTCATGAATCAATTGAATATTTCTTTGCTTCCTCATTCTAAAATGCATCATGATTGTGGGTTATAATGGAACTTGACATTTCTATGATTGACTAAGACTTCATTCGACAGACTACTAGTCATTTACTAGATCTTCTTCTTAACATAGAAAACATGTCCCGCATGTACTACGAAAATGAAATATTCAAACTTATTGTATCTTATATTTGCATTGACTTCAACTAACTTTTTTTTTTTGCAAAAGAAAAAGAATATACACTCGTATCAGTTCTTGAGGTTAGATTATACTATGAATATTTGAATAATACTAACATCTTTATGGGTAAAGTAGGATAATCCACCTCAATGATTTCGTCAAGTCTGTCTGGTAGTGATGTTGCTAAATCATTTTACACAAACACCTTAATTATTAGTTAGGGTGTCTGAATCACATTGTGTTATATGAAATTTAAAATCATTAAAATAGTAATTAGAAAAGACTCATGGAAAAGCCCTACCGCTTATCATTCAATTTTTTAAATTGATCATTAATGATAAAAACAAATAAAATAAAAATTAGCGATAAAGTATCTTTGCTCTATCATTATTTGCGATAAAAAATGTTAATGTACGATCAAATTTTATTTCGATCATAAATTAGAGTAAAGTCGAAAAATTAATGACTGATCAGTCATTATTTTACGGTTTTAAAAATCAATAACGAACAAAATAACGATCTATTTTAAAAATAATAAAAATAATAAAATATAAATTGAAATGGAAAAAAATTAACGACATCTTTGCTCCATCATTCATTTGTCTTTATTTAACAATCAAATTTTATTTTGATCAACAAAATTAATTTGATCATAAATTGATAATTTTTTTGTCAGTCGAGGATGCGACGGTGAACAGACTCGTCGTCTAAGTGGTAGTTATCGGGATCTAATTCTCATTATTTAACTTCATGTCGTAAAATCCATCAATAAATAAAATAATGTCGAGCATAATAATTTTATTGCAGATATTATTGATTTTATTGATCGACTGTAAGTGTTGAAAATAATTTTTTAAAAGATGTTAATTTAATTTGCAGGAATATTAAGAAATAAAAAAAATAAATGATACTGTCAAAAATATTATTAAATCAAAATTTTCATCCTTAAATAGCAACTAAATAATTATTTAAATAAATTTAAAATCCTAAAATATAAAAGAAAAGAAAATTTCAGAAAAAATTTTAACAGATTCTAAACCCTAAAAACTCTAAATGGATAAAAAAAATTCTAAAATATAAAAAATTAAAATTATAAAAATACTCTAAATATAAAAATAAAATAAAATTTATCAAAAAATTAAAAAATCAAATAGTAATAAAATATTCAGATCCTCCTATATCATCTCATCTCGAGTTGAATTCATCCTCAAGTTTAAAATAGTATTAGGTGGTAGTTTAGGAGAAAGATCCTCTAACATCAAATTAGTAAAATCTACTAGCAATTGCTGGACTTTGAGAATCTTTACATCGTGGATTCTTCTCTTGTCCATCTTTACGTCCCACAAGGACTTCTCCACCAGCTCTATGTACTTCGTGAATGAGTTAATGTTGAGCTCCTCAAATCGAGCTCAGGCAATCGTGGAGTAGAAGTCGATGCCCTCAAACAGGGAAGCAATTTCGAGAGTGATCCGTGCAGTGGAGGAGAGAGTCCTCTTGGTTCTCTCATAAGTCATTCTGAGCCGCCATAGAGCCCTTTTTGGATTTCCACTGATGTCCTTTAATTTTAAATATGCTTCCAATATCCTTTGATTGCGCTTGTGCTTCCTAAACTCCTGCACGAAGTGGTTCACCATTCCGTTGTCAAAATCCTCAAACTTAGGATTATCAATCTACAGGATATTCCATTTCCCTTTGTAGTTTGGGTTCTTGATCCTCCTTCGTTTCCATGGTCCCTTGTATTTTGGCTTCGAATCTTTCGATGGTTTCCATATTCCATCCTCATCCACATCTCACGTGTCAGACTTTTTCTCTTTTGCGTCAGGAATTTCTTTTGGAATAGAATCATACCTCTCTGGTTTGAAATCATCTGATCAAATTCTTCCTCCAAATTATCTTTCAAGACAAGCTTTTTTGCATGACACTTTTATAGATTTGTCTGCAACATTCATTCACAGTAGCATCCTTTGAACATGCAACAAGGAGTTTAGAAGAGTCTACAACACTCTCAAACCCAATGGTATCATTAATAGGGCAGGATCCTTCAGAGAGGTTAGAAGAGTGGATGGAACAAATATCATGAAGGATGAAGGTCACTAGTGACACCCTGACTTCCAAGAATATGTTGAATATCTGAATATTGTCTTGATAATTTTGTAGTCCTGTAATGGTGTTGCCATAGGGGAAGGAGCAAGTAAAGGAATAAAAGGTTGTGGAGCACTGTTTGGAGAAGTATCAGGCAATAAATTTATTTCCTTTGCTTCCATCATCACCTGATTCGCTAGTTCAAAGCTATTAACGTAACCAATATTTTATCTGGTTTGAAGAAGTTCAGTAGACCTCAAAATATTTCCTTTCTTTTCCAACAATTGAAGAAGCATCCACAAAATCAACCACTACGAGATTTAGAAAGTTGAGAAATATCTTTCGAATCTGCAACATCTCTATTTTTGATCATCCCACTTTTGTCATCATCCTCTGAATTCCCTTTCGGAGTCAGCAGACTCTCGCAAACGACTAAGGTCTCATGGTCATCATCATAAAATACCTTGTCAATCTCATCATTGTGATACATTGGCTCATTAGTTGCCTCGATCTCATATCTTTCTCAATCAATAAATTTTTATCTTGTGATGATTGCTTGATAGAATGCAAATCTTGAGGATGAGTTGACCAACGGTTTTGTTTGCTCATAATCATTGACTTTCGATTATGTGACTTTTCATCAACTAAGATATGTTTGGAACTTGCATCCTGTCTCAATGTATTAAGTTACTGAGATAGAGATTAAGTATATTCAAAGGGAAGAAAATGATCTTTCATCTTCTCCCAATCTATGATCTTGGCTTTGTTAGGACCTTATGAGCTAGAAGAGGGGTTGAATAGCTCCACTTGAACAAATTTGAACTTTTGTCGATGAAGTATTCTTGTTACACAGTCTCTCAACTCAACAATGCTAATACGAGGGATTTACATGGTATCCGCCTTCTTGAGGCGACTAATCCAAGGATCTTCACTCAGCTCACTCTTCCACTATATCCTCTCATTCTCGGACGAATCTCGAAGGCGGAGAAACCTTCTTACAACAGATTACAAGTTGTACAAAAATAGCCAAATAATACAAGGAAGAAGAAGAGTAGAAATTACACAAAACGTGATGAGTATGCTTCTTCTTCTTCAAGAGATTGCTCCAAGTTTTATAGATGAACACCAGCAGGTTTCTTGATCACTATAGCACAAAGACTTGGAGCAAAAACAGTCATGGGTGAAGCCCTCCACGTCTAGCTCTTCACCATTTAAACAGGTTCAGTTTTTTATGTCATCAGTCGACTGGTTTTACCATGCTAGTCGACTGATTTGGTCAATGTCAGAAAACGACCACTGAACTGCTAAAGTCATGTCTGATTTTGTTGGAATTTCAAATCCCAGTCGACTGATTTTTCCCATTAGTCGACTGTTATGCTATCAGTCGACTGATGTGAATGATCAGTCGAGTCAATTTCCATTCTGTTTACTTCCGAAACAGAGACAGTCAACTGATGCAAGGATTCAGTCGAGTCTATTGATGTCAATCAAATGATGTGGAGAACCAGTCCAGTCGATTCTCTTCTGTTTGCTTCTGAAACAATATCAGTCGATTGATCAGAGAAACTGACTCGACTGGTGTGATTATCATTCAACTAAAGCAAAGTATCAGGCATAATAACCTACTATTAGTCGACTGGACCTACCATGCCAGTTGACTGATTTCAGGATTAAGTAGCTGAAATGAAGTCTTACCGTATTCTTTCCTCGCTTGATCAAGAGTATGATCGTCGACCTTCTTGATCTTCATTTGCCTTACACCGTAAGGACTTTCCCGTACCAAGAGCTCGCTCCTCGACCCTCTTGGATTTCCCTTTTGCCTTACGTCAGGTCTTCTTACCCGCAAGGATTTTCCTCTATTTATCTTACCCTGTAAGGACTTTCTCATGCCAAGAGCTCGCTCCTCGACCCTCTTGGACTTCCTTTTTGTCTCACGTCCGGTCTCCTTATCCGCAAGGATTTTCCTCCATTTGTCTTACCCTGTAAGGGTTTTCTCATGCCAAGAGCTCGCTCCTCGACCCTCTTGGACTTCCCACCGTCAAGTATTCAGTCAACCTAGACTTACTTGACACCTAATCAACACATTGATCAAACATCAAAATCCAACTCGAGTCAAACCGAGATTGACCAACTTGGTCAACATTGACCTGAGGTTGATTGCACCAACAGGCTCTACCTTGTCAGTGACGTGAGCATCATAATTACTCTCACCATGTGGATGTTTGACCTCTAAGTTTGATAACAAACCAATTTCACTTTCACACGATCAAATACTTTCTCATAATAAAAAATTCTTCTCCACTTCGTTAAACTAATCAATGAATTCTTTGATCTAAGACTTAGAAAACTAATTGGAAATCCAATATCTCCATGTCGCTCCTTTCGACCATGGTTTTTGCAATTATGATAGGAGTTTTTAAAAGTGAAAGCAGAATTAAGATAAGAGAACTTAGGACGATGCTTCTTGTTTGTGTACCTAAATTTATTTTTCTCCATATTTGTGGAGTTAGTTCTAGGGGGTCGCTGAGGTCATAACAGATCCATCTTTTTTCAAAGAGCTTTAATATCAATTGAAGGATAGCAATTATCCTATGGGCAGTATTGATTTTATTGATTGATTGCGAACGTTGAAAATAATCTTCTAATATTATTGATTCGGTAGAATATCAGTAAATAAGAAATAAACGACACTATCAAAAATATTATTAAATCAAAAATTTCACACTAAATATTAACTAAATAATTATTTAAATATATTCAAAATCTTAAGAGGCAAAGAAAAAGGAAAACGTTAGAATCAAAAGGAAAAAAATTCCCAACAATAAAAAAAAAAATCTTAACAAATTTTAAATCTTAAAAATCATCAATAGACCCAAAATCTTAAAATACAAAAGAATAAAAATTATCAAAAATAATAATAAAATTTTCATATCCTCTTGCACAAAACATATAAACTGTTACCATTTCAATAAAATCCAGTGCGAGGAATCGAATCTCCTTTTTGGATCATCCATTAATATTTCTATGATTTGATATATGTTCCAGTTGATAAGTCTGTGAACAAGTTTCTATTTTCACTAATGCATGAATATATCATTAATTAATTTATTGCAAAACATATATTCACTTGTATTTGCAGATGATTACAAGAACTGGATACAGCATGGGCTGTGGATATGATTTAATCTTGTAGATGTTCACGAAGGAACCACATATATATAAGATCAAGCCATGGGGCCCGCCGCAATTGCATGATCATTCCTGATTTCGTTTGCCAATAATGCATGTTCGTCGTATATATATATCTCCTCTCCACTCTAGAATTATATTGTCGAATAAATTACACGTCTTTTTTTGGCAACCTTGCGTCGATTTTATGGCAGTTATAGTCTACCCGATCAACATCTTAATTCTCTCGGCCTGAATCCATTGTGGCGATCGTAGAGGCGAGGCCACCACTAGCCATGTGCATGGTTCCGTTCGATTCACAGACTATTATTCAGGTAATTGTGTGCATGGTTAACCTGTCAAAGAAAGTGATGGCTGTCCGCCATTCATTTTTGAAGACGCTGACTCTGAAGAGAGGCTTGAACCACTGGATCGAGCGGAATCTTCATATCGAATGGGGACTTATGCGGATGGTCAAGATGGATGACGTGGGTCTCTTGCGGACCTTCAGACTAAAGTGTCAACGCGAGACGATATGACCTTGATCTGTCTTAGCCAAATCCGTCTCAGTGGACTCTTGTCTCTCTGTTAGATCTGTTTCGGCCACCTTCCGTCTCAGTTGACTCTTATCTCGGTCGGATCCGTCTCGGTCACCTCGCGTCTCGATCAGATCCGTCTCGGCCACCTTCCGTCTTAGGTAACTCTTGTCTTGGCCAGATCCGTCTCGGCCACCCTCTCGTCCCGGTTGACTTCATCTCGGCTAGCCTTGTCTCGGCTGCTCTCATCTCAACCAACCTCACCTCCACATACCGTCTCAGCCACTCCACCTCACTCAGACTAGTCCCTAGCCTCTGACACACTATCCTTGGGCGCCGCCGCTCGAAGGACTTATCTGCAAATAACACAAGTTTGATTCCCTCTGACACCCCTCCTTTCTGTGCCACCGCATAGAGGGTGTATCAAACCGTTAGACATTACATCTCTCTAACCTCTTAGCCCTGCACATACCGTCAAAAGGAAGATATTGGCGTCAAATCCGATCTCCTCCCATGCTTTTTCTTGCATATACGGCCAAAAGCGGAGGGGACAAAAGGGAGTTGCTTTCTATAGCGTGTGCGGCACAAGGCGCGTACGTCATCTGCCCTACATACAAGAGTTGCTAACTTGCTTTTAATTACTGTTGTTTTCGAATCCTAAGATCTCGGCGTTAACATGGAACAGTGTTTCAAATCCCAAAGGTTTCTGGTTGCTGGATTACTGTTTACAGCGAGTGATATAATAGTTGATTGATACATTGTGTTTTGTAGTACTAATTAGCGCCGTTCACCATTTGGACTCCGGTGGTGTCCTCCTTCCTCTTCTCCGGCGCCTCCGTCTTCTTTTCCTCCCCAAAGAGCTCCTGCATATCTTCAAGTGTTCTGCCCCGCGTCTCCGGCAGGAAGGTGAAGAAGAACACCCATGCCACCAAGGCGATTCCGGCGTACAAGAAGAAGCTGCCCCCCAGCGTGATGGCCTTGTAGAGCGAGATGAAGGTCATGGTGATGACGCCGCTGGTGACGCGGTTCACGGCCACCCCGATGGCGGCTCCCAGCGCCCGCAGGCGCAGCGGGAAGATCTCCGAGCTGTACACCCACGTGACGGGCCCCGCGCCGATGGAGAAAAACGCCACGTAGGCCAGCGTGGAGCTGATGCTGAGCGCCACCGCCCACTGGAGCTGCTGCCCTCCATCACCGTGTCTGTGCACCGCCGTCAGCCCGATCCCCAGCGCCGACAGCGATACGATCATCCCTGCGAAGCTCCCCAGCAGCAGCGGCCGCCTCCCCACGCGGTCTAGGAAGAAGGTTGCCACCAGGATGAAGAGAGTCTTGGTGAACCCCACCGCCACCGTCGTCCCCAGCTGCGCGTTGTCAGACTTGATCCCCGCCGCCTCGAACACCCGGGGACTGTACAGCACCACCGAGTCGATCCCCGACGCCTGCTGGAAGAAGTGGATCCCCAGGGCGGCGATCAGCACGCGGCGCACCGACGGCCTCGGCCACAGCAGCAGCTCCCTCCAGGCTCCACTGTTGTCTCTGTTCTTCTTGGGGACCGCCACCACGTCGTCGTCGCAATCTTCCGGGATTCCGGCAACCCGCTTGATGTCGGCGAGACGGAGCCGCGCTTCCTCCGGCGAGTCGCAGGTCTTCTCGAGAACCTCCTTGGCTTCGCCGAGGCGGCCGCGCATGACGAGCCACCGCGGTGACTCCGGCATGGCGAGCACGCCGAATCCGAGAAAAACCGCCGGGATGGCACCGACGCCGAGCATGAATCGCCACGCGAGGGACTGCCGGAGATGGTTGAAGGCAAAGTTGGAGATGTACCCTAGGAGGATGCCGGAGTTGATGAAGACCTCCGGGAAGGAAGTGAGGAACCCGCGGCAAGAGGCAGGGGCAACCTCGGCGGTGTAGGTGGGGGCGATCATAAGCGCATATCCAACGCCGATGCCGGCGACGAAGCGGCCGAACATGAGAAAAGCATAATTCATGGCGAAGCCCATGAGCAGCGCGCCAGCGAAGAAGATGACGGCCGCGAGGACGATCGTGTACCGGCGGCCGATCCGGTCGGAGGTGAATCCGGCGGCGAAGGAACCGACGAGAGAGTAGAGATTAAGGATGCCGAGGAGAATCTCCACCTGCGTGTCGCTGATGTGGAGCTCATTCTGTATGCCCTTTTGAGCTCCGCTCATCACTCCGATATCTGATTCAATCCCCAAACAGAAACATCCGATCACAAACAATCACCAAGAATCAAAGCCGACGACAAAACAGAAACCATCCATGATCAACCGCATGCACGTACGTACCGTAGCCCAACAGGATGGAGGCCAAGGAGGCGAGCATGGTGCAGCCCATGGCGTACATGTTGCGGCCTTGCTTCGGCGGCGGCGCCATCTTCTCCACCGACGACAACTGCTCACCATCCTCTTTCTTTTCCCCCATCTCAGTAGAGAAATTAAGAGAAATAAAGGAGAGACCTTAATTTCCTATCTAGTCGATAACAGTTCTCATGGTGCAGTGGAGCGATGAGCTAGCTAAGTTTAAATAGACCAAGAAGGCCTGTGAATTCTAAGAAAAAAGGCAAAAAAATATTATTTATTTTTCCTTACATATTTTCTTATTTGCTTGTTTTCCGCAACCATGACCACACGTATTATCCTTGTTAAAGATTAAGCTTGTCTTCTTACTGCTGATCATTTAGACATTAATTAGCACTACTGCACTACCTGCTACTCTGTCGTCCCTCGAAGGCTGTCTCGAATAATTGAGGGCGTGGCTTCACCGTGTGCTGCAGCCAACCCCAAACAACAGCTGTGTACGCCCATCATTTGATTATAAATGCCGACTAAGAGTTAGAGGTGAGTAAAATCTCGATTAAAGATAAATAATTGATCATCTTTTTTATTTTAACGTAGGGTTGTGTAAACGTTGACCACGTGCGTGGACTTGGACCCCCACGGTGGACTGGGAGAGTGTTGTCTCCTTCGCTTCGCGTCGCCATCGAGTACTGTTGTGTTGTAGGCCGCAGAGAGGCGCGACTTTGAGGTACGCAAGTGGCTGACGGCTACTCGCTTTGACTTGTGGACTGGAGAACGTGCAGTGTCACATAAGAAAATTAAAGGAAAAAAAAAACAAAGGTTGAGTGTGGAAATGGTGCATAGAACAACAATATGTTATGCATAAATGTAAGGCGTTTGTCAAAAAGGAGTTGCGGATAAAACAAGGATTTAGGAAGGAAAACTCAAACTCGTCGTTAAAATTTAAGTGATTTAAGTTCTATGCACGTCTCTCGGTGAATTCATCGTCAAGATAGAAGATTAAAAAATTAAAATATAAATGAATCATTCATCCAATTATAAATTATGAAATATGATGAAGTAGAACATACCGATTGATAAAATTTATAAATCTTAAATAGTATAAGTTATATAGACGGTATAAGAACTTAAATAATTAAAAATATAAATAAAATAAAAATTAGTTTCAATGAAACATGATTTTAAAAAATTTATAAATAATGATAAAGAATTTAATTCGAGAGATATTGTCCTTGCTTGCAACGTCAACTATTCAATCTTTATGGAAAAAAATAAAACGAAAATAAGGTGGGTGGTCGAATTAGGGTGACGATCTATTCTATATATTTAATCTATATTTGATAATAACAAAATAAGTTAACAAATTTTACATATTAATTTATATCCAATAATAACAGAATTAACTAATGAATTTTACATATTTAATCTATATTTAATAATTTAAAATTTGATAAATTTTAATTAGATCATTTAAATTAATTTTTTTCTATCAGTATATATAAATTATAATTAAGTCCATTTTAAAAGATTAAATTTAATATTATTATACACGTATGAGACTTGTTCTGCTGGATGAGCATTGCCTTTAATTCACAGCTTAATTAAGCTGGATGGCCATTATTAATGGAGGTTTTTTTTTGTTTGTTGTCTTCTACTGTGATGAACAGACGCGGACGTTAAATTAAAATAATGTCTTGACGATAAATAAATAAATAAATTTTATTTATTTATTTATTTTGCTGGCAATAATTGTGAGTTCGTAATTATTATACTGAACGTGTATTCAATTACTGCATAGATGTGTCACCGAATGGTTCATATCGTGCGTATATTTAAACGTACTGTTTGGTCGCATCTGTTATCAGTCAAATTGGGGCGAATATTTTTGAACTGATCACGTCGATCGATGTGGTTTTCTTGATGCCTGAAATAAATTATTTTCAGGATATAATTAAGTAATAAGATTAATCGGCTAGGCTTATTTAATTACTTGGAATCTAGATTTTTTTTATAATTTTTTAATAAAGATTTTAGTTGGGGTTTGGGGTATTTTATATTTAAGTTCGGATAGCGATGTGGAATAGAATAATAATTATTTTGAAAATAAAATATTAAAAAGAATTTTAAAAAACAAGTACAAAGAAAGCATCGTCACCTCTAAATTTTTATAAAAAAATATTTTAATAATTAAAAGTCATTTAAAATAAATAAACTCTAAAGAAAATCCTAATATCCAAAAGTCAAAAATACCCTCCATCCTTAAAAATAAAAAATTATTATAAATAATTAAAAAAATATGTTCAGAGCATCTGAAAATGCAGTAAATGATTTTTAATAGGCCCAAAAATGAATCAGTATGGGTTTCATCCTATGTTGAATAGAGATTTCTAAAAGAGTTTCGATTAACAATCGACTATGTCTCATTCTGATATCTGAATCAAAAAATTATGATCCGTTAAAATTCAATTTCTCCTACATCAACCCTGCAACAACTGGATAAAGAATGGGCTAATATCAGCAAGTATACCTCCTATTTCAAATAAAAATGGCTAGGTTAAGGGTATTCTAAAATTATTAAATTAATTCCCAAAAAATCTTATAATTTTTTACAAAATTTCTATAAATTATATCGTTAATTCCACCACTCATAATACTTTTAGCTTAGATTTATCATTTTTTTAGCTTATTCTCTGATCCTCTAATAGTTCTCATTAATTACTATAATTTTAATATTTATTATTAATTTTATTAATTTTCCTTTTTAATTATAATTTCTGGACTATGCATGCCTTTGCTTGTATATAGGTAAACTTCAACATTGATTAATTTTTATTAATATAATATTTTATTAAGAAATTATTTTTTTCATCATTAAATGTTATTAATGTTATTAGTGGCCAATTAATATCTAAGTCCAACAACATAGAGGCAATAATTACATAAGTCCAACAACATTAGTTATAGTCATTAACAACAATAATTAATAATTTAAAGATTTTTTAACAAGGACCTAGTTCTCAATTTAACTAGTTAAGCACATGCCTTATCTATAATTTAATCTCTACTTTTCCATTCCGTCCAAGTAAACAGGCCTTAAAAGTCTTTGGGTGATGGGTACGCTGCGAGGGCACCCAAGGGAGTGGGGGTCCTTTTCCGACGACATGATTGGTGATCGGAGAGGGCCCACAGGTACAATCCAAAAGCCTTGGAGCCTCACATTTTTGGACTAATCAAAGCACAAAAGGAGAGGCCAAATTCCAATTTCTTTTATTACACTTCATTGTCAATAATGTGGGCAGGACCAAAAAACAAAAAAACAAAAAAGGTCATTGTCATGACATTTTTTGTAAATAAATAAATAAATAAATGGCAATTATATTTTGAAAAGTCCATGTTGTTTTCAATTTTATTCCATTAATACTCTTATCCAACAATTTTAATTATATTTTCATGTATATATTCATGCTCCCTATAGTAGAGGTCAGAAGTCACATAAGAGTTTTTTATGACTCCTATAATGCCACATCAAAAGTAAAAAATCTTATTCATCTCTACACTGTAAAAAAAAAACTCCCAACAATTTATTTATAAGTCGCTCGTTCTATTTGACACATCACAATGGGAATTCAAGTCTTCACGTCATGAAAAGGAGCTCTCATTGTGGATACTCTTGTATCTTCACATGATATCGATTATTATCAAATCTTAGTCAAATTTTGCTATGTTCCTCTTTTACTCCTTTAAATAGGGTTCAAGTTGTTTGATGTCCCAATCAATCCAAGTCAAATTAGACTTTTCCTCGCTCGATCGGAATCTAACATGGCTCGACCTAAATGTCATTTTAGCTAATAAATGTCTATATCCCCTCACGTCTCGATCTTTTCTCTCATCTTCTAATAAAGTCGGCGGAGCTAGGATCTTGATTCAATGTAGGCACCAATATAATATAATTAATAAAATTATATATATATATATATATATATATATATATAATTTTATAATTATAAAGTATTATAAAATAATTATTTTATAATTGTTCTTTTTGAATCTTTAAATTTTGAAACTTTTATACAATAGCTTTATTATTAACCATTAGAAATATATCCTTCTTTACATATACAATAAAACGTGAATATATCATCCATTTTAAGAACATCAATATAATATTGCTAAAAAACATTAATGAACCTTTTCTAAAAATGAATTTCAACCAAGATTTCTCATACTTTGGAGTTGGTGTTTGCGTACTGTATCAAATCCATTACATTCATAATATCCTAATCTTTCTTTTGTAATGTCGTTGATATTTTACTTAAAATTTTTAAGACATATTTCATTAAGTGTAGATTGAATACGAAATCAAATGAAAGTATTGACTCTAATAAATTAAATGTCTCAATTTTTAATCAAGAGAACTAGAAATATTATTTTAGAAGCATGTTTGGAGCTCTGTGTCCTTTGTTTGTCCTTGCATTGTAGAAGATTACATGCCCCATTGATCCCTATGATGGTTCTTTACCACCGAATAGGTAGAGGCAACAACCACCAAGAACAACACAACTAAAACCAAGAGCTTCAAAATAATCAGCAAGAGCAGATGCAAGTGACCTCCAAAGTTTATATTTAAAATCAAATGTATACTCAAATACTTTTCCATCATGACCTCTCTTGATGGCATACACCCACTCTCCTATGCCACCCCTAGCTTTTGAATACAAAATCATTTTTTTATTTGGGTCCACTAGTTGTGTAGGCAAAGAATTACTATCAACCACTCAATTTGAAACTAATTAATATTTTTTTTATTTGATCTAAATCCCAATGTGGGCAACCGCCTACACTAGGCCTACATTGGCTCCGCCCATGTAAAGAATGCATTGTTTCTTATTCACTAGCTCAATTATTTGGCTTCATATTTTGTCCGAAGAAGAAAAAACATAAAGAAATTTCTACGTCTAAATCTCATTGAAACAGAAATAATTTAATCTAATACAATGATAAAACACTCATATAAATAATAAGAAAATCATAGTCTAAATCTTTTAAAGGTAGACGTATGAGTGTGCATAAGTTGTAGGCAAAGTCTCACTTAAACGTTGACTTGTCTTCCCGACCACGACGATGGAAACTGAGAAACTCTGACTGCTCACGGAAAAGAAATTTCTCCGGAGTGATGTCAGTCGGTAGAAAACCCTAAACTGGTATGAAGATTTGAGTGGTGGACTGTCTCACCTAAGAACTAGAGAGAGAGAGAGAGAGAGAGAGAGAGAGACGATGAAAATAGTGAACTTAGAGTATCAGACTCTCTGGACCATGAAAGTGAACAATGGAGACAATGTATGAAAGTGAAGACAAAGCATGTGACTGGAAAGTTGTGCAACAGAATTACATTTCTGATGGTTCATGTATGGCTGAGAGCTGGCTGAAGTCATCGAGAAGATGGCAGAAGGAACAAGGAAGATGCCTGGGCCATCAGACGACTGCATTGATGTTATTTTTTTAAAATGTTTTTTAGTAGCTTAAAAGATTCAATCGGTTGTACGTTATTGTATTCGATTATATAACTGTTTTTTTCTGATGGCATGAATGAAAACAGTAGTTAGGACTTAGTACATGGGCCAGCCTACTTCATTTTGGGCCTTGAAGAAGCCCACCAGCCCAAGTGGAAGCTAAAGTATTTTAGTGTTCCAATTGAAACTTTGCTTCCTAAAGAATGAACAGTTAAACGATGTAAGATCATCACAAATATATATATTAATAAAGAAAAAAAAAAGAATTAATTATTAATAATAAAAAAATAAAATTTATTTAGATATAAATAAATGATGTGATAGGGGTTGAGTCTAATAATATAGGAGGATCAAAAAAATTAATCACACTGAGTGACATTACAACAAATTTAACTTTCTACAGCGCGCAATTAAGCTATCTGCAGCGCACATCGCGTGTTGCATAACTCTAAGCTATTGAAAGTTATAATACATCCGCAGCGCGCGGGACGCGCGCTGCGGAAAATTTTACGAAAAGGTGCATCCGCAGCACGCGGGCCGCGCTCATGAGATAAAAACTTAGTTGTTAATGTTGATTTTCAATTTCTCATATGATATTCTCTACTTCACATAAATATCTATATTTATGTGAAGTAGAGAATATTGTATGGTATAGAGATTTCTATTGAGTAGTATAAATAGTTATGTAATGTAAAGTTGAAAGATAAGTCATTTTTACAATACAAATCATTATACTACAACTCTTCTTCTCTTCTTGGAAAATTATTTGACATCTCACCACCTTTCAACAAAGTGGTATCAGAGTCAATGATATTAAAATTCTTTTCTTTTCAATATCCAAACTTACCGAACTCAACTATGAGAATTCATCACTTAGAATGGAGCTGTTATACTCAGGTCTCAAGGAGTGTGAGATACTGTTGAAAATGATTTTGAAGAGTTTTCAGATGTGACAACTCTACATCAAAACCAAAATAATATTTTAATTAGAGAAAGAAAGAAAGAGAGATTAATGTATTCTTACTATCATCCATCAAAATTTGGATGAAAACATGTTCGAGAAAATAACTAATGAGACAACATTAAAAAAGGCATGAGAGATGCATCACAACTTTATTATGGGAGTGGACAAAGTGAAGAAGGTACAATTTCAAACTCTAAGGGGCTGAGTTTGAATCCCTCTTTATAAAGGAGAGTGAATATATCTCCGATAATTTTATAAGAGTTTTTGCTATTGTCAATCAACTAAAGAGACTTGGAAAAATAGTGTCTGATTTTTACAGTAAAGAATCAAAAAATATTTCAAAAATTCAAGATAGTCATGAGTAATGAATTTGAGATGACTGACATAAGACTCATGACTTATTTCTTCAGAATCCAAATAAAATAAATAGAGGATGAAACTTTTATTTTTAAAGAAAGTTATAGGAAACAAGTTTTTAAGAAATTCAAAATGCTTAATTACAAACCAGTTATACAATTTGGAACACATCTAAAGTGAAGAAAAAGAAGAAAAGATTGATCCAATTGGATTCATAAGTCATATTGGGAGGTTAAGATACTTGACTTGTACAAGACCCGATATTTTATTTATAGTTGGAATTATATATAAGTCGATTTATGGAGAATTCAATTGAGTCTCACATGTTGGCAGCTAAGAGGATACTTCGTTACATTAAAGGTACTATTGGTTATGACATACTTTATTCATCCTCTAATAACTATAAGTTGATGGACTATTGTGATAGTTATTTTACGGAATACATTGATGATAGAAAAAACACAACTAATTTATATATAACTTTTGAGAAATAATGTAATTTTGTGGAGTTAAAAAAAAAAGCTATTGTGTCACTTCCTAATTGTGAAATTGAGTATGTTGTAACTACTTCTTGTACTTGTCCATACTATATGATTGAGAAGATTATTGAAGGAAATAAGAAGATGTTATAAAGATTACGATTGATAATAATCAACTCAAAGTTTTGATAAAAAATTTGATGTTTCATAAATGTATAGCAAGTATATTGATACAATATATCATTTTATTCAATAATACATCACAAAAAAAAGTTGAATTTGAGTATGTGAAGACTACGGATCAAGTTGTAGATATTTTTATAAAACCATTCAGATTTGATAATTTTCAAAGATTGAGATTCATATTTATAGTAAAAAAGATTCAAATTTAAGGGGAAGTGGTAAAAGTTGAGTTAAATATGAATACATGAAGTATAGCAAAATTTATATATGAACCTTGAATTCATGTATTTAAATAGAATAAATACATGAATCTAATCAATAATGTATGATCTATAATTTCTATTAAGTAGTATAAATAGATAAATCATTTTTACAATATAAATCAGACTATAACTCCTATCCACTACCTCTCAATAGATACTAAGTAAGAATATAGAAAAGTAAAAGAGAAGAAAAATAATTTCTTTTTTTTTATTGATAATTATTACAAACTAATTAACCTCAGATGATGTAAATAGTATATAGAAAATATTATAATAAATATATAATAAAAAATATGATATGTGATCTCATTTCTTATAGAAACAACTGATAGTTCAAACATGATAAATCTTTAGCAATTAATTATTGATTATTAGTTGCTTTTAACGTTGTTATTATCAAATCCTGAGATCTCCGTGTTAACGTGGAATTGACGTGTTTCAAATCCCAAAGGTTCCTGTTTGCTGGAATACCGTTTACAGAGAGTAATTAATTACCGCCGTTCACCATTTCGACTCCGGTGGTGTCGTCCTTCCCATTCTCCGGCGCCGCCGTCTTCTTTTCCTCCCCAAAGAGCTCCTGCATCTCCTCCAGCGTCCTGCCCCGCGTCTCCGGCAAGAATGTGAAGAAGAACACCCATGCCACGGAGGCTATTCCGGCGTACAAGAAGAAGCTGCCCCCCAGCGTGATGGCCTTGTAGAGCGAGATGAAGGTCATGACGACGACGCTGCTGGTGACCCGGCTCACGGCCACCCCCATGGCGGCCCCCAGCGCCCGCAGGCGCAGCGGGAAGATCTCCGAGCTGTACACCCACGCGAGGGGCCCCGCGCCGATGGAGAAAAACGACACGTACGCGAGTGTGGAGCTGATGCTGAGCGCCGCCGCCCACTGGAGTTGCTGCCCTCCATCGCCGAGCTTGTCCATGGCCGTCAGCCCGATCCCCAGCCCCGCCAGCGACACGATCATCCCTGCGAAACTCCCCAGCATCAGCGGCCGCCTCCCCACGCGGTCTACGAAGAAGGTCGCCACCAGGATAAAGAGAGTCTTGATGAACCCCATGGCCACCGTCATCCCCAGCTGCGCGTTGTCAGACTTGATCCCCGCCGCCTCGAACACCCGGGGACTGTACAGCACCACCGAGTCGATCCCCGACGCCTGCTGGAAGAACTGGATCCCCAGGGCGGTGATCAGCACGCGGCGCACCGACGGCCTCGGCCACTGCAGCAACTCCCTCCAGGCTCCCCTGTCGTCTCTGTTCTTCTTGGGGACCGCCACCACGACTTCGTCGCATTCTTCCGGGATTCCAGCAGCCCGCTTGATGTCGGCGAGACGGAGCCCTGCTTCCTCCGGCGAGTCGCAGGTCTTCTCGAGAACCTCCTTGGCGTCGCCGAGGCGGCCGCGCATGACGAGCCACCGCGGCGACTCTGGCATGGCGAGCACTCCGACGCCGAGAAAAACCGACGGGATGGCACCGACGCCGAGCATGAATCGCCACCCGAGGGACTGCCGGAGATGGGAGAAGGCGTAGTTGGAGATGTATCCCAGGAGGATGCCGACGTTGACGAAGACATCCGGCAAGGAAGTGAGGAAGCCGCGGCAGGAGGCAGGGGCGATCTCGGCGTTGTAGGTGAGGCCGATTATAGTCGCATATCCAACGCCGATGCCGGCGACGAAGAGGCCGAACATGAGAAAAGCATAATTCATGGCGAAGCCCATGAGCAGCGCGCCAGCGAAGAAGATGGCGGCCGCGAGGACGATCGTGTACCGGCGGCCGATCCAGTCGGCGGTGAATCCGGCGGCGAAGGAACCGACGAGAGAGTAGAGATTAAGGATGCCGATTAGAATCTCCACCTGCGTGTCGCTGATGTGGAGCTCTTTCTGTATGAACTTTTGAGCTCCGCTCATCACTCCGATATCTGATTCAATCCCCAAACAGAAACATTCGATCACAGACAACCACCAAGAATCAAAGCCGACGACGAAACAGAAACCATCCATGATCAACCGCATGCACGTACGTACCGTAGCCCAACAGGATGGAGGCCAAGGAGGCCAGCATGGTGCAGCCCATGGCGTACATGTTGCGGCCTTGCTTCGGCGGCGCCGCCATCTTCTCCACCGACGACAACTGCTCACCATCCTCTTTCTTTTCCCCCATACTCAGTAGAGAAATTAAGAGAAATAAAGGAGAGACCTTGATTTCCTAGTCGATAATAGGAAGCATTGTGGAGTGGAGTGGAGCAGTGAGCTGGGTTTAAATAGAACAAGAAGGTCAGTGAATTCTAAGAAAAAGGGAAAAAATATTATTTATTTTTCCATACATATTTCTTATTGCTTCTTTTCTGCATCATGACCATATGCGCACACCTAGCTAGTGGGTTAGTCCGGATTTCCCATCAGGATGAATTTAATAAATTAAAAAATAAATATAATATAAAATATATAATAAAAGTCATATATTAATTATATATATTTTCATAATAATCTTTTTTGAGATTTCATATTTCAAAAATATTAAATAATTATTTTATTATCTCTCAATTGATTACGAAGTGAGATTTTTAATTATTTTTATGATTGAAAATAGTCTCTATAATTCCAATTGCGAGTATAACAATGCTAACTTCAAAAGTAAATATAGTAGAGGATACAGTTAATATATCTTAACAATTCTTTTAATAAGCTCGCTAATCCTCGTAATCTTATAATAGAATTGATTATTACTTTACATGTCAAAAATAAATTTATTAAGTTGGTATTCAAAATACATTAACTCCATCCGGAAGAAATCGGATGGATAAAACTTAAAATGAATTTACATTTGAAAATTTCTACCTTAGCCTTGGTTCTAGTTGAAATAATAATCCGTCGATCTTCCAAAATTATTTTCTTCAATACCTATTGAAGGACACTACACAACTCAATTAATCAACCAAAATTTAAAATTTTTGACTTTAAATGCTTAAAAATCGAATCAACAATCGCAAAGTGAACTGGGGTTTTATTTCCATTCAATGTGGACCACAACCTCCAAAATCACACTCTAGGTATTGAAACCGAGTCTAAGCTTTCTCAAATTATGATTTTCGATGATAAAAATGTATGATGATGATAAGAAATGAGTGATAGCGTTCCGCAAGTGCACGGAATGTCGTCAAGTAATAAAAAGATATCGATCCACAGGGACTGTGTATTAGCTATAGTGATGTCACTAATATAGTTATCTAGACTCAGAGTGAAATGGTTGAGTTGAGAATTGGTGTTGTATGTGACAGAAGAAGAGAGATTGGCTTGGGGTTTATGGATGAGATGGATAAGTTTAGGATTTCGGTTTCACATCCATGCTAGGTGAAGTCCCTAATTCATGTTCATTCCCTTATTCTCAATGTCTACCACCTTGTAGGGATTCTAACCAAAATACCAACTCTACCTCGTCAGGCTTTGTTGGCAATTGACCTTGAAGTCCTATGTTGTGGCCCTCTAGTAAAGGTGATTCTAGATAGCCCGGTTCAAGGTCTGCCCGCTGTCACCCAGGCGCCCCGGAAATACTACTAGATTCCTACCCTCTGTCACAGGGTATCTTGTTAAGGACCTTGTCCTAGTGGCCATCAACCATTAGATATCCCTTATGGGGGTTTACCACTATGTAGGAATCACTTTGGACTCGCCCGGTTCAAGGTCTGCCCGTCGTCACTCAGGCGCCCCGGTATACGGCCTAGGATCTCCCTACAAAGTAATCTACCCCTCATAATCATGCATATTTGCTCACACAAACATTTCATCAAACACGTTCAAGGCACAATACACATGAAACAAAGGTAAACATTTCATTGAATAGGGAAAATGTCATAAACAAGTTCATACATCACCATCATTACATAGATGTTCATCCTACATCCTAAACTCAAGGATCTACTCCATTACAAGAAGATTACAAGAGAAATACATGAAAATAGTCATCCACAAGAAAAGGGAAGACTTATCTTTGAAGCGTGGCATCCCCTCTTGAAGATCTTCTTGCTCCGGTGTAGGATGGATCGGTGGAGATGAATGGCGAGGTGGATCGGCGAAGGATGGAGCGTTTAGGGCCTCCCCTAGAGAGGGGGAGGCGCAGCCGCCAAGCCAAGACCAAGGGTTTTGGAGAATGACCCAAGATAACCCAAGATTGGGTTTGTTTCCACCTTTTATACTCACCCAAAACTGCCCAGATTGTCCCTGGTTCACAAGGCTCCGCCTCGAGGGGTTTTTCACCAAGTAAACCCGGTTTTCTTCAATTGGACCCTGAACCAAAGTTGTAGAGCTTTGAATTATCTTCAATTTGGGTGGTGGACCGACCCATAACTCCATCTGAGCCGAAAGTTATGTTGGTTCGAAGTTTGGTCTGCAGTTTGGGCAGAATACCCAGCGCGGCCGCTGTTTGGAGGCACGGCCGTGCCTTTTAGCACGGCCTAGAGCTGTCAACGTTCTGTACACCCTGAAGCAAAGTTGTAGATCTCGAAGTTAGCTTCATTTTGAGGGGTGGCACGGCCCGTGGTTCAATCGGAGCTGAAAGATATGCCCGTTTTACTTTAAGTCTGCAGAGCAGTCCAGAATGGTAGGTAGACACGCCCGTGTACGTTCCGTCACACGGCCGTGCCTAGGAGGCACGGCCATGTACAGCCGCTGCTCTGTTGCTAGGCACGCCCGTGCCTATGAGGCACGGTTTCAGAAGGTCGCGGCTCTGTTGGAAGGCACGCCCGTGCCTGAGAAGCACGGCCTACACCTGGCGCGTCTCTGGAATGAAGCACGGCCGTGCCTTTGAGGCACGGCCCCTAGCTGGATCTAGCTGAAGAAGTGGGCACGGCCGTGCCTGATAGGCACGGCCCTTGCTGTCGTCGCTCTGTTGGAGGACACGGCCGTGTCTAGGCCGTGGGTATGTGAGGCACGGCCGTGCCTGGTAGGCACGGCCGTGTTCTGTCTTGTTTCTTCTTCTCCTCCATTTCTTCGTGTTTGCTGCATAAGAGACTCACCCGTGACAGCGAGCACGGCCAGTGTGAGCCTCTTTTCTCCACTATTTGCTCCACCATCAATAATGCATCATTTTGGCTCAAAATCGCATCCTGTCATACAAAAAATACAAAAAGCAGATCTCCGAGCAAAAGAGTAGAAATATGCAATATAAAAGAATAAGGTGTGACAAAGTGTAGCATATGCAATGAATCACAAGTAGATGAGCGTTAAAACAAGGCTAAAATACTGTATATGATCTACGCTCATCATCTGAAATCAGACCGTTATTGTAAGTGTTAATCCTAAAACTAATTATGAGATGATTAATAATGAAACTTTTGTATCATATATTTCATTAATAAATTAAAGACAAAGTTTATGGTTATTATATTTACTTCAGATCCGTGTCAGATGAATAAGTATAATAATATTCTAGGGTAGTAGGTTCTAGTCTACAGCGTATCATTATCCTTGTCCTACAACATCAATTACTCTATCCTATGGGAGAAGATGAAGCGGAAGCGAGAGTGGTCTATCAAGGAAATTTGGATGATAGTGCCGTAACACCTTCATTAATGAAAAACAAAGACGGGATGTTAAAAAATTTCTAAACTCTCATGAACCAAATCCTATATATAAAAATTTGATTCGTTATCAGTTCATAGATAATAACAAAATGAATTTACCTATTCTACATATTTAATTCATATCCAATAATAACAAAATAAACTAACAAATTTTACATATTTAATTCATATCCAATAGTAATAGAACAAATTAACATATTTTACCTATTTAATCTATATTTAATAATTTAAAATTTGATAAATCTTAATTAAATTCGCATATATAAATTATAATTAAATCTATTTTAAAAGATTAAATCCAATACTATACACGTAGACTTGTTCTGCAGGATGAGCATTGGCCTTACAGCTTAATTAAGCTGGATGGCCATAATTAATGGAGTTTTTTTCGTTGTTGTCTTGCACTGTGATGAACAGACGCGACGTTAAATTAAAATAATGTCTTGACATTAAATAAATAAATATATATATATATATATTTATTATATTTATTTGTATAGATATATATTTTGCTGATAATAATTGTCAGTTCGTAATTATTATACTGACCGAATGGTTCATATCGTGCGTAAATATTTGAAGGTACTGTTTGGTCGCATCTGCTATCAGTCAAACTGGTGCGAATATTTTGAACTGATCACGTCGATCGATGTGGTTTTGGGCGAATATTTTGAACTGATCACGTCGATCGAGGTGGTTTTCGGCGAATATTTTGAACTGATCACGTCGATCGATGTGGTTTCTCGGTGCTTGAAATAAATTATTTTCAGGACATAATTAAGTAAGATTAATCGGCTGGGCTTATTTAATTACTTGGAATCTAGATTTTTTAATAATTTTTTATAAAGATTTTTCAGAAAAAATAAACTGTAAATAAAATCTTAACATCCAGAAGTCAAAAATATCCTCAACTCCTAAAAATAAAAAATTATTATAAATAATAAAAAAATACACTAAATGTTTTTTAATGAATCCAAAAATAAATCGGTACGGATTTCCATGTCTTTTCTCTTCGGTTGTTAACCGATCGTCATTTTATCTAATAAATCTATATATCCACATCTCTCTTCTCTCCTCTTGAGTAAAGAATGCATTTCTTATTCACTAGGTCAATTATTTGACGACTTCATATTTTTTCTGACAAAAAACATGAAGAAAGACAAGAAAACCATCCTTATAAAACCACACTATATGCCAAGAATACAGTGAGCTAGACTATTATTCAACGTCAAAATCTCATTGAAATAGAAAATTTGATTAATCCTCTTTCTCGATCATGGACATGAACAAGATTGTCTCACTTAAATGTCCCGAGCGAGGGTGATGTAATGATAAAATACTCAGAGAAATTTTAAAGGTATAGGCTGCTACTGAGTATGTTTAATTAAGTTCGTAATCCAAATATACCTAATAGATAATTAGAACAATAGCAAAGTCTCACTTAAGCGTTGACTTATCTTCCCAACTCCGACAAGGAAAACTGACAGGAAGATTAATGAGTGGAGTGGTGGACTGTCTCAACTAAGAACTACAGAGAAAGAGAGAGAGAGAGAGAGAGAGACTGTGCAACAGTGAAAACAGTGAACTTAGAGTATCAGACTCTCTGGACCATGAAAGTGAACAACACGGACAATGCATGAAAGTGAAGATAAAAATGATAAATTTCAGTTAATTTTATTGATTATCTTTGAGGGTGATCGATTTGGCCTCATGAAAATTTTTTATTGGTCATCAGAGTAAATCGGGAAGTGCACGCAGTGACCATTTCAGATGTCTAACATCTTTTGATTGCGCTCCCCATTTGAAAGAAAATTTCTATAAATACGTTGTAGTTGGGATCGAACCGCAGGTACTTAGGTGACAACCTGGATGTCCTACTACGACATCATGCCCGAGGACATGAAAGTGAAGATAAAAAAAAATGATAAATCCCAGTCAGTCTTATGGACTCAATCCCTGGAAGTGATCAGTCCGGTCCCATAAAAATTTTCCACTGACTATCAGGGTAAATCGGACAAAGCATGACTGGAAAGTTGTGCAACAGAATTACATTTCTGATCGTTCATGTATGCCTGAGAGCTAGCTGAAGTCATCGAGAAGATGGCAGAAGAAACAAGGAAGATGCCAGGGCCATCCGACGACTGCATGCACTGATGTTATTTTTTTAAAAAATGTTTTTTAGTAGCTTTAAAGAGTCAATCGGTTGTGCATTATTGTATTCGTTTAAAAAACTGCTTTTTCAGATGGAATGAATGAAAACAGTACCTAGGATTTGGGCCGGCACATGGGCCAGCCCACGTCATTTTGGGCCTTGAAGAAGCCCACCAGCCCAAGTGGAAGCTAAAATATTTTAGTGTTTCAATTGATAGCTTTGCTTCACTTTGAAATCATGACAAATATACATATTCATATAAAAAATTAATTATCAATAATAAAATAATATAAAATTTATTTAAATATAAATAAATGATGGAGGAATAGGGAAAAGTTGATGATCATTGCTTGGAAAAAACAAACAAGGAGGTAGTGCAATGACTCTGAGCCATCTGTTACATAATTGCATAGTAAATATTAATTTGATGCATACACACTGAAATGATATATGAAATTTTCTCTAAATAGTATTATACATGTATTTAATTAATAATATTGTATGGTATAGATGTTTTTATTGAGTAGTATAAATAGTTATGTAATGTAAAGTTGAAAGATAAGCCATTTTTACAATATAAATCATTATACTACAACTCTTCTTCTCTTCTTGGAAAATTATTTGACATCACACCACCTTCCAACAAAGTGGTATCGAGCCAATGATATTAAAATTCTTTTCTTTTCAATATTGAAACTTACCGAACTCAACTATTGTCAATTAATAAAAAGACTTGGAGAAATCGTGTCTGATTTTACAGTAAAGAATCAAAAAATATTTCAAAAATTCAAGATAGCCATGAGTCATGAATTTGAGATGGCTGACATGAGACTCATGACTTATTTATTCGGAATCCAAGTAAAGTAAATGGACGATGAAACTTTTATTTTTTTAAGAAAGATATGGAAAAGAGGTTCTTAAAAAATTCAAAATACTTAATTGCAAATTAGTTAATACATCTATGCAATTTGGAGCACAACTATCTAAAACGAAAAAAAAGAAGAAAAGATTGATTCAATTGCATTCAAAAGTCTTATTGGGAGCTTAAGATACTTGACTTGTACAAGACTCGATATTTTATTTACAGTTGGAGTTGTAAGTCAATTTATGGAAAATCCAATTGAGTCTCACATGTTGACAGCTAAGAGGATATACTTCGTTACATTAAAGGTATTATTGATTATAACATTCTTTATTCATCCTCTAACAAGTACAAGTTGATGGGCTATTGTGATAGTTATTTTATGAGAGACATTGTTGTAATTTTGTAGAGTTCAAAAAAAAAAAACTATTGTGACACTTTTTGTACTTGTCAAGGTATATAATTGAGAAGATTATCGAAGGAACTTCATTTAGAACAAAAAGATATTATAGAGATTATGATTGATAATAAATCAACCACTACTAGAAAACTAGGCTTTTGAGACAAAAATTTTAAGACAGTGATAAAATTCGTCTCATATACTATGTAATTAAGACAGTAATTATAGGTGTCTTAAAATTTTACATTGAGACATTAAATTTAAGACAGTATTTAAAATGTTGTCTCAAATTCAATTAAATAAGACACCTAATAAAGACGGTTAAAGATATAATTATATAAGACATTCAAATAAGACGGTAAAAAAGTATTTGTCTCAAATTATTTTGATTGTGTCTAAAAAAGAAACAAAACCATACACCTATATAAATATTTAGACAAATATAAATTAATATTTATAAATTAATAAAAATTTAAAATCGTTGTTACTTACATTTATAAAATCATTTTAATTATATTTATAAATTAATAAATGATTAAAAAATCTCTTTAGTTATTTATAAATTAATATTTATAAATTAATACAAATCTAAAATCAGTTACATAAATATTTTTATTAGATTTATAAATTAATAAATAAATAAAAATTTTCCCTAAAACATGACGTACATATTACCCTAACACTCTTTAATTATAATTAAATGTTTTAACAATCTATTTTACCCTAACGTTTTATTAGATTTATAAATTAATAAATAAATAAAAATTTTCCCTAAAATATGACGTACATATTACCCTAAAACTCTTTAATTATAATTAAATGTTTTAACAAACACCCAAACGTTCTTTAATTATAATTAAATGTTTTAACATATTACCCTACCCTAACGTCGCCGTCCTCAAACATCCCGTCGCATCCCGTCGCCGCCTCAACAAATCCTGTTGGCGTCGAGTGCTCCGCCTCAACAAATCCTGTCACCTCCTCAACACATTCCGTCGCCGTCCTCAAACATCCCTTCCTCAAGCATTCCGTCGCCGCCTCAACAAATTTCGTCGGCGCCGAGTGGGGAGGTCGCTCTGCTCCTTTCCGGCTCCGCCTCAACAAATCTCGTCGGCGCTGAGTGGGAAGGTCGCTCTGCTACTTTCCGGCTCCGCCTCAACAAATCCCGTCGCCGCCTCAACAAATCCCGTCGCCGCCGAAGAGAAGCAAACCTGGAAGCACCCACCTAAGATGAGCAACCGTTAGGCATTGATTCCGGCAGCACTGCTTTACTTTGTTCTGTATTATAGCTCAGATTTCATATGCCAATTGTAAGTTTCATAGTTTCATATTCTATTTTTGCTTAAGAATTTGTTCTGTGTATTATAGCTCAGATTTCATATGCAAATTGAGATTTCATATGTTGCTTATAGATTACTTTGTTCTGCGGTATGATTGCATATTATAGAATTCTGCACGGTGAGATTCATGATGAGATATAGCTCAGATTTCAGCATGTTAGATGTGATTTTGTTAATTTTTATTACAAACACTCATCAACTGAAGTTAATTTTTATGCAAGCTGATACTCATCTTCTATTTTTGTAGGCACTGAATACTGACAGTTCTGAAGTTAGAGCTTTAGCGCATTGGAGAGAACTTCTAGAAAAGGTATTGTTCATTCATTAGTTAAAATTTAATTGTACTTGTAAGTGTTATCCATGTAGTAAGAACTAACTTTTATTCGGTTATATAATGATACAATTGTCAAAAGCATACAACTTATTTTTCATAAATGTATAAATCTAACAAACTAGTTTTTCTTTTATGAATGTTATCAGTAAACTGTTCCTCGATAAAGACCGGTGATATGGAAAAAAGTTGGATTGATTCAAAGAATAGGAATTTAGAAGAATATAGGAGAAAAGTTGATGAATTTTTAGAGTTTGCTTACAAAGACAAGACTGAAAATAGAAGAATTTATTGCCCATGTTGTGATTGCAAGAATCGTTATTTTGTCTCTAAGGCAGATGCTAAGATGCATATTATTGTTAGAGGCTTTTATAACAAATATAGAGTTTGGGTTTACTATGGGGAAACTTACAATTCTCAACAAACAACCTCATCTTTTGGAGGTACAAGTGATATGGATATAGATGATAATATGGTTAGGATGGTTCAAGATGTTTTTGGTGCCAACAATAGCCATGATTTTGGATTAGAAGATGATTTTGTTGGGATGGATGAAATGGTACTCAACCCTTGTTATCCAATGAACATTCAAATGAGTTAATCAAAATGGTTATGGAGAAAGCTGTAGTAGAGTGTATGAAAGTAGTGACTCCTATTCTAAATCAAATGACATCCCAAATAGATGAACTTCAATCAAAGTTAGAGAATCGTAGATCCCCATTGAACCGTCTTCATATGGAATCTACTGAATTTAGTAATCAAAAGGTATCTTGATTTTATTTAAATAATTTACTTTTATGATGAATTTTGATAGTTTGTAATATGTACACCTTTTTTTTAGGTTGCAGATAATACTATTTCACATGAACAAGGATTGGGTAAAAAATCAACAGGTACATTGATAGTTGCTTTCACAAGCATTTTTTTTTGTTAATATATATAATTGCAAGAAACATGATTATATGTGTTAGATGATGAAATTTGTTATTAAAAAGTTCTATTTATTAATTTTTTTGAACAATATATATTTTCTATTTCTGAACAATAAATTTTATGCACACCTCTAGAATTCAATAGGCTTTGTTAAATTGTCTATTTCTAAAAAGAGTTTTTTTTCTTAATGTTCAGGATTCTGATGAAGAAGGATCATAGAAGTTATCTCTAGATCATGAAGAGTTGTTTTTAGGCTTTCTCTTGTGTAACTTTGGAATAGTAGTTTTTTCTTATCAAATTAATGATGGATATGTACACATTTCTATTATTGGATAAATGTCGACATGGAACCTTTTATTTTGAAATGACAATTCAAGAATTTTGATCTAGATTAATTTGTATAGTAAATATTTGTTAATTTTTATCACAAATGGTGTATCTAACAAATAAAAACATTAGGGACAGTAATTTACTGTCTTCACTTTTATTTGAGACAGCACATTACCATCTCAATTTGGCGTCTCTAGTATTTTCACAGGATAAGACATAACATTTGAGACAAAAAATAACTGTCTTAAATATTTTTGAGACAATTTAACAACTGTCTCATTCACCGTCTTAAATCGCATTTGAGACAGTGCAAGTGTCTCAATATTATTTTGAGACGCTTGTATTGGGGACGGCTACATTACCGTCTCATCACCGTCTCAAAAACATTTTGAGACAGCAAATTTATAATTTAAGACAGATTTTGTTGTGTCTCAAAAGCCTAATTTTCTAGTAGTGAACTCAAAGTTTGATAAAAATTTTAATCTTTTATGAATGTAGCAAGCATATTGATACAAGATATCACTTTATTCGAGAATACATCACAAAAAAAAGTTGAAGTACTTGAGTATGTGAAGACTATGGATGAAGTTGTAGATATTTTTATAAAGTCATTCAAATTTGATAATTTTTCAAAGACTGAGGTTAAAAATTAAAGTTTAAGGGGGAGTGATAGAAATTGAGTTAAACATGATTACATGAAACATAGTAAATGCTTGATGTACATGAACTTTGAATTCATGTATTTAGATAGAATAAATACATATATCTAATCAATAATGTATCATGTATGATCTAAAATTTTTATTAAGTAGTATAAATAGTCATACAATGTGAAGATGAAAGATAAATCATTTTTATAAGATAAATTATTTTTACAATATAAATTATTGTACTATAACTCCTATCCACCACTTTTCAATAGATACTAAGTAAGAATATAGAAAAGTAAAAGAGAAGAAAAATATTTTCTTTTTTTATTTGATAATTATTACAGACTAACCTCAGATGGTTTAAATAATATATAGAAAATATTATAATAAATATATTAAAAAAATGATAGAAACAACTGATAGTTCAAATATGATAAATCTTTAGCAATTAATTATTGATTATTAGTTGCTTTTAACTTTGCTATTATCAAATCCTGAGATCTCTGTGTTAACATGGAATTGTGTTACGTTACAAATCCCAAAATATTCCTGTTTGCTGGAATACCGTTTACAGAGAGTAATAGTTCATTGATAAATTGTGCCCTTGTGGTTTTCTAGTATTAATTACCGCCGTTCACCATTTCGACTCCGGTGGTGTCGTCCTTCCCATTCTCCGGCGCCGCCGTCTTCTTTTCCTCCCCAAAGAGCTCCTGCATCTCCTCCAACGTCTTGCCCCGCGTCTCCGGCAAGAATGTGAAGAAGAACACCCATCCCACAGCGGCCATTCCAGCATACAAGAAGAAGCTGCCCCCCAGCGTGATGGCCTTGTAGAGCGAGATGAAGGTCATGGCGATGACGCCGCTGGTGACCCGGTTCATGGCAACCCCCATGGCGGCCCCCATCGCGCGCAGGCGCAGCGGGAAGATCTCCGAGCTGTACACCCACGCGATGGGCCCCGCGCCGATGGAGAAAAACGCCACGTAGGCCAGTGTGGAGCTGATGCTGAGCGCCGCCGCCCACTGGAGCTGATGCCCTCCATCGCCGTGCCTGTCCACGGCCGTCAGCCCGATCCCCAGCGCCGCCAGCGACACGATCATCCCTGCGTAGCTCCCCAGCAGCAGCGGCCTCCTCCCCACGCGATCTAGGAAGAAGGTGGCCACCAGGATGAAGAGAGTTTTGGTGAACCCCACCGCCACCGTCGTCCCCAGCTGCGCGTCATCCGACTTGATCCCGGCTGCCTTGAAAACCCGGGGAGTGTACAGCACCACCGAGTCGATCCCCGACGTCTGCTGGAAGAAGTGGATCCCCAGGGCGGCGATCAGCACACGGCGCACCGACGGCCTCGGCCGCAGCAGCAGCTCCCTCCAGGCTCCCTCGTTGTCTCTGTTCTTCTTGGGGACCGCCACCACGTCGTCGTCGCATTCTTCCGGGATTCCCGCAGCCATCTTGATTTCGGCGAGACGGAGCCGTGCTTCCTCCGGCGAGTCGCAGGTCTTCTCGAGAACTTCCTTGGCGTCGCCGAGGCGGCCGCGCATGACGAGCCACCGCGGCGACTCCGGCATGGCGAGCACGCCGAAGCCGAGAAAAACCGCCGGGATGGCAGCAACGCCGAGCATGAATCGCCACCCTAGGGACTGCCGGAGATGGGAGAAGGCGTAGTTGGAGATGTACCCTAGGAGGATGCCAACGTTGATGAAGACCTCCGGGAAGGAAGTGAGGAAGCCGCGGCAGGAGGCAGGGGCGACCTCGGCGGTGTAGGTGGGGGAGATCATAAGCGCATATCCAACTCCGACGCCAGCGAAGAAGCGGCCGAACATGAGAAAAGCATAATTCATGGCGAAGCCCATGAGCAGCGCGCCAGCGAAGAAGATGGCGGCCGCAAGGACGATCGTGTACCGGCGGCCGATCCTGTCGGAGGTGAATCCAGCGGCGAAGGAACCGACGAGAGCGTAGACATCAAGGATGCCGAGCAGAATCTCCACCTGCGTGTCGCTGATGTGGAGCTCATTCTGTATGAACTTTTGAGCTCCGCTCATCACTCCGATATCTGATCCAATCCCCAAACAGAAACATTCGATCACAAACAACCACCAAGAATCAAAGCCGACGACGAAACAGAAACCATCCATGATCAACCGCATGCACGTACGTACCGTAGCCCAAAAGGATGGAGGCCAAGGAGGCCAGCATGGTGCAGCCCATGGTGTACATATTGCGGCCTTGCTTCGGCGGCGGCGCCATCTTCTCCACCGACGCCAACTGCTCACCATCCTCTTTCTTTTCCCCCATTCTCAGTAGAGAAATTAAGAGAATTAAAGGAGAGACCTAAATTTCCTAGTCCATAGGAAGCATGGTGGACTACTGCAGCGGTGAGCTGGGTTTAAATAGACCAAGAAGATCCGTGAATTCTGAGAAAAAGGGGCAACAATATTATTTATTTTTCCATACATATATTTCTTATTTGCTTGTTTTCTCCATCCTTGCTGCAAAAAGGTTGGAAACCGCCATCTCTGTGGAGAGGTAAATCACGGTGAATGCGGGACTGACCAGGGCATGGTGGCTGAGGGATTTGGAAACATGGCACAGATTGATGTTATCGCAAATGCAACCATGAGCCCTCGAACCGCCCACCTCATGCTGCAAGCACCCATGCCCTGACCAGCTGACCCCGCCCGTGGGGGCAGTTTTCTCCATCCTTGACCACACACCTAATGGGTTAGTCCGGATTTCCAATCAGGATGGATTTAATAAATTAAAAAAAATTAATATAATATAAAATATATAATAAAAATCATATATAGTAATTTTATGTATTTTTACAATAATATTCTCTTGGATTTCATATTTTTAAAATATTAAATAATTATTTTATTATCAATGATATTAAACATTTCTCGCTTAATATATGATATTAAATAAATATTATCTTTCAACCTTACAAAATAAATTTTTAATTATTTTTATTATTAAAAATATTCTCTCTATAATTGCAATTACAAACATTAAAAACAATGTTAATTTCAAAAATAAATATACTAAAGGATACATTAGATATATCTTCAATTGAACAATCCTTTTAATAAGCTCGCTAATCCCCGCAATATGAGGAAATTAATTATTACATTGCATGTCAAAAATAAAGTTATTAAGTTGATGTTCAAAATATATTAACTCTACCAGGGAGATCTGATAAAATATAAAACAAACTTACATTTGAAATTTTCAATTTTAGCCCTTGGCTCTAGTTAAAATAAAGATCTGTCCATTCCCGGAGTTATTTTCTTTAACACCTATTCAAGAACATAACATAACTCAATTAATCAATCAAAATTTAAAATTTTTGACTTTAAATGCTCAAAAATTGAACCAACAATCGAAAAGTAAACTGAAGTTTCATTTCCAATAAACGTGTATTACAACTTCCAAAATCATACTCTAGATACTGAAACCAAGTCTAAGCTGCCTCAAACTATGGTTTTTTATGACAAAAACGTACGACGATGATAAGAAATGAGTCGCACAACTTCGGCGAGAGAAGAAGTCCAATAGACTTGTTCTAAATCGTGATATTTCCTCATAAAAATGATACCAATGGAACGCCCTATATTGGTTTTTTTTTATTAAAAGCACATCTCACATATTTGTAAAATGACATAACTAGCTTTCAGTATTGTTTTCGTTATTATCCTATCTCCAATCTAAATCAGGTACGTTGTAGTAGTTATGAAATGCGGTTTCATACCTGCTATACAGTTATAGCAGATAGTTGTAGCAACTATAGTTCTATTGTCATGCCTTGGGGGTCTAAGTCTCGGTGCCCCTTGGTGATAATTTATTTATAAGAGTCCTAGATATTGTATGAACGCGAAAATGATGAAATTCATGTATGTATCACTTTTTGTATACAATGAAAATTATATAGATAAAAACACATATGAAATAAAATGAAAATACAACAAAACAAAAAGAAATGCATGCAAACCATCAGCAGGTCGAGATTTATGAGTAACATATGTAAAGCTGAAACCAACTATAATAGGTTAGCGCAGTTGGCCACTATATGGGTGTTTGCCACATGAGACTTGGGGTCAATTCCAACAGCAAAATGTTTGATGGGTTCCTGACCTCCCCTATGCAAGGGCTACCGTAGAGAGTCTGGGCCGAGGCTGAGAGCTGAGACACGGTCTGAGATGCATGCAACTCGAGGCTGAGAGCTGAGACACGGTCCGAGATATAGCTCGAGGCTGAGTGGAGACTTGGCTGGGAGGCCTGGACTCGGAGCTGGGTGTTGAACCCGAGTAGAGTAGTCAGGTATTGCATTTCCAGTCGACCTGGTTACCGAGTCGGAGGGTTTGAGTCGAGCAGGTTGCCGAGTTAAGGCTCGACCACCTTGCCACAGTATCTTCAAATAACATACTTAAGAACAATATAACATAGAGGTATCAAAGATATATGAGTATCTTCAAATAACATTAGTTATAGCTAGTCCGAGATCATTTCAACATCATCTATGAAGAAGATGAAGAATAATTTAAAGATCTTTTTTAACAATGACCTAGTTCTCAATTTAACTAGTTGAGCACTGCCTTTTCTATAATGTAGTCTCTTATTTTCCGTTTCGTCCAAGTAAACAGGCCTTAAAAGTCTTAAGGTGAACTTCTTTTATTACACTTCATTGTCAATATAAAGTGGGCAAGACAAAAAAAACACAAAGGGGGAAATTAACAAACTGTAGGGTCCTCATTGTCATGACATTTTTTGTAAAAAAAACAATAGATGGCAATATTTTGAAAAAAAGTCCAAGTTTTATTCATTTTTATATTCCATTAATACTCTTTATCCAACAATTTTCATGTATATATTCATGCTAGCTCCCTTATATATCTTCACATGATATCTACTATTATCGAATCTTAGTCATATAGAATAATTTTGCTATATATGTTCCTCTTTACTCTTTCGTATAGGATTTGAGTTGTTTGACATCCCAATCAATCCAAATCAAGTTAGACTTTTCTTCGAAATTAAATCTAACATGGCTTGACTTTAATGTCATTTTATCTAATAAATCTAGATATCCACATCTCTCTTCTCTCCTCTTGAGTAAAGAATGCATTATTTCTTGTTCGCTAGCTCAATTATTTGATGGCTTAATATTTTTCCTAACAAAAAACATGCAGAAAGGCAAGAAAACCATCCTTATCAAACTACACTATATACCAAGAACACAATGAGACTATTATTCAACGTCAAAATCTCATTGAAATAGAAAATTTGATTAATGTCCTCACTCATCTTTGACCATTAATCCTCTTTCTCAATCATCGACACGAACAAGATTGTCTCACTTAAATGTCCCTGAGGGGAGAAAGAATAAAAAATCAGAGTTCGAATTTTAAATTTCGTGAATATTTTAATTAAAGGTGGCGGCTTCTACTGAGTAGGTATAAGTTCGTAATCCAAATATATATACCTAATAGATAATTATTAGAACAATAGCAAAGTCTGACTTAAACGTTGACTTATCTTCCCAACCACGACAAGGGAAATTGAAAAACTCTAACAACTACCGTGTGGGGCTGCTAAGGTGGCGGATTCCACCTTTTTCGTAGAAGAAAAACTCTAACAGCTCACGGAAAAGAAATTTCTCCGGAGTGATGTCAGTCAGTAGAAAATCTTAGCTAAACTGATAGGAAGATTGAGTGGTGGACTGTCTTACCTAAGAACTAGAGAGAGAGAGAGAGACGATGAAAATAGTGAACTTAGATATCAGACTCTCTGGCCCATGAAAGTGAACAGTAGAGACATTGTGTGAAAGTGAAGAAAAAGCATGATTGAAACGCTGTGCAACAGAATTACATTTCTGGTCGTTCATGTATGGCTGAGAGATAGCTGAAGCAAAGAGAAGATGGCAGAAGGAACAAGGAAGATGCCTGGGCCATAGGACGACTGCATTAATGTTATTTTTGTGTGGTTTTAAAGAGTGTTAGTGCTATGAGAGAAAGTTCATTAATAAAATATAAAGAGAGAAAAAAATAAAATATTTATATATATTTTTTTAAAAAAATAAAGATTCATTAACGTAAATATTATCTTAGAGGAAAGAAAAGAAATGAAGATTAAATATATAAAGTTATAAAAATACCTCCACTCCTTAAAATAAACTTATGGATATGAAAATACGATGGAAAATTTTTCCTATTAAAATCATCCTGTAAGACTAGCTAAAATTAGTATTTATGACTTAAATAAATAAGAAAAGTTTACATATTATAAATATATGAAAATATAAAATATTGAATCTGTACATTTTGGTCAGATAGAGGATAAATCAGTATTTTTGTAAATATTTCTGTAAAAACTTATTAAATATCTCTTGAGTCTTGTCCTCAAAGAGATATGTAGCGAGGGTCAACATCGACATCGTGGAATATGAGTGGTTAGACATTGGGGAATGATGACACGCATTGTGTGAGGTGCAACGGTGTAAAGATGAAATACCTAAACGAATGAATTTTTTGAGAAATTAATATATTAAAATAGGGATAAAATTGAAATAAAATATTTTTGAGTTTCCTTTCCCCTTTCTTAGACTCGAAATCGGAGTGCAAAAAATTATACTAATTCATGAATATGTAAAAGTGAAGCTTATCCAATTCTCTCCCCTTCCTTTCTTTAACTCACTCTATTTCAAACCAGAGTTAAAATTCTCCTCCTTCTTAACTCACTCCATCTCAAATAAAGATCAAAATTCTCTTTCCCCTTCTCTCCCTTTCCCTCACCTCCTCCGAAAACTGCTTTTTCTGATGACATGAATGAAAACAGTAGGAGGATGGGCTGGCACATGGGGCAGCCCACTTCATTTTGGGCCTTGAAGAAGCCCACCAGCCCAAGTGGAAGCTGAAAGATTTCAGTGTTACAATTGATAGCTTTGCTTCCTCAAAATTTTTGTCTATCTTGATAATTTTTCTCCGACTTTCAATTTCCATCCTCAGTTGATCGATATCTTTGCTAAAAGATTAGTTAGATGTCCAAAGAATGGCCAGTTAAGCAATGTGAAATTATAATAAATATATTGATTTATTTAAATATAGATAAATGATATGATACAGATTGAGTCCATGTCAATAGTTTCCGGGGCATAGCTGAGTTGGTTACGACGTAGCAGACTTGCAGAAGAGGGCAAGGATTCGAATCCTGGCGAAGCCAGGCAATACCCTCCTGCGTCGTGACCAACTGCAGTTTCTCGATTTACCTCCTCATAGATGGTCGTGGAGCCGACCGTGCGGGGCCGCTAAGGTGACGGATTCTACCTTTTGTAGAAGAGTCCATGTCAATAAAATTAATCACACTGAGCGAGATAAAAACTTAATTGTTATGGTTGATTTTCAATTTCTCATATGGCATTCTCTACTTCAAGTAAATCTCGGCTTAACACATTGGCCATTCTTATTGTTCTTGTTCTCGCCAGTCTTATTTTTCTACTGACGTGTGATCAGGAGGAGGAAGATCATTTGGCATCGGCTGGGTTTCACCATTAAAATAATTCCTTCACGCACCCCGCCCCCACAGCACCTAGACCTCTTCGAACCTGCGACCATGGCACTGCCCGCGGTCACCCCTGTCGCGCGGAAGGTTCGCATCGTGCTGCGCGATCGAGGTCACGTCGTGCCGCGCGACCGAGGTCGCGCCTCGGCCTCGGTCTCGCAGGAGAGAATTTGCTGCCTCGCCCTGCCCCGCTGCCCTTCTCCAACGCCGCCGACGCGGGAGAAGAGAAGATCGGGTTTACCTGAGCGTGAGCGTGTCGACGAGAGAGAAGAGGGATTGGGGAGAGGAAATTATAAAACGTACGGAGGAGAAGTACACTCAAAGTTTTAATTTAACTACAGAATATATTTTTATATTTAAATTAGTGCTGAAAATTTAGTTTATTGTTAATTAATAATTAAATAATTATGTTATTAGATTAATGATGGATATTTATTTTATAGTTAATTTAGTAATAAAAAATTTATTCTGTAATAGCGATCGAATAACTATTTCATCGCTAATTTCGTGATGAATATTTATTCGATCGCTATTTAGTATCAGAAAATTTATTCGATTACTAATTTAGAGATGGAAATTGTATTCTTTCGTTACGGCTAAACAATTAATGATGAAAATTTTATTCTGTTGCTAATTAGTGATAAAAAATATAAACTGTTGTTAAATTAACGATCGATATTTAATTTCATTGTTAATTAATGACCAAGAATTTAATCTGTTGTTAAATTAACTATCGATATTTAATTCCGTATCTAATTAGCGATTGAATTAAATTTTAATTACTAATTCATGGTGAAATTAAATATTTCATAACTAATTTAATGGAATAAATATTTCATCTGCAATTAATGACTGATTTAGCGACGGAATATTCCTTTCATCGTTAATTAGGATTTAAATTCTGTCAAAATTAATACCGTTGTTATTTTAGTGACGAAATAAATATTTTATCCCTAATTCAATTGTTAATGGATAACTTTCTTATAGTGGTTGGATGTCTATTTCCCAAGATAAAATAGGAAGAGCACTTAAACAATCAAGAATTAGTTGTTCATGGCGAGCCGTGTGTACTCGAACGCTATCACAGAAGAGTTTGTCCAGCAGAGTACACGTAGAGAGAAAAAACAATCCTTGTATAGGAGTTTTAGATACGGTAAATTGGAGAAAACTCCCCAATAGCAAATTCGTCTTTGCATGCACTCCCCACCCATGTTTTTCTTTCTTCTCACTCCCTGATAGGATTGACAAGACAATTAAATGTGTATATTTTTTTTTGTGTAAATTAAATGACACAATTACCCTTCCACCCACCTTGAAACCGACCAAGCTCCTTAGTGTCCCTACTATCTCCTTCACATACCACTTCATTTCGCCGACGATAAGAAAAAGGGAAAATGCCGCCGGCCATCGACGCCTTAAATGAAGGAAAAAAAAGGGATGGGCGAATCGATACAAGCTACAACGAAGAAGAAATGTCCAAGAACTCAAACGAAGAAGAAATCGAAGAAAGGTATGAAGGAAAATCCGATTTTTCTCATTTTTCAGCTAGGGTTTGTAATCTGTCGATTTTTTTTTGTGTTTTGAAAGCGTTATTGATTGTTTTAGGTTTTTGTCAACCCATTTTCTCTAATTTGTAGGGTTTGTCTCGATCTGATAGTTTTTGTAGGGTCGTTCGTAATCTGATTATTTTTGTATATTCGGTCTTGATCTAATATCGTACTCAATTTTATAGTTTTTTACTCAATCTGAAAAAAAAATTTATATACTATACTCGATTAGTAAAATAGTATACTCAATATGATAGTTTTTATACTCAATCTGGTAAAAAAAATTTATGTGTATATTGTACTCGATTATTATAGTAGTTTACCAAATCTGATAGTTTTTGTATTCAATTTGGTAAAATTGTTTTATATGTATACTGTACTCAATTTAGAGAAAGGATTTGAAATATACTACATGGACACAATTGTGCAGGTTCGTGGTAGTTTAAGATTATTGATCATTTTTGTCCATTTTACTTATTATGTTACCTTGAATGTGTAGAAAGAAGTGCTTACAAAGTTGGAACTATATGGGAAAAGAGGATGATACAAAAAAAATGATTATGGAGCTTTTCTTGCAAAAATGACATATTTAACAATGAGTAGACTACAATAACTAACTGAAGATATATTTAGAAGATACAGATATATTATTTTTCCCATGAATACCAAGTGGCATTGGTTTTTGTTGGTTTATAAATAAGATGAAGTGATATTTAAAATGTGGAACTCCATGCATGATCCATTCTCAGTTGGGACTGCAAAAGTCTTTGTAAGTTTAACTATATTATATTTAAATAGAAATTTATTTAAAATTAAATTTTGAGTCATGTTTGTTTATTGTTTGCTGTTTGTGTTTTGCAGATAAAATTTTTGGCTGGTTCCATACGACATTTATCAGAATTCAACATTGTTAGTGAGGACGTGTTAAGAGAACCCTATCGGCAACAAGGTGCAACCATCGATTGTGGAGTTTATACATGCATGTGGGTGGAATGTCTAGCCCGTGACACGACTGACATATGGAGCTATGCTTTTGGTTAAGAAGTATCAGATTTTGACCAAGAGCAAGTGAAATTTGAGTACAAAATAAGAAAATTCAGTACTCATTGTGGAAATTACAGTATAATTCAGTGAGATCCAGTACGATTTCAGAAAATTTGAGTATTGTTGAGATGACACCCCCACCATGATGACCATGAGGCAACCTCACATGTACATGGTTTAGTAACCATGTAGAAAAACATGTGAAGAGTTTGCTTACTATTATTATTCCACCACGAAGGGATTGCCTAGAGCAAGTGAAATTTGAGTACAAAATAGAGAAAATTCAGTACTAATTTTGGAAATTACAGTATAAATCGTGTGAAATCCAGTATGATTTTAATAAATTTGAGTATAGTTCAGATGACACCCCCACCATGATGACCATGAGGCAACCTCACATGTACATGGTTTGGTAACTATGTAGAAAAACATGTCAAGAGTGAGCTCACCAATACTTTTACACTACTTTGAATAATTTTACTCTTAATGCGACCTCACATATGTATGGTCTAGTAACCATGGTGGAAACCATGTCAAGAGTTTACTAACCATTTTTATTGCACAAGTTTGGGTTATGCCAAGAGCAAGTGAAATTTGAGTACAAAATAAAGAAAATTCAGTACTAATTGTGGAAATTACAGTATCAATCAAGTGAGATCCAGTACGATTTCAGGAAATTTGAGTATAGTTCAGATGACACCCCCACCATGATGACCATGAGGCAACCTCACATGTACATGGTTTAGTAACCATGTAGAAAAACATGTGAAGAGTTTGCTTACTATTATTATTCCACCACGAAGGGATTGCCTAGAGCAAGTGAAATTTGAGTACAAAATAGAGAAAATTCAGTACTAATTTTGAAAATTACAGTATAAATCGTGTGAAATCCAGTATGATTTTAATAAATTTGAGTATAGTTCAGATGACACCCCCACCATGATGACCATGAGGCAACCTCACATGTACATGGTTTGGTAACTATGTAGAAAAACATGTCAAGAGTGAGCTCACCAATACTTTTACACTACTTTGAATAATTTTACTCTTGATGCGACCTCACATATGTATGGTCTAGTAACCATGGTGGAAACCATGTCAAGAGTTTACTAACCATTTTTATTGCACAAGTTTGGGTTATGCCAAGAGCAAGTGAAATTTGAGTACAAAATAAAGAAAATTCAGTACTAATTGTGGAAATTACAGTATCAATTGAGTGAGATCCAGTACGATTTCAGGAAATTTGAGTATAGTTCAGATGACACCCCCACCATGATGACCATGAGGCAACCTCACATGTACATGGTTTAGTAACCATGTAGAAAAACATGTGAAGAGTGAGCTTACTATTATTATTCCACCACGAAGGGATTGCCTAGAGCAAGTGAAATTTGAGTACAAAATAGAGAAAATTCAGTACTAATTTTGAAAATTACAGTATAAATCGTGTGAAATCCAGTATGATTTTAATAAATTTGAGTATAGTTCAGATGACACCCCCACCATGATGACCATGAGGCAACCTCACATGTACATGGTTTGGTAACTATGTAGAAAAACATGTCAAGAGTGAGCTCACCAATACTTTTACACTACTTTGAATAATTTTACTCTTGATGCGACCTCACATATGTATGGTCTAGTAACCATGGTGGAAACCATGTCAAGAGTTTACTAACCATTTTTATTGCACAAGTTTGGGTTATGCCAAGAGCAAGTGAAATTTGAGTACAAAATAAAGAAAATTCAGTACTAATTGTGGAAATTACAGTATCAATTGAGTGAGATCCAGTACGATTTCAGGAAATTTAAGTATAGTTCAGATGACACCCCCACCATGATGACCATGAGGCAACCTCACATGTACATGATTTAGTAACCATGTAGAAAAACATGTGAAGAGTGAGCTTACTATTATTATTCCACCACGAAGGGATTGCCTAGAGCAAATGAAATTTGAGTACAAAATAGAGAAAATTCAGTACTAATTTTGAAAATTACAGTATAAATCGTGTGAAATCCAGTATGATTTTAATAAATTTGAGTATAGTTCAGATGACACCCCCACCATGATGACCATGAGGCAACCTCACATGTACATGGTTTGGTAACTATGTAGAAAAATATGTCAAGAGTGAGCTCACCAATACTTTTACACTACTTTGAATAATTTTACTCTTGATGCGACCTCACATATGTATGGTCTAGTAACCATGGTGGAAACCATGTCAAGAGTTTACTAACCATTTTTATTGCACAAGTTTGGGTTATGCCAAGAGCAAGTAAAATTTGAGTACAAAATAAGGAAAATTCAGTACTAATTATGGAAATTACAGTATCAATCGAGTGAGATCCAGTACGATTTTAAAAAATTTGAGTATCATTAAGATGACACCCCCACCATGAGGATTTGAGACAACCTCACATGTACATGGTTTAGTAACCATATAGAAAAACATGTCAAGAGTGAGCTCACCAATTACTTTTCCACTACTTTGTATTATTTTACTCTTGATGCGACCTCACATATGTATGGTCTAGTAACCATGGTGGAAACTATGTCAAGAGTTTACTAACCATTTTTATTTCACTAGTTTAGGGAATGCCAAGAGCAAGTACAATTTGAGTACAAAATAAGAAAATTTCAGTACTCATTGTGGAAATTACAGTATCAATCGAGTGAGATCTAGTATGATTTTAGAAGATTTAGTATAGTGTTCAGACGAGACCTTCACTATGATGACCATGAGGCAACCATCAATTAGCCCCCTACGAACAATGTTATGTTTATAATATAAAAGCTAATTAAAATTTTAAAACTATATTTAGAATTTTATATCTAAAAAAATAGATATAAAATTGAAATTCCCTAATTGAGGGTCGATTAACATTTTTAATAAGTTCGAGGACCAAAATGAAATTTCCCTAATTGCATGCTGATGCTGCCACTTAAGAGTGCACTTCGTCTTCTTCCTTCGCTCTGCTCACTCTGCTCTCTCCGTCGCTTTCTCCATCCCTAATCCTTGCAATCTGAGGAAGAAATCAAACTACACTGGTGGTGAGTTCTCCTCATTCTTCGAATCTGCTATTTTTTCTTCCTTTATCTGGATTATTCATCTCATTTCATGCTCTGTTTCAGGTCATGGAGCTTCTTCCATTTTGTTCCATCTTGTTGTTCTCCTTCCTCGCCTCCTCTGTTTCCGGTACGGCAAGAAAAATCACCTTTTTCTGAGCTCGAAATTAGCTTTCTTTCGTTCAATGGCGGTTTATTTGGTTGCAGAAGCCGGAAACGTCGGTGTCAACTACGGCAGGGTGGCCAACAACCTGCCTCCGGCGACCAAAGTGGTGGAGCTGCTGAAATCCAACGACATTGGCCACGTCAAGCTATACGACGCTGACCCGTCCGTCCTACGCGCCCTCGTCGGCTCCGGCATCAAGGTGGTAGTCACCGTGCCCAACGAGCTCCTCGCCTCCGTCGCCGCCCGTCTGGGCTTCGCTCTGCAATGGGTGCAGCGCAACGTCGCCGCCTACTACCCCTCCACCCAGATCCACTCCATCGCCGTCGGGAATGAGGTTTTCGTCTTCCCCCGCAACATCACCAACTTCCTCGTCCCGACGATGCAGAACGTCCACACCGCGCTCGCCCACCTCCATCTCGACGCCGACGTCAAGATCTCGTCCCCCATCACCCTCACGGCGCTCCAAAACTCCTACCCCTCCTCCTCCGGCAGCTTCCGGCCGGAGCTAGTAGAGACGGTGATCTGGCCGATGCTAGAGTTTCTGCGACAGACCGGCTCGTATCTCATGATCAATGCCTACCCTTTCTTCGCCTACGAAGCGAATTCCGATGTCATTTCCCTTGATTACGCCCTGTTCCGTCCTAATTCCGGAGTCGTCGACGCCGGTAACGGACTCAAGTATTACAGCCTCTTCGACGCCCAAATCGACGCGGTGTTCGTGGCGATGTCGGCGCTCAAGTACGACGACATCAAGATCGTGGCGTCGGAGACGGGGTGGCCGTCGAAGGGCGACACCAAGGAGACCGACGCGGCGGCGGAGAACGCCGCCGCGTACAATGGAAACCTAATCCGGCGGCCATGAGGTGGGAGCCCAGCTTTGGATGCGAACCTCTACGCTTCCAAGGAAAGGAAGAAGACGAAGAGGAGGTGGAGGTGAGAGCAACAGGAGGCGACAGGGAGAGCGAAGGGGAAAAGACATCCATTTATCAAGGAAAATATTTTCAAGAGAAGAAAAAGGTAGCAGGAGGTGGAGGGTAAATTTGTAAAATTATGTATTGGGGGAGTTGAAACTAAAGATTGGGGAGATTGGGGAGTGCATGCAAAGGAAAACATGGGTGGGGACTGACAACGAAGACAACTTTGTCATCGGGGATTTTAAAGCAAGTCTCCCGCCTGTGTCCTTCTGGCGACGACCTACTTAGCTAAGTGAGGAGCTGATTAGAGTGGAGTTGGTTGAACGTGATGTATGGGACTGAGCGGGCAAAGCATGGTCGACAGAGGGAGCTCGAGCCGAGATAGACTGAAGTCGAGTGATACAGCCAAGAGGAGACTCAGTGGAGTAGCTTGGACTCGGAGCTCGGGTGTAGAATCGAAGTTAAGCCTTGAGAGAGGTCAGGTGTGGAATCCTGAGTTGAGCTGGATGCTGAGGGAGGTGTTGGGGCCCAACCTAAGCCAAGTACCGAGTCGGGTATTGGACTCGACCTAATTTGGATGTCGAGTCTGGGTTGCCGAGTCAGGGCACTGGGCCACACCAGTCAATCCGAGAGTCAAGTCTTCTGTCTGACGTATCTTTTACTTGAACTGGATCTTGACTTTCTGGGCTAGGTCATACCGATCTAAATTAAAATAATATATTATTAATTAGCTATGATAACTTTGGATAAAATTCCTGAGGAACACCTTTTGATTTAAGATTAATTAATCAGTCTACCAATGCATTAATCAATGAAATGATTAAGTTACCCTCGGGGCATAGTTGTAGTTGGTTACGACGAGACAGATTTACTGAAGTGGACAAGAATCGAATCTCGGCTAAGTCGAGACAATGCCCTCTCTTGTCATGATTAATTGTACCTTTTCATTTATCTTCTCACAGATGGTCGTGAGATCGACCGTGTGGAGCCGTTGGGATAATAAATTCCACCTTTTGTTGAAATGAAGTGATTAAGTTGATGGAGTCAGAAATGGGGAAGTAAGGGAAGAGTGTGTCTAGGATTAGCAAATCATTAAGGGCCTTAATTATTTAAGTAAGATCGGTGTAAGTGTTTAGCATGTGAAGGAAGGAATCCAACAAAAGCCTTTTCTCCTCTTCTCTTTTCCTCTTCTCAAAGCCTTTTGTGTTTGTCTGTTGCAGCAACCCTGCTGGCTGCGCATGCATATATATCAACAACTCATCATATGTGGATTCTTAGCTTAGGTCAGCCCAGACGTCATCTGTTTAGGGTTATTAGAGCGCACCTTTAATTCACCTGCGTAGAATAAGCTAGTTTTAGGGCAATTGTGGAGGGCGATCTGATGCGAGTTTCAGATAAGTGCTAGCTGCAGGGTCTGCGTACGTCCGCGAAGGATATTCTGGGAATATGCCTGCCTGCGTGATCACTCTCTTGCTGAAGATCATGCATGAACTGGTTAACAGACCTCCAGCTGGGCTGAACCCCATGATCATTATACCAATGATAAATTTAAAAATTAAAAGTTAAAATAAAATCCTCAAATTGAATTTATCTATCTAGATAGAATAAATATATGTATATATCTAATCAATAATGCATGATTAAAGATTTCTATTAAGTAGTATAAAGTGATGCCAACATGAAAGATAAATCATTTTTATAAGATAATTTTTACACTATAAATCATTGTACTATTAATTATTGATTATTATCTTAAATATGATAAGTCGATTATTATACTGTTATTTTTATCGTCATATGATAGTTGCTTTTAACTTTCTTATTTTCAAATCTTAAGATGTCCGTGTTAACATGGAATTGACGTGTTTCAAATCCCAAAGGTTCCTGTTTGCTGCAATACCGTTTACAGAGAGTAATAGTTCATTGATCAATTGTGCCCTTGTTTTTTCTAGTATTAATTACCGCCGTTCACCATTTCGACTCCGGTGGTGTCGTCCTTCCCCTTCTCCGGCGCCGCCGCCGCCGTCTTCTTTTCCTCCCCAAAGAGCTCCTGCATCTCCTCCAGCGTCTTGCCCCGCGTCTCCGGCAAGAATGTGAAGAAGAACACCCATCCCACCGCGGCCATTCCAGCGTACAAGAAGAAGCTGCCCCCAACGTGATGGCCTTGTAGAGCGAGATGAAGGTCATGGTGATGACGCCGCTGGTGACGCGGTTCACGGCCACCCCGATGGCGGCCCCCACCGCCCGCAGGCGCAGCGGGAAGATCTCCAAGCTGTACACCCACGTGATGGGCCCCGCGCCGATGGAGAAAAACGCCACGTAGGCCAGCGTGGAGCTGATGCTGAGCGCCACCGCCCACTGGAGCTGCTGCCCTCCATCACCGTGTCTGTCCACCGCCGTCAGCCCGATCCCCAGCGCCACCAGAGATACGATCATCCCTGCGAAGCTCCCCAGCAGCAGCGGCCTCCTCCCCACGCGGTCTAGGAAGAAGGTTGCCACCAGGATGAAGAGAGTCTTGGTGAACCCCACCGCCACCGTCGTCCCCAGCTGCGCGTCGTCCGACTTGATCCCGGCCGCCTTGAAAACCCGGGGACTGTACAGTACCACCGAGTCGATCCCCGACGCCTGCTGGAAGAAGTGGATCCCGAGGGCGGCGATCAGCACGCGGCGCACCGACGGCCTCGGCCACAGCAGCAGCTCCCTCCAGGCTCCCCTGTTGTCTCTGTTCTTCTTGGGGACCGCCACCACGTCGTCGTCGCATTCTTCCGGGATTCCGGCAACCCGCTTGATGTCGGCGAGACGGAGCCGCGCTTCCTCCGGCGAGTCGCAGGTCTTCTCGAGAACCTCCTTGGCGTCTCCGAGGCGGCCGCGCATGACGAGCCACCGCGGTGACTCCGGCATGGCGAGCACGCCGAAGCCGAGAAAAACCGACGGGATGGCAGCGACGCCGAGCATGAATCGCCACCCGAGGGACTCCCGGAGATGGGAGAAGGCGTAGTTGGAGATGTATCCTAGGAGGATGCCGGCGTTGACGAAGACCTCCGGGAAGGAAGTGAGGAAGCCGCGGCAGGAGGCAGGGGCGATCTCGGCGTTGTAGGTGAGGGCGATTATAGCCGCATATCCAACGCCGATGCCGGCGACGAAGCGGCCGAACATGAGAAAAGCATAATTCATGGCGAAGCCCATGAGCAGCGCGCCAGCGAAGAAGATGGCGGCCGCGAGGACGATCGTGTACCGGCGGCCGATCCGGTCGGCGGTGAATCCGGCGGCGAGGGCACCGACGAGAGAGTAGAGATTAAGGATGCCGAGGAGAATCTCCACCTGCGTGTCGCTGATGTGGAGCTCATTCTGTATGCCCTTTTGAGCTCCGCTCATCACTCCGATATCTGATTCAATCCCCAAACAGAAACATCCGATCACAAACAATCACCAAGAATCAAAGCCGACGACAAAACAGAAACCATCCATGCACGTACGTACCGTAGCCCAACAGGATGGAGGCCAAGGAGGCCAGCATGGTGCAGCCCATGGCGTACATGTTGCGGCCTTGCTTCGGCGGCGGCGCCATCTTCTCCACCGACGACAACTGCTCACCATCCTCTTTCTTTTCCTCCATACTCAGTAGAGAAATTAAAAGAAATAAAGGAGAGACCTTAATTTCCTAGCTAGTCGATAACAGGAAGCATGGTGCAGTGGAGCGGTGAGCTAGGTTTAAATAGACCAAGAAGGTCTGTGAATTCTAAGAAAAAGGGCAAAAAAATATTATTTATTTTTCCTTACATATTTTCTTATTTGCTTGTTTTCTGCACGTACCATGACCAGGTTAGTCCGGATTTCCAATCAGGATGGATTTAATAAATTAAAAAATATATATAATATAAAATGTATAATAACAATCATATATTAATTTTATATATTTTTACAATAACACTCTCTTAGATTTCATATTTTAAAAATATTAAATAATTATTTTTATTATCAATTGTATCAAATCCTTCTTGCTCAATATATGATAATAAATAATTATTTATCATGTTATCTCTAATCAATTATGAGATTTTAATTATTTTTATTAAAATCTCATAATCGATACAATAACACTCTCTTTGACTTTTGTGTATATTTTTGACATAAATGTATTTATCACATTCATTTATTTTGAATTTGTTTGACAGTATTATTTTATCAAATTTTTATGCTATTGTTTGGGCGCTTATTTAGGTTTGTACAACGACTTAACAAGTCAATATACATTTTCCTTTTTTTCCTGGAGCTACGAACCCCTCGGGCCTGCTTCATATGGATTTTTTTCTTCCAACTCATCATTTAAGAACATAGTCTTCACATCCTTTTGATGTATTTCAAAGTCATACAATGCTGCGATGACTATTAGCATTCGTATGGACGTAATCTTTGTCACCGATGAGTAGATATCGAAGTAGTCAAGACCGTCTTTTTGCTTGAACTCTTTGCCTACAAGTCTGACCTTATAATTGTCAATCGATCAATCAGCTTTATACTTGCATTTTAGTATCGACTTACAACCTAATGATTTAGTATCAGAAGGAAGGTCCATTCATTTCCAAGTATGGTTATTCATAATGGACTCGATTTTATTATTGACAGCTTCTTTTCACAATATAGCGTTAGGACTAGAGAGATCTTCGCTTAATGTTTTTGTATCCATTTCAGACATAAGAGTCATGAAGTCCGACCCGAACGATTTCTCAATTCTAGCTAGTTTGCTACAAAGTGGCTCTTCGCTTTGATCATCAATAGTCCTTTTAGGACTCTAAGTTAAGAAACATCATTTTCGTTAGAACTTCCATTGCTATCACTTTGAACGTTTTCCTTCTTATTTGGGAATACGTTTTCACAGAATATCGCATTCCGAGATTCTATGGTTGTTCCCACATGAATATCAAGAATGTCTAACTTGTAAACTATGAAATGATATGAACTACTGTTATGAGCATATCCGACAAATATCGTATCGAACGTTTTAGGTTTGATCTTTACTTGCTTTGGCACCCCCACACTTTCAAATATTTGTACGATGACTCACGGCCTTTTCATAGTTCGTATGACATTTTATTATTTTTCTTGTGAGGAATTTTATTGAAAACGTGATTTGTCAAAAATTTAGCTCCCCCTAATAAGTTCTGGAGTAAGTCATAATTTATCAACAAGGCATTCATCATTTCATTAAGTGTCTAATTTTTACGTTCGGTGGCACCATTCGATTGAGGTAAGTAAGGCGCCATTATCTGATGGATAATGCAGATTCTGAACAAAACTCATCAAACGGTGCACCATATTCTTCAACTCTATCGCTACGAATTATTTTAATTCGTTTATCAAGTTGATTCTTAACTTCAATTTTATAGGTTCTGAAAGCCTCTAAGGCTTTGTCTTTACTTCTTAAAAGAAAGACATACAGAACTCATGCAGTCATTGATAAAAGTAATAAAATACTTTTTATCTTTTCTAGTTTGCACAAATTTTAGGTCATATAGATCACTATGTATTAACTCTAAAGGAGTCGTTGATCTTTCTATCGAATGAAAAGTTAATCTCGTCATTTTTACTTTCATGCACATTTCATATTTGTGTGTTTTGTCAACATTAATGTTTGGTAATAAATTTAATTTGACGAGACATTTCAGAGTATTATTATTCATATGTCCGAGTCGATCATATCATAAATTAAAACACTCAACAACGTAGCTGAAAATTTTTATTTTATCAAATTTGCGAAGTACTGTCATTACAACCATTTTGATCAGACTCTATAAGTACCTCTTTTCTATGAAGATATCATTCTTCGTAAGTACAAAGTTGTTTGACTGAAACACTAGTCTAAAGCCGACCTTGACAAGTGTCGATCCAGAAACTAGGTTCTTCCTGATGTTGGGAACATGGAACATATCAATGAGCGTTAATTCTTTCCCAGACGTCATTTTCAAAATAATTTTTCCAAGTCTGACAATCAACGATGTCGTGGAGTTGCTCATATAGAGCTTTCTTTCACTTATCAGAGTATACTTGGAGAACATCGCCTTATCAGGACAAATATGAGGTGTTGCTCCAGTATCGATCCACCATTGCTTCGGGTTGCCCTCCATTGTGTTGCCTTCAAACACGACCGCAGTGAGATCCAGTTTCGTGTCATCAGAAGTTGCGACCTGGTTCGCAATATCCTTCTGACCCTTCGTTTTTCTTCAGGTGTCTATAATCTTTGGACATGTGTCATGGCTTTCGTTAGTTGTAGAATGAGCCCTTGAATTTATTGCCTTGAGTCTTCTTTTTGGATCGCTTCGGCTTCTTGGCATTCGACTCAACCAGGTTGGACATTTCATCCACAGTCCGCTAAGTTTTCTGGAGTCGGATAACTTTCGATTATCCTCCTCTATTCGTAGCCTCAAGATTAGGTCTTCAAGTCTCATCTCCTTTTACTTGTGCTTGAGTAATTTTTGAAATCCTTCCACGACGAAGGGAGTTTCTCGATCACCGTGGCTACTTTGAATGATTCGTTCAGCTTCATGTCTTCGACATCCAGATCATGTAGTATCAGTTGCATGTCTTAGACTTGAGATGTCACACTTTCGGAATCCACCATCTTGAAATCCAAAAACTAAATGACGATGAATTTTTTCATTCCGACGCTTTCGGTTTTGTATTTCTTTTCGAGCGATTCCAACCAAGATTTTGCTATCTCCATCGGACTATACACGTCATACAATATTTTTAAGATATATAATAAAATATAATGGAAGGTCATGATTGTGATTCGTGGTTGTGAACCTCACAATCATTTGGATATATAATAAAATATAATGGAAGGTCATGATTGTGATTCGTAGGGATTCGGCTAAGGTAGGGATTCGGCCAAGGTATGGCCGGATGAGGGATTCGGCCAAAGTAGGGATTCGGCCAAGGTAGGGATTCGGCCAAGGTATGGTCGGATGAGGAATTCGGCCAAAGTAGGGATTCGGCCAAAGTTGGGATTCGGCCAAGGTAGGGATTCGGCCAAAGTAGGGATTCAGCCAAAGTTGGGATTCGGCCAAAGTAGGGATTCGGCCAAGGTATGGCCGGATGAGGGATTCGGCCAAAGTAGGGATTCGGCCAAGGTATGGCCGGATGAGGGATTTGGCCAAGGTAGGGATTCGGCCAAAGTAGGGATTCGGCCAAGGTATGGCCGGATGAGGGATTCGGCCAAGGTATGGTCGGATGAGGGATTCGGCCAAGGTAGGGATTCGACCAAAGTAGAGATTCGGCCAAGGTAGGGATTCGGCCAAAGTTGGGATTCGGCCAAGGTAGGGATTCAGCCAAGGTAGGGATTCGGCCAAGTTAGGGATTCGGCCAAGGTAGAGATTCGGCCAAGGTAGGGATTCGACCAAGGTATGGCCGGATGAGGGATTCGGCTAAAGTAGGGATTCGGCCAAGGTATGGCCGGATGAGGGATTCGGCCAAGGTAGGGATTCGGCCAAGGTATGGTCGGATGAGGGATTCGGCCAAGGTAGGGATTCGGCCAAGGTATGGTCGGATGAGGGATTCGGGCAAAGTAGGGATTCGGCCAAGGTATGGCCGGATGAGGGATTCGGCCAAAGTAGAGATTCGGCCAAGCCGGATGTGGGATTCGGCCAAACTCCTGCCGGATGGAAGGATCCGGCGAGGCTCTACCGGATGGAAGGATCCGGCCAGTCGGAACAAGGCCTCCTAACGAATGGAACAAGGCCGAATGGCCGAGTGGCCGAGTGGAACATGGCCGAATGAGCTATTCGGCCATGAAGGAGACGAAGGGGTGATTCGGTTCTTTTGAAGTAGGGGGAGAGAACCGGGTCAATTGAGACTGTGGTCGTGGCTGATCGGACTTGTGGGAGGGACCAGGATCAGACTCGAGTCAAACTAGGGGCCCCCATGGGTTATTCTCGGAACAATCATCTCTTCAAAAAAAATATATAGGATACTTATATTACATACATAATATATTACCATATCTCTTTTATTAATATACATTCATATTCATTTTAACGTTAATATTTATTATTTATAAATTTCACTAGCTATCTACTCATTCATTTTTATTTTTATTTTATATTAAATAAATAAATGCATTAACACCCTGTTCATGTCCTCGATCCTTTTATTAACTGTGTTCAATGAATTGAACTTTGTGTAAATATTATAATACTTATCCGCATTGATTATAATATCATTTGATATTACCATCAACACAGATGCTCTTATTTGAAATTGATATATCCAAATTAGGATAGGGGTACCACTAGAAGGCAATTATTACTAACAAAGCCAACACAACCAACCAAAAGGCAATCTTACCCGATCATTATATCGAATAAATGATGACAATTGTCAAAGTTAAAGATATACGTAAGGTCAATAACATAGAGGCAACAAAGATATGAGTATCTTCAAATAACATTAGTTATAGTTCAAGATCATTTCAACATCATCTCTAAAGAAGACGAAGAATAATTTAAAGATTTACAATGACCTAGTTCTCAATTTAACTAGTTGAGCACTGCCTTTTCTATAATTTAGTCACTTATTTTTTCCATTTCATCCAAGTAAACAGGCCTTAAAAGTCTTAGGGTGAACTTCTTTTATTACACTTCATTGTCAATAAAGTGGGCAAGACAAAAAAAAACACAAAGGGGGAAATTAACAACCTGTAGGTCCTCATTGTCATGACATTTTTTGTAAAAAAAATAATAAATGGAAATATTTTGAAAAAAGTCCAAGTTTTATTCAATTTTATATTCCATTAATACTACTCTTTATCCAACAATGTTCATGTATATATTCATCCTCCTTTATATATCTTCACTTGATATCTACTATTATCGAATCTTAGCCGCCATATATAGAATAATTTTGCTATATATATGTTCCTCTTTACTCTTTCTTATTGGGTTTGAGTTGTTTGACATCCAAATCAAGTTAGACTTTTCTTCGAAATCTAACATGGCTCGACCTAAATGTCATTTTATCTAATAAATCTATATATCAACATCTCTCTTCTCTCCTCTTGAGTAAAGAAAGCGTTATTTCTTATTCACTAGCTCAATTATTTGATGGCTTAATATTTTAATTTCCTAACAAAAACATACAGAAAGGCAAGAAAACCATCCTTATCAAACTACACTATATACCAAGAACACAATGAGACTATTATTCAACGTCAAAATCTCATTGAAATAGAAAATTTGATTAATCCTCTTTCTCAATCATGGACATGAACAAGATTGTCTCACTTAAATGTCCCTGAGGGTGATGTAATGATAAAATACTCAGAAATCTTAAAGGTAGGCTGCTACTGAGTAGGGTATAAGTTCAGAATCCAAATATAGCTAATAGACAATTAGAACAATAGCAAAGTCTCACTTAAACGTTGACTTATCTTCCCAACAACGACAAGGAAAACAGACAGGAAGATTGCAGTGGAGCGGTTGACTGTCTCACCTAAGAACTAGAGAGAGAGAGAGAGAGAGAGAGAGATGAACTGTGCAACAGTGAAAATAGTGAACTTAAGAGTATCAGACTCTCTGGACCATGAACCCATGAAAGTGAACAACAGAGACAATGTATGAAAGTGAAGAGAAAGCATGACTGGAAAGCTGTGCTACAAAATTACATTTCTGATCGTTCATGTATGGCTGAGAACTAGCTGAAGAAGGTGCATGGGCGATCTGACTAGCTCCGAGATAGTGTTGAGTTGGCTACTACGAAGCAGATATTACTATAATGAGCAAGACATCAAATCTCAACAAAATTGAGAAAACTGTCCTCTCCGCAGTGATTAACTATAACTTCCCGATTTACTTCTTCATAGATGGTCATAAAATTAATCGTGTGAAGCCACCGGGTTGGATTTTAGTAGCTTAAGAGTCAATCAATCGTGCATTGTATTCGATTATAAAACTGCTTTTTCTGATGGCAAAGAGAGTAGTTATGACTTGGGCTGGCACATGGGCCAGCCCACTACATTTTGGGCCTTCAAGAAGCCCACCAAGCGCAAGGTAAATAAAGCTAAAAGATTTGATAGCTTTGCTACCTCAAAAATTTTTGTCTAACTTGATATTATTTTTCTTTGACTTTCCATTTCCATCCTCAATTGATAGCTTTGCTAAAAACTAGTTAGACTTTTAATAAATGCCCCAATTAAAGAAAAAAAAAGAGATAAAAAAGAGTTAATTATCTAAGATAAAATTTATTTAAATATAAATAAATGATATAGTAAGAGTTGTGTCTAATGATATAAAAGAATCAATATACTCAATTTCACTTAATGAGATAAAAATTTGAATGTTATCGTTGTTGACTTTCTCTTGGCTTACCACACGTAGAATATTGTTACCCATTCTTAATCATTTTCTCCCTTATCTTCATCATTGACCTCTCTCTATCATGACTTTAATTTAATTTTAGGAAATGACTATTATATTATTTTTACGATCTAAATTTAGGTCGCTCATATAGTACATATTATAGAAAATACCAATAGATTTTGTCTAAAAAAAGAAGATTTTATGAACATATTAGTAAAAGGGTCCTTTTTACTTGCGACATGTACACATTATTTGAGGCCTTCCAAGCATTGAAAACATGACAACAAGACTTCCACTGTGACACTCAATCCAACATGTCCTTGCCACTCTTATTTTTCTGCTGACGTGTCACGAGGAGGAAGGCCATTTGGCAACTGCTGGGTCCCACCATTAAAATAATTCCTCCACGCCACCCCACAGCATGCACCTAGACCTCTTCGAATCTGCGTACAGATTTGTTGAGAAAAAAAGGAGGCCACGTTTCGACCTCCCACGGCCTGATGCACCTAATTAATGCCCCCCTAATCATGATTAACTATGGAGTTCCCGGATTAAGGATTAATTAAGCCCCTAATGGCCTAGATTGTGGTGCTCAGTTAAGAATCTTTGGTGACTTTTACTAGCTCTTTTGCTTTTCTTTCCAAACTAAGGGTCCTTGTGGTCAATGCCAAGGCAAAGGAGGAGGAAGAGCTAGGGTTTTCATAATTGCCTTAGTGTTGGAGGTAGGGGTGGCAATTTCCTCCGAATCATTGGAAATCTAATATCTAACCCGAATGGAGGAGGACATGAAAAAAATTTCTTTAGATCCAATTAAATATATAATCGGATAATCAAGAATGGAGATTTTCGGATACAGAGAAGGTCTAGTAGAATCCTACCCATTATATATTTATATTAAAAATAAAAATATATATATAATTGTAGGTGATAATAGAATATTTGGATAGGATATGAATATCCGATTCTCCAACGGATATAAAGAATATAAAGATGAGGATGAAAATTGAATACCCGATGAGGATGGAGATGAATATAACAAATCCGACCCCTTAGCATTTCTTGTTAGGTAGGCTTTGAGATTGTCCTTGGTTGCATGGAGAGCTTGACACCGAGCAAAAAAAACACGTTGAAAGTGGCATAAATCATGGCACTTTTGGAGTCAATTTACTTTATTTGTTTTGGACGAGAGTCTAAAGTTTTTTTCATGATCAGTACGTTTGCATTTTTTGGGATTAAAATTTTAGAGAAAATCATTATAAATTAGGTGGAAATCTACATCTAGAGGACAATGTTGATTGTGTAACTAGGTGAGAATACTTAGGATAAACTTAATTCCCAATGAGCAACTTTTGGTTTAAGATAAGAAATTGACCAAGATGATCAAAACTTTCTAGATTATATTAAGTGTGATTACTTATTATAATTTTATTGATTGTTTTTAAAAGGAAAATTTCTAAACTAACGAGCATGGAATACTCTAATAATTGGGAAATATTTAAAATTTAAATCTACAATTAATACTTAGGATTGACTTCTCAAGGAGCACCTTTCGGTTTAAAATTAACTATAGAGAAGAGAAAACTTGACCAAGAATTATTAAAACTTTATAAAATTTCTTTAAAAGGGGAAAATCTATTATGAACTCTTTCTTAAAATAAAATAAAATAAAACAAAACACTTGATTAATCACGGTGTGTAATTGCTTACAAACTTCCTTCTAAATTATCTCATAAAATTTCACATGAAAGGACACTTGATTGGGCCCTTGATTGCTTAGGATACACTTCCCGAGGAGCACCTTTTGGGTTAAGATTAATTAACTACAGAGAGAATTAATTAAGATAATTGACCAAGATAATACAGTCTATAATAAGGATGATTAGATTAAACTGATTAATTGTTTGCCCTTAATTAAAACTAATGAAGTCTGAAGCATTAATATATTATTAATTAGCTGTGATAACTTTGGATAAACTTCCCCAAGAGCACCTTTTGGTTTAAGATTAATTAATCAGTCTCTCAGTGTACGCGGTCAAAGAGATGGCCCAGAGGAAAGAATCAGAGTATAGAGTAATCAATGAAGTGATTAAGTTGGTGGAGTTGGAAATGGGGAAACAAGGGAAGAGTGTGTCCGGGATTAGCAAAGCATTAAGGGCCTTAATTATTTAATTAAGCTCGGTTTAAGTGTTTAGCATGTGAAGGAAGGAATCCAACAAAGCACGCGCCTGCGTGCATGAATGCATGCATGCACCCCAACCTCTCTCTTCTCTTCTCCTCTCCTCTCAAACCCTTTTTTGTTTCTGTCAGTTGCAGTACGAGTGCCAGCTAATAATTCCCATACAATTATCTACGACTCTGGATTCTTAGCTTAGGTCAGCCCAGACGTCATCATCTGTTTAGGATTAGGGTTACCGAATAAGTTTCGGTAGGGGTGTAAATGAGTCAAGCTGCTCACGAACTATTCGAGTCTCGGCTCGAAAAAAAATTCGTTTGAGTTCGTTCGATTAAATTAACGAGCCGAGCTCGAACTTGATTTCGAGCTCGAAAATATTATCAAATCGAGCTCGAGCTTAACAGTATTTGGTTTGTGAGCTCGCGAACATGTTCGTTTAAAGGTTCACGAACATGTTCGTGAATATGTTCGTTTAAAGACTCACGAACATGTTTGTTAAGAGATTCACAAATATATATATATATATATATATATATATATATATTACATAAATTATAAATATTATATATTAACAAGTCAGGCTCGAACTAAGCTCGTTTAACTTTTAAACGAGCTATTTTCGAACCAAGCTCGAACTGAATTCGTTTAACTTTAAAACGAGTCTTTTTTAAACCGAGCTCGAGCTGTTCGCGAACTATTTAATTTCATTACAAGCCGAACTCGAGCTTAAGAATTAAAGCTCGAATCGAACTCGAACCAAACTCGAACTTAGGAAAAACGAACCGAGCTTGAGCTCGAGCCTTTTACTGTTCGGCTCGGCTCGATTACACCCATAAGTTTCAGTTTAGTTGCGAGTTTCAGATAACTGCTTAATTACTGTTGCATGGATTAATGGGAGGGAATATTCTGGGAATATGCCTGCATCTGCATGCATGATCACGTACGACTGAGCTGCTGGCTCTCGGCGAAGATCATGCACCGGCCGCGCGGGCTGATCGCCGTAGTGCGAGAAGCTAGCAATGAGAGGGCGACAGGTCGAGATGGGCCGGCAAATGGCACGGCGACAAGTGGCGGATGGGGGTTGGTTGGAGATGCATAATGGTGCTGCCCATGTGCTTGCGAGTGACCTTCTTAGAGTCCGACTCAGCTCATGTGCCAGGAAGTACCTTATCCATCCGGCAAATGTAGCTTTAAATTTAAGGTCGCCTGCTGCGAGGTGTCCTTGGGAGGTGAACCATGGCGACACCTTGCTTCGAATTCAATATACGCTTTAGCGTGCATGCATGGAAAAAAGACACAAATCTTTCTTATTGTATCGAGCACTGAGTCCAGTCCGGCCCCGCCCCGGTCGTCGATCGGTCTTGTAGACGCTATATATAGTTCACCGTCGACTGCCACTATTCAATTCATTCGTCGCCAAGGCTGCCGCCATGAGCCACCAGGAAGACGCTTTGCTCTTCTACTCTGTCGACGGTCATGGCTCTCGAGGTGCCTAGTCCCGGCCGATCGACTTCTTGATCATTTGATGGATTGATTGAGTATATATATATGTTGGCTTTTCCGGTGGTTGCAGCAGGAGGCGTGGCCGGCGAGGAGGCGCCGCGTCGGAGGAGGAAGAGGGCGCGCGCCGCCGTGGACGCGAAGAAGCGGCGGCTGAGCGACGAGCAGGTGAAGCTGTTGGAGACGCGGTTCGGGGAGGAGAAGAAGCTGGAGTTCGGCCGGAAGCTGCGCCTCGCCGCCGAGCTCGGGCTCGACCCCAAGCAGGTCGCCGTCTGGTTCCAGAACCGCCGGGCGCGGCACAAGAGCAAGAAGGTCGAGGAGGCCTACCTCGAGCTCAAGGCCATCCACGACGCCACGCTCCTCGAAAAGTCCCACCTCGAGAGCGAGGTGCACTACTGTAACAACCGATTCCTTTTTAAGGATGCCGAAACTTACTAACTTCCATCGCTCTGAAATCAACAGGTGCTGGTGTTGAATGACAAGCTTCTCGCAGCTGAAGAAGAACTTAGGAGGTTCTCCCTCCGCGCCGCCGGCGGCGAGCCAGTCGGAAGTCCAAACTCATCGACTTCGACTTGCCTGCCAGCAGTGTCAGAGTTTGGAGCCATGGAGGAAGAACCCGAACTGATGTACCTATACGAGTATGATTGCCTGATGGAATGGGGATACAATTTCTACGGTATGTGAAGATTATATTGCTGCTATATTCTCTTCTATGTGATCAAACATTGTAAATTACTCAAGTCCCTTCCAGCAAATCCTATTCTCCGACTAACAATCACTATCGTATCAAGTTTTGGGGCGTGTACTTAATTCACTTGCTGTTCACTAGCTGTAGTAAATGAAGCTGTAAATGTATCCTTCATTTCACTATAAGTTCGGTTTACTTGGCGTTGAAACTTGTGCTCATGATGATGCATATGTTCATAACTTGGTCAGCACTATTGGGATTATGAATCCATACCAGAGGCTGCTGCCAATAGTTTACTCCTTTCAGGGTGGTTGTGCTTAAAGAAGCTGCTGCAAAATTGTCTTTTGCTTTGGTGGGGGGTACAGTAGGCCACAGATAACACTTGCTCTCTGCAGTCAGAAGGTGTTCATTAGGTGACAATTACTGTTGAGAAAAAGAAAGTACTTGAGGGTGGGCCTTGATTTGACAACCAGTGAATACAAATCTAGGAACTCACGCATCCATGAAGACCAGCAATCAATTTCGTGTTCATGCAAACAAGTATTTAATATACAATTTAAGCCTCGACTTGACTAAAAGCAAAAAATAAATTTCAGGCTTAATTGTAAAAAAAAGGGGTTAACAATCATGTTCTAATTGTAAAAGATAACCACGCCACTGTGTTACAATTTCATGCGATAAATATTAAACAATGTATTTCTGAAAGATTGCAACATTTTCTGCAAAGAAACATAATTCATGGTTTACTTGTGTCACTATGGTAGGCTCTTATCTGCTTGCTTGAGCGCTGGCTCCAGCGCCTTCCTGTTAAATATAAAATTGATGAAAATTTAATTTCAAAAATCGAACTAACAAATTTGGCTAGAACTCATCAATCTTTGTTGAAAATTTACACCTTAGCTTTAGACTTCTTTGATTTGGCTTCCGGTTCTGGCTTGAATTGGAGGAATTCTTTGCCGCCCATGAATGGTATTAAAACTTCTGGAACTATAACTCCATCTTCGGTCTGATAGTTTTCAAGAATACAACATACTGTCCTTTCCGTTGCTGTTAGAGTAGAATTCAGCATATGAACATACTGCTTTGCTTGTTCATCGTTCTGGCAAGAACAGCAACAAAAATTAGTTACAATTTAACGACAATATTCTAACAAGGATATGATACAGCAGAAAGAACAATAATAGAAATAGAAAATTTCTTGCCTTCTTTTGCCCATAACCGATTCCTAATCTTCTTGATTGATAATCAGTGCAATTTGAACAAGAAACTAACTCTCTGTAAGTGCTTGATGCAGGAAACCATCCTTCCAGATCATACTTCTTGGCTGCCGCATCATTCAATGCACCAGAAACAATGGCCACAACTTGATAGGGGATTTTCAGCTGGAACAAAGTTTGAAAAGAACTTCAATATACCTAACAGGAAAACATAGAATGAGCAGGAAGTTGAAAGAAGTATACCTCCTTATAAAAATCCTCTGAATTCTTAAGCATTTCTTCATGCATTTCCCAAGAGTCATTATCATTTGGCGAGGTGATGCAAAACTGTTCTATTTTTTCAAACTGGTGCACCCTGAAAATTCCCAATGTGTCTCGACCATGTGAACCAGCTTCCTTTCTGAAGCATGTTGAGTATCCAGCATATCTAGTAGGCATGAAAGGATAATCATTAACCAATTGAAGAATTGAGTTGTACACTTCACTGATCTGCTGGACAAAAACTCTTAATACTTCATACCGAATAGGAAGATCTTGTGGATAAAGTCTATCATTAAGATGATAAGCACACAGTGGTTGTTCAGCAGTAGCAATTAGATACTTGTCATCTCCTTCACCTGTCACCTGAAGTTCACAATGCAATGTACATTATGATAACGTCAGATCATGTTACCAAATGCAGGCAGCATGGAAAAACATGAAATACACTGATCTAAAAAAAAGTAATTAAATCAACCATTATTTACTAGTCTCATGGGAAACAAACATCTCGATACCATTATTTACTAACTGATTAAGTTGCAACTTCACCATCATTTACTAGTCTCATGGGAAACCAAGTAATCAATTTGCATTCTTTAATAGAGTGATGTTGTCTATTATACATAAAGATGGCTTCTGCTGACATTCAGATATGTCATCATTCTCAAATTTGGTAGATAAATCTAGTATTAACTACTGTCAGCCATCGCGCACAGGTCAATACCAACATCACAGCCACTAGTTCATCCCACCATCTCACTGGAGACCCACTACCCATCGGAAGCACAGAGAATCTCTTATGCATGTGACCACTAAAATCCCAGTAAAAAAACCCTCCACTTCTGCCTTCACCACACCATCTCCGCCAATGTTGTACGCCACCACCATTACTGTTGCCGCTCTCTACTAGATTAGTGATTTCAAAATCTTTATTCACCCTCAAAGACTCTTTAAATTATTAAATCCATGGTCTACTAATTCCAACAGTTCTGTCAAGTCAGTTTTTATTTGTCACAATTTATAAAAAAAGTATGACCTCATATCCTGAATAATTTAAAAGGGACCATGTGGAGCTATACCCTGAAAATTGGACCCCTTCCAGAGTATAAAGAAGTAACATTACAAAAATTATACATGTGCACTTGTACCGGTTACTGTGAGATCACTTTCTTTTCAACAATCTATATTGGTTTCTAAAGCCAAAGAAAATTTTGCAAAATGATGGTTGAAACATTTTTGTCTTTATTATCATTTTCATGTGTCAACCATCAGAATAGCATAACAATAGCAGATTTTCAAAATCGGAGTGAACCACCCACTGATTGTAAAAAAATCTAAAAATATGATTAACACCTCAAAAGTGTGTTGTTTGGCATTACCCTTTTTCTCAGGAATCAATACAGCTGAAAATAGCATGTAGCTGTCTATTGATTGTATTATTATCTTTACACTTGAGATTATCTCATGTGCAGTGTATATGAGCCAATTGTATGAAAGATGACCACTATCTGTTACTAAATCGTTCAAGGACAGACTGATTGTCATCATCCATTGAGATCCATACAAGGTTGGTGATAAACTGATAGTATCCAAATCAAATTAAATTATTGTTTTATTAGTTTATATAAAGTTTTCTACAGACTTCCTCTACCCAATACACTTTCTATATTAGGGCAGACTGCAACAATTGTGAAATAAAGGGAAAACTGAGACAAGTCATATGGTTTAGATTGAAAAAAGTGAATCATAGGACCAAAAATGCAATGTATCCTAAAATTCTCAAATTCTCTTTTGCTTACTATCCTTAAGTAAGACTGAATTATGATCAACATTTAAAAAAAAAAAACACACTCAATTATAATATATCAGTCACACAAACCTATTGAGAGACAGGTATAACTTAAAACATCAAAAAATTAAAGGTTAGGCTGATGAAAATAATCAGGTTGATATTCAACTATACAAAATGTAATATATTCTAAACCTGTGTTCTCAGCACTGAACAAATTGGCTGATTGAATTGAAAAACAAATGAACCAGACAAAGGGCCATAAAACATCAATGTGTGGAATGAGAAACTAAGAATTTGAAGTTCAAATGATTCAGTTGAACAATCGGTTCAGGGTTGAGAATGCTTGTCAAGAATTCATGTTGTTGAACAATAACAAAAAATTATAATATATGACATTTATCTTGTGCTTCTGCAAATTTATCTATAATTTTCTTCTTCCTTTTACTTTTAAGTTTCTTTCAAAATTTTCTTTGGTTGTCAATTTGACCCCACCAGTATCAAGTTCTTGTAACTGACCAATCCTGACCCAAAATCTTAATGACGGGGAGTACGGCTACTCAGGGTGTTAACAAGTGGGGAGGAATGAGCAGATCATGCACCAGAACCCACCATGCAATTTTGTCTTTCTAACGAATCCAACCCCCATGACCTAGTGGCAGATTGCACAAGCACTGAGCAGCAGCATGCTTGCCCACTCCTCTATTTCCTCAATCAATCAATGACACGCAGAGAGGCACATATAGGCAGCTGATCCTTTCATTCTAGCGCCTCAATCTTCTGCCACGCCAATGAATCCGTCCCCCCATGCAATTCAAGTGTGGCTTCATAGCAGCTAGCACAGATGGTGTGTGTCCCTTCCATGTGTGAGAGCAATTGCAACACTGCTACTACTACCACGTGATTCCAGCAGAGTGAGGAACAGTGAGGTCATTTGTTATTCCTAACCTCCCCTTATTTTCAAGTTCATCCTTAAACACTTTTACCTCTTGGATCTTGAATAGTAGTTGCAACTAGAAGATCACATAGATTAAATGAATTTTGGGTGAGTCCTATGTTGTGTAGAAGTGATAAGACCTTGAGTGGTACCTTCCTTTTATCTTAAATTTTGCCTCAAATCTCTTATTATTCTTGGTTGGAGACACAACAGAAAATGGAGATTTATTCAGGGTTTTCGACTTGCGAACTATGACCGCAGGAGAGCTTTTGATGGTTGCTAACTTTTCAAAGAGATGAACTATGACCCCCTGGAGAGCTTTTGATGGTTGCTAATTTTTCAAAGGGGCTGGATTCTTACACCAACTTTGGATCATTCTCCATTGAATTGAGATGTCATGGTGATTCAGAGAATGAACTGCTTCAATGTGTTCTGCTTCATGTTTCCCTAAAAAATATAGCCTTAAATTGTGAGAATCAGACTCGAATAGGGCTCCAAAGAGAGGCTAAATTAGGAGATGTTCCTATGTGCTGGTGCAACAAATTGAGTTGAAATAAGGTAATTATCATGGCTTAATCAAGGCCCTTAGTGCTGCACCAAATGGGAGCGTCAGGGTCCAAGTCGTTGTTTCTTTGGTTCTGGGAGTCTTAGAGGTGAGAAACAAAACCTTCTATCCATTGATATTAAAATTTGTACATGGTTGAGTTTTACAAGATTCATTCCTTGAAAAAAAAAAAGAGGTTAAATCGCTCAAACACTTATGCATACCAAAGTGTTAGGCTAAGCCAATATATCCCTTGATATGCAAGTTCATACATTGTGGGTATGATAATCCCCATAAGCTAGAGGATTTCAATGGATTGCATGACTTGCTTCCTTATTTCTTGGCTTAGCTCTGTGTGATGTTCCTTTGCACTGATATATCACTAAATGCATACATGCTTATGCTTGTTACTTGCTTTTGTATGCATGCCATATGCTTAGAGCAAATTGCTTTCATATTACTACTTTACCATTGGTACATGTTGTGAAACATATATAGTGCAACATGCTATGTATAAAAATAGAACAAATATTATTAGATATGACTATGACCTGAATTCAACATAAGGTTAGAATTATTGATTATTATGGACTTCTAGCTAACTCAATGGCACAAAAATGAGCATTCTTTTCTTAGTATCACAAAACCAAGTTATCAGTGAGTGTGCAAGACCACTATGCATAAGTGGCATACTTGTACTTGAGCAAGTAGGAAGTGCTTCTCCATTGTGTTGAAGTATAGAGGGAAACTCACAGGTCCAAGTTCAATCTTGCTTAGAGCAGAGACATAAAGCCAACCAATATAACATAACAAAGTGATATACTAGCTTTAACATCATAAAAATTTTTCCTTGGATGATTTGCTATTTTCTATGTATTTACTTGTTCCATATTACCATATAGCATAACCTTTTCCTATCACACATATCATAATGTTGAATTCCTACAAGCTTGCTTCCCACCTGGCATCCTTTGGTCCTTGTCTCTAGATTCTAAAGTTGAGAATTGAGGATGTCAATTCATGTCATTAGGATCTTTTAGTTGAGAAATGGTAGTTTGTTTCATTTTTTTTTCTGTTAGTTACATTTTTCTTTTAGTATCTTGTTAGTTTATTTTTAAATTTTTAATATGTACTTTTGGACATTTTAATTTAGTTAAAATACTCTAGCTATTCAATTAATTTTCTCCATTCATTTGTTGCTATTATGTGCCCTATGCTAGTAACTAGCTATAGCTTCTATCATGTTGCAAGTGTTTTATAATGACCTTGCCACATGGACCAACAACCGATTGCTAGTAACTAGCTATAGCTTCTATCATGTTGCAAGTGTTTTATAATGACCTTGCCACATGGACCAACAACCGACGGAAACAATGCTGAAGAAGCTCTCATGACTACATGTTGACCGTGCCGGACAATTAGACATTAAATAATTTAATCAAGGCTCACTATATTAGGTTTATGGAAAAAGGTAAATCAGCATTCTTGAATGATCAATGGAAAGATAAACACTAGGAAGTTGCAAATTCTTAAGGCATAGATTAATTAGAAAAATGAGCAGCATCCTTTTCCATTTATTATCAAAAGAACGTCTCATTCAGCCTCTGCATATTTTATTTTCCAAAATTGTCCTTTTTTACGCTATTGTAGCAGTTACAAGATCATAACTACTACACAATTATAGCAGATATGATTCCGTAGTTGTGCACAATTATAACAACTATAATTTCATAGCCGCTACAACTACACAATTGCAATAGCTATTATCCCGTAGTTGATGCACCATAATGTTCATTAGTATTGATCAAAAATAAATATAGAAACTATGATTTATAGCTGTTTTAACATGATGTTAATCTGTGTTGACCAATGTTGACTCGAGATGAAGTGTTCATATTACAAGAGCAATGAACTATAATTGCTATAACATAATGTTATTAGTATTGATCAAAGTCGAAGTGTTGTTATAATATAATATTGACTAATGTTGACCAAAGATGAAGTACCCATATTGTTGCTCCAACACAATTTATTAATATTGATCAAAATTGAAGTATCTATGTTGTAGCAGCCATGAACTATACTACTACAATACAATTTATTTGTGTTTGTGTTGATTATAGTTGAAGTATCCATAGTATAGCAATTATGAATCCGTTACCTACTAAAACAACACTAACAATAAAGGTAGTTTCAAAAATAAAAAATGTATTGACGCAGGATAGAGCATCCTTTTGATAATAAATCAAAAAGGGACGCCTCTTTGATGATTCCAATAAAAGGGGCAACATTTTAAATTTTGCCCTAGAAAAGTTGCCAATTGAAAGAAGAAAAAATCTAAGAATATAAAGAAAAAGAATGGTGATTGACAACTTGCCTTGTATAACTCTTCGTCGAATTGAGCTAACTGAGCACATTTTGCCATTATATCTTTTCTCATAAAAAATGGAGTCTGCATTGGTTGGTACATTCTTTTTGTTAGAAATGCCAGGCCATAGTTAATCAACGCCAAGTTCAACAGGACACCATCCCCTTTCAGATAGAAACCTCTTCCACCAGCAACATCAGCACCTGGATGTATCAGAAGCATGACACGTGTAAATAATGTAATTAGCTGGTTCATTTTTGTTTTGAAAATTTTTTTAGTAGACTGTAGTCATAGCAGTATGTTATTGTTATTTCCTTCAGGAGCTGGGTTGCAATACTCTGATTAACAAGTAGGGGTGCCAGTTTGTGTCAAGTCTGTGCAAATTGTATTATAAATGGATTGTGTTACTCATGCCAAAATAAAACTATATGAAATCATATAAAACTAACTAAATATTTTTCAAAAAAAAAAAAATCAAATGGTCTATAATGAATTAAACTATCTAAAAAAGTTAATAGAGTTTTTTTTTAAAAAAATAATTTTGTTGATAAAAAAATTCAATTTGTTTCACACATTTGGTCAACATGTCTGGTGAACATGAAGTAGAGGTGTCAATTCATGTGATACCATGCTAATCATATCATACACAGATATTGCTGTTTGTGTCAATATAAAACTAATGTCTAGAATTAATAAAGCACGCTAAAAAATAACATATACGACACAACAACTTATTAAACCATCTAATAATTAATTTACTAAGTAAATAGATCAATTCATGTCAACGATTCATGGATTTGAACCATGTCATGTCACTTCCAGATTTTCTCTATTAATTGTGTTTTAGGTTAAGTCAAATCATTGTGTTATTAGATCAAATATATTATTCTGAGACATAACATCGATTATTTGCCTATAAGACACTTGTGTGCATATTTTCAGCATACATTATGATTTGCGAGCTATTTCCCATAGCCAACACTTCGAACACACACGTGTTTCATAAATAGCTCAAGTCATAGAAGTGATTTCCACTAGCCAAGCCTAGAAAAATACATATAGAGTTTACCTACGCAATGCATTCATGTCTAAAGCTTCACTGCAGTAACCGAGAATCACAAGGAGTTAAACATTAGAGTCAGATGAGATTACCCTTGTCCAAGTCTGCAATGTCGAGGCGCTTAACAAGCTCTACATGATTTCTCAACTTGGTTTCCATCCGCCTCTCTCCCCAAGTTCGAATAACAGCATTATTTGCCTGCAAACTAGATTTTATACTTCAATAAATAAAATAGGAATACAGAAACACCACTGTGCTATAGTTCGACCTCATCATTGCTAACTGGAACAGTGTCATGGATGAGGTTGCCAATACTCTCAAGTTTCGAGTCCAATGTAGACTTTGCCTCCTGGACTTCCAATTCCTTCGCCGCTATCAACTTCTTTGTCTCCTCGGTGCTGTTAATCACCTCCGCTGCATCTTTTCCTGCCTATGCCAGCCATGTTTCAGAAAAAATAATTATCTTGACTATTCAGAATGATCCAAAACCGCAGATAGTACTTCAAAACACAATATCTCGAGGGAACTCACTATTTTGAGATTTTTGACCTCCTTTGTAAGCCGATTGGCGTCCCTTCTCAGGGCATCAAGCTCAAATTGACCTATACGCAGCAAATCAAATTTGAATCTTCAACCATCCACGGAGAAAACAAATGAAGAAGAAAAACAAGGGACTCGAGCTAAGTACGCTGGCGCCATTCCTTGTCGAGGTTGATGACCTCGTCCACGACTTCCACGCTCGCAAACCGGCGGCGCTGGGACTCGCGTATGATCTCCGGATCGAATCCTTTCTCCGATCGGAAAAGATTGACGTCCAACATGACGAACGAGAAACTCCGAGCAGAAATCGCCGGAAAAAATTCGTTTGCAGTACCGTGGCAATTTATAGGTCTTCCACCGCAGAAACTCCGAGCAGTCCGAGCAGTGAGCCCTAGGTCTTCCACCGCAGGCATTTTATAGGTGGAAGCAATTGGGCCTCAACGGATAGACTAAATGGGCTTTGATTCTTCGGCCCACTTGTTCGGCACCTTCTCCAGGTCTGGAATCCATCCTTCGGCAGGCAGCGTCCTTCCATTCCATGGCCCCATCGACGCGCTTCTGAACCCAGGGCTCACGGAGGAGACTGCAAGTTAGTTTCAGCTCGTTGCCGAAGCTGACGCTAGGTCTTCCGACTCTCTGATTGTTCGTTCGTTTCTTCCAACAATTGTGGATCGATCTTCTCCTTTTGGTCGGCTCACCAATCCGAGTGGAGGTATCCTTTCGATCCCTGTTCGTCTTTTGGTTTCTCTGTGATGCCTTCGATTTCTGTGAAGGTTTGTTTGTTTTTTTTTCTCTTCCGTTCGAAGTTAAGAATTTGATTCCTTTGTGCTTTCTTTCCCTGTCGAGAAAATGTTGTTTTCTCTTTTTTTTTTGTGATTGCAAATGATAAGTTTTGAACTGTCTCCGTTCTTTATGTGAAGATCTCCTGTCGTTTTATGTATTCCTTTTTTTGGAGTGCAGATTCTTGATCAACTAGTTAGGGTTTTCGTTCTGGACGTATATTTTATTTAGGTTAAGCTTCTTTTTTCCTTGCTGTAGAATGAACCTGCTTAAATGTTTCTGCTTTTTCAGGTATTGCACCGCCATTAGAGAAGTAGTTGACATCGTCGCGTATCTCTTCCATATCTATAGTTTGTTCGTAACTGTAAGATGCCAGCGTCATATTTTCCAAGCAACAAAGCTCTTCGATCCTCCTCAAGATTTCTACTCAGATGCAGCCAGTCGAGCTTATTTCAATCGTATTCGTACTGTGCTCTTGCTGACAGCCTTCGAGCATTTCAAAATGTTGATCGATTCACTACCCAATCTGTCCTCAGAGCACTATCACTTGTTATTTCTGTTCCTTCTTTGATAGGTCAATCTCATCAGTCATGCGTAGATAGCACTGCTTACCTCTCTGTGTCTGCTTATAGTTCTTCCTCTCATATATCCCAGAGGAGTAGGACATCAGTAGGAAACGCATTGTCTCATGAACCTGAATTGATTGCCAATAATCAGAGTGGTTGGGGTTCTACAGTGGATCGTAAACCTTTCTGGTTCAGAGATTTACTGAATGTTTTGAGTTGGAAACCTCCTTCAGTAAATGGGATTAGTCAGTTATCTTCATTGCTCTTCTCATCCTACCCAAATGGAGCAGCTAATGACATACCCCTTGATGGTTCTCCACGGGAAGAACTACTTGATAGTCCTTCCCGTTCATCTGAGGCAGACCAGTATGACTCTTTGCATCTCTTTTAACTTATGATAAATTGGTATCTTATTCTTACATCATCTATTGTATTCCCATGAGTTTAGGAGTAATCATAGACCAAAAAAAGGTTTAGGGAGTTTGTGAGCGCAGATTTGTAGTATGTGATAGATTTTATGACAATTGTTTATCATTCAAATCATTTAGTTGCATAAGGCTGAAAACAGCCATTTGGCAGTATTAGAAAATAATATATGCTGTTTTTGACACATTTATGGGTCTCTTGCACCATTTGTCACTTTAAAAAATGGTTATTTGTTGGTTAAGCCAATTTACTAGTTCATGGGGTTAGTGTAATAAAAAAATGATGTGACTGACTTATAAATTACTACTATATGGTAGTTTTTGGGATAACATTGATATAGGAATATTGTTAAAACAATTGAGGGATAATATCCATGTAGTGGATCTCAAATGGTTGGGGCAAATACAACTTGATGAGGATGATTTGGTAAGAACAGTTTGATGATTGTATTTCATGAGCGAATATAGTAGTATTTTTACTGAAATTAGATGTTTGTTTCAGCATCATAATTAGCCTGTGCACCAGATGCAAACTCTTCTTGGGTTTGGAACTATGAGTTTGCTGGAATAGATAAGTTTTGTTCAAAGTAGTTTTCACTTGGAATATCTTTGATGGATGACAATATCTCTTCATGTTCCAAAGTTAGTTAATGAATCCCATATAAGCTGTGATTGGCCAGCTTACAGAATTTGCTTTTGTATACACAGGAAAAAGCCAAGTAATAGAGTGCTGAAACTACTGTCTGGATCATGTTATCTGCCACATCCAGATAAGGAGGAAACTGGTGGTGAGGATGCTCATTTCATATGGGATGAGCAAGCCATAGGTGTAGCAGATGGTGTTGGTGGCTGGGCGGATCAAGGGATTGATTCAGGACAATATTCTAGATCACTTATGTTACATTCAGTAGATGCAATTGAAGAAGAGCCGAAAGGGTCCATTAATCCATTAAGGGTGTTAGAGAAAGCCTATGCAAAAACTAAAGAGAAAGGATCATCAACGGCTTGCATTATCGCACTTACAGATCAGGTACCTATTCATCTTTCTTTACTCTTTGCATTGCTTTATGCAACTACCTTGCACTACAGTTTCTCCTGCAATTATATAGAGAACTTGGTTAACTAACATTAAAAATCTATAAGAAAATGGTATCAGGTTTAAAATAGGGATTCTACTTGAGTCATCTTTGTTAATTCTTAGTCCTGAGCATGGATTTTAAACTTTAATGGGATTCTGGTCCACTGTTCTCTTTGTTCCAGCTCCGATAGAACATTTGCCTTCTAATCTTCTCATATTTTCCTAAATTGCTAGTTTATGTAGTTAATAGTGTGAATACTTAAGCAGTATTTTTCTTATCCTTGGTTTTGCTACTTCTTTTCCATGAGCATAGTACAAATTTTGTGCAATCATGTCTTTTAAAATTGCCCCTACTTTAGAATTTCAATATCAATTATATTAGATCAGTGATTTTGGAATAAAAAAATTAATGATTTTAAACTAAAAATAGTAATAAAGTTAAATTAAATGGTATACAATATATTACAATTTGTTTTGCAAAACTGATAGCACAGGGGATGAATACGCAGGCGATTCTCACACATATTCACCAAAAGAGAAAAATATGACAACCTAAATTATAAAACAGTTTGATAAATTACTAGACAATGAAATTAAAAATGAGTATCAAAAAAATCTCTACTTCTGTTGTCAGCATGAGTTCAGGCATTTGCATCAACATAATAAGAAATGCTTAATGAAATTTCAGCATTTATTATTGTTTCAACTTTGACTATTCTTTTGGTATTTCTATTTTGTTAGGATGCAACGATGAACATTGTTACTAGTGAGTAAGTTGTCTCTTGTATAGGAATAGAGCCCCTCTGCTCGTGATAACAGTTTCTTGTAATATCATCAGTAACATGCCCTCTTGTTTGATTTTGTTTCTAGAGGATTCATGCAGTCAACCTTGGTGACAGTGGTTTCATAGTAGTTAGAGATGGTTGCACAATATTCAAATCACCAGTGCAGCAACATGATTTCAACTTTACTTATCAACTGGAGAGTAGCAATGCAAGCGATCTTCCTAGTGCTGCCCAGGTTAGTTGCTACTTCTCCTGCACTATATTTGTGTGACTACTTTTACTGTTCAAGTTATCTGGCATTGAAATATGTTTGGAATTGTTTCAGCTAACCAATAAATTATGTCATTACTTGTTACACTGCATCTTTGTGGATGCTCCAGTTGATTTCTTTTACTGGATTCTTGCTCTTAACTTGTAATTACTCATTCCACTTTCTTTAATCAATTGTAATGCACTAGAGTTCTAACAAGTTGAGGTTGAATGTTTCAAGCTTGTTTAACAAAAATTAAACTAGCTCAAGCTATGCTCAATTTTTAACCATGTATTTATGTTTAAGTTGGTTTATTAAGCTCAAGTTTTTATGGAGCTCAACTATTGCAATATTTTGTTTATAGTTAAGCTAAAACTAGATTCAATGAATTAGACATATGTTATTAGTTTTCTTAAATACTTGATTATGACGTTAATCATAAACAATGATGCTACAGTAAACTGTTATTATGTTATTTAAAGTAGCTTTATAACTTAATGACACCAAATATATACTCAATTTTATACTTAAATCACAGATCTTTATCCTCTTATCAAAAATTAACTCAACAGACTTTAGAATTTTTGTAGTTATTTTTAGAAGTAAAATTGAATGAACAAAATATAGTTTCAATGATAATAAAAAAGGTTTTAAAATGGCCACCAAGGTACATCTATTTGAAAATGTCTTGTATGTTTCCTTAATATCAAAACACCTTTCATTTATTGTCCAATGCCCCCCCCCCCCCCCCCCCCCCCCCCCCCCACTTTTTTGCAATTATTAGGTAGTAATTTAGAAAGCTGCTAAACTTTTGTGTGTGTGTGGGGTGGGGGGGGGGGGGGGGGGGGGGGGGGGGGGGGGGGGGTATTTGATAATTCCCCTAATGATAAAACAAGAAAATAGTTAATGTGGATGAAGATAGATTTTCTATAAGAGTTTTTTTTATCTTATACCTTACATCTATTACTCGAGAAAGAAAGATTGTTGAAGATATCACTAATGAAAATGGATAGGAGTATTTGGATTTTTGTGTGATCATTGTGTGCCCTTTAAGCTACAAGGTATATTTGTACGTGTATCATGCTATGCTTTATGGTTAGATTCTTGAACAATTAGGAAACATAAATACAGTTGATTGAGTTGAGATGAAACAATAAGATTGTTCTGTGAGGTTATGAGGGGAAATTAAAAATAATGCTATGTTAATAGTAGTTCTAAGGATGATAAAATGAGAGAATAAATTAAGATGCTATGGACATGTTCAAATTCACTCAATCTATTGTTATACAAATTGATTGGACTAGAGTTGAAGGTGTTAGGATTAGGAGATATAACTAGTTAAGAGATCTACATGCAATACAGACTTAAATGGAGTATAATAGAGAGATATGATCCATGTGGTGTCAATCGAAAATACTTGGAACTAAGACAATATTAGTAAATATTTAATTACATGGTAATACTAAAATTACATGGTAATACTATCAAAAAATTCATTTTCAATTTACATGAAGAACTTTAAGTATACATTATACCTTATATGAAATACTTATTGATGTTGTTTATGAATAGTTTGTGGATTTTGTTAATCTCCAACGTTCACGAGCTTGACTCATGAGCATTTCATCATCATTATGTTGATGTTTGTCCCAACTATTTAGAGTTGGCTAGATGGATCTTATTAGTAGTTTAATAATATTAACGTTTGAATTGTTCATTTATTGTGTTTGAAGAGGATGCTCAAACTTGTTCGATTACTTTTCCAAATGAACATAAATAGTTCTTTTCAAGTTAAATTACTTACTTGTTCATGATCATTTTTGACTGCTTGGATGCAATTCATCACCTCAGAATCGTTTCCACCAAGTTTACCTCAATAATTTAAATTCGCCTATGGGTTGGGTTCCTTTCTCATCAACTGATCACTAAATTATTTATCAATTACGTTTTCTGTGGTCGTACTGTTCGATCATTTTATGGTAAACAGGTCTATCTTGGCCTAGAACTCTGAAAACTTGAACAAAATATGCTCTGGACTTCAATCCCCAGTCTGATTTATATATTCATGATCATTCTTGCGTAGAGTTGAACTGACCATGTTTCTTTGCCTGCTCATGCTGGCTTCTGGCTGCACTTAATAACCCAATCTCTGCTTATATTCTTTTTGGTTAGATGAAATGGATAACCATCGGTCCTCTTAAAACTTGTGAGCAGGTGTTCACTGTCCCAGTCGAATCAGGCGACGTGATTGTCACAGGGACAGACGGTCTCTTCGACAACCTGTACAACAACGAGATCACTGCCGTGGTGGTTCATGGGATTCGAGCTGGTTTGGAACCTCAAGTGATGGCCCAGAAGATTGCCGCATTGGCTCGCCAACGAGCTCAGGATAAGAACAGGCAAACACCATTCTCGACTGCAGCTCAACACGCTGGATACCGATACTACGGAGGCAAGCTCGATGACACTACTGTTCTTGTATCCTTCATTACTGCCTTTGGCACTTAAAATCGTACCCCTATTGCCTTGCTACTACTTATTAACTTTCCAGATTTTTTTTTTCCTCTCACTTGTTCATATGATGACGAGCGAACCATTTCGATTATTCTTAGCTTGTCATTTTCCTGAACTAGTGGATTTTGGTTACCTATCTTTGTGTGATTTCATTTCCTGAGATCTAGTTGTTGTGTACAAAACTCAACCACTTGAAGATGCCTGGCGTCAAGTATAAAACTTGTTAGTATTCTATTTCCTTTTTCTATTCCCCCTTCTCATGTTCTACCATAATTTGAAATAACCTTTATTGACTGATTACATTATTAATTTTTTTATGAGAATAAATAGCATCAACTTTCACAACCCCTTCATCTTCTTCCTCCCTCCTTCGACAAGATTATCCCCTTAGAAATATTCATCTAGCTAGCTTGCTTGCTAGATTGTGACCATCTATCTCCATAGATATGTTGCTTTGTGCATGAGATTCCTTACTTTGTTGATGGCTCTGCTCTGCTGATCTGCTCTGCTCTGCTAAATGGATATATGTGGAATTGAACCAAGCTAGCTAGTTTCTTTCCATGGCAGACACAAGGTGAGGCAGAGAGTAATTCATGTATGTGGAAGGTGACTTACTACTTTGCATGTGTTAATGTTAAACTTACTCAGGAAAGGAAATATTCAAAGGTGAGGACGTACGTGATCTGATGAGTGACAGGTCGAATCTGATTAAAGTATAGTACTTGAAGATATATGCTCAGCTTATGGATGCCGCAAAGCTAGCTACCAAAAAGTTGCAAGTGTATGAAAAGTTTATTCCTTGAAAGGGATTCACACGATTCTTCCCCCACAATATTTTTTTATTTATATATTCAAATAAATAAATAAATTTTGAATTATAATAACTATGTGTTATCTTTAAAATATATATATAAACTCATCATTTAGAATATAATTAATTAGCATTGAAGGATTCATGAAAAGTTGGTTGATTATGCACTGCTATTGAATTTTAAATAATACTCTGGTTCAATTTATTAGTTACGAAAATCAATTTTAAAAAGAAAAAAAATGATAAATCCCAGTTAGTTTCATTGTCTATCTCTGTGGGGGTGATCGGTTCGGTCCTATGAAAGTTTTCTACTAGCCATCAGGGTAAATCGGGAAGTGCACGTAGTGGTCAGCTCAGACGTCCAGTATCTTTTGATCACGTTTTCTATTTGGAGGAAAATTTTTGTAAATACGTCGTAGTTGGTGATCAAACCGCAGGTGTCTTGGTAACAACTTGGATGTCTTACATGGTACCATTGCTTCAGGGATATTTTAAAAAGAAGAGACTCTCGTTGGAGGGTGAGAAAAAGAAAAATGAGGATTTAAAATTTAGAGTTTAGAACTTATTAGAAGTTGCTAGAGAGAAAGAAGTAGAACATATATGAGATATATAGGAGGCGGCTATTAATGCTAAGTTTGTCTAGATCCTTGCGTTTATGATTTCTATATATAATTAGAATGATTTCTATAATCAGTAACACAGAATCTAAGGATGACTGCAATGACTTCCCTTGTTCCACTAGATTTACATGAGAATCTGTCGGCTTTTGACCACCACAACTTTTGAGTGCCAGTTTCTCAGACGTTAAAAGTTCTGTAAATCAACATGCACGTGGAATTTCAGTTTTCCTTTTCAAACCACAACAGCCACACGGTGGTAATTAATTAATTAATTCATTAATTACTTCATTCATTCATTTCCCAAGATCCATTGTGATATGATCGATTCCTTCTCTAAAGAATAAATTTCTTGTGGCATCCCTTTGCTAGGCATATATCTCGACAGGTGCCCTCTGAAAGTGACGGCGCCGTCATATATATCCATTGCCTTACCTTAATTTCTCCTAAATTACCTTCAAATACCTCTTTTAGTTATCACGAGGACATTAAGATGCTCATGAGATCAAGATTCCCAATCATAGATTTTATATATTTATCAGCAGAACGTACGAACGTCGTAGTATACAGATTTATTGCAGATGGTGATTTTGATTAACCAGACACATTGTGCACTCTTGCATCATAGTTCTACGTTATTATCACCATCTTAATTCATATATGTATATTTTTTCATGCTTAATTCCTCACTGCATCAACTTAATTATAACTGTGTGTGTGTATATATATATATATATACACTTATATATATATATATATTTAAGTAGCAGTGGTTGTTGCAGCATTGAGGTAGCTAGGCAGGAAGAGTTCTATATAGGGTACATCCTCCGGCCGCCGGAGCCGGACTCCCTCTGGCAGTTGAAGTAGACGGCGGCGACCGGCTGGCCGAGGTTGTAAATCTCGGCGAAGTCCTTGGTGTTGAAGTTCTGGCGCCACCCGGGCGGATACACCGTCTCACGACCCAGCTGCTGGAACAGCACGAACACCATCCGGTGGATCCCCATTGTGGGCCGTGGCGGCTCATAGCACATCACCTCTCTTCCTGGAAATGAAAATTAATTAATTAATTAATTAATGCATGCAATTAATCATGGCTTAATTTATATCGTTTGCTAGATCTGCTCTCACCGAAGGTCGCGTCTGTGGTGCCAGGGATGTCGACCACCAGCCTGCATTAGTAGTGCAATTAGCGTAACAGAGAGGAGGTACGTAGGTTAAGGTAGCTAGGTAGACGACGATCGATCGATGAGTGTAATTTAATTAATTACCATTGGAGGTACTCTCTCAGGTGTGGGTTGCTAGGGCTGGGAGCATCGGGGTCCACCAACACCTGCATGCATGCATGCATGCGTATAGTGTTAATTGATGGATTTAGGGTTTACAGAAGGATTAATTAAGAAAGAAAGGAAAGGAATAACTGACGAGGGTGTAGAAGGTCCTGAGGTCATTGCCGCCGACCTCGACGCGAGGTTGGTTGACGACCTCCGACGGCTTGAACTCGCGGCCGTTGGTGATCTCCTTCCCGGCGTAGTTGACTCGGAGAGAGACTCTCCTGATGAAGGGCTCGAGGACGTCGCCGATCACCCTGCCCACCACCAGCGAGTCTCGTCCTCTGCTCATGCTTACGTACAATGCGTGGTCGCTCGCTCGCTCGCAGTACCGGACGCCGTACGTAGTGTAATTGCAGTAGTGTGGAGGAACTAGGCGATGATCGAGCTCTATATATAGTGCCGTGTGGCGTGCGATGCGTGAATGAATCCGTATTTGCTTTTTGTAAAGTCTTTTGAAGAGAAATGAGGACACAAAGTGAAGGTTCTATTCCCAACTCATTAATGTGTAGCCCTCCAAGGGAGTCCAACAATCAAGGGCAGGTGCCCTGCCCCTTATCCGCAACAGGTAGCCCTACAATTCATGTTTGTGTACCAGATTATATTTATCCAAAACCATTCTAATTAATATTTTTATTATAATAATAATAATAATAATAATAAATAGATATATAAATCTCATCTAGCTTGTTAATTATGAGTTATCTCACGTGTTTGTCTGTCCTGTCTATATTCACTTTCCCTCTTCTCTCTTATTCATCTTTTTAGATCTTTTTATCGTTTCACCGGATGCTGCTTTAGTTTGACCTTGGTCAACTCGATCGAGAGAAATTAAACGATCGATTTAGTCAGTGAGTTTGAATGTTTAATTAGTGAGTATGAGTTTAAACTGAGATCTAGTGATTTGAAGTTGCTTTCGGTATATACACACACATCGACTTTGAACGAGTGGTATACGGCGACTGAGAGCAACATCACCCACGAATATATTTATTTTTTTTATATAATTAAAATCAAGTATATTCATTTTCTGTGGCTAAGAGAGAGAGGAAAAAAAGAATGTAGGTTGTCATGAAGCAGACCAAAAGAGGATAGGAGGAATCCTCCAAAGCTGATCTTAGCTCCATCAATGGAATAGTTGAAAGCTTTCAAAAGTTTTTGATATATATATTCGATCGAGTACATGCACGTCATATCAGCTCACACTTGAATTACCTACTAACTATATTTTGAGAATTAACATCCTCAATCAAACAAGTTACCCACTTTGAGAACATCCCCCGATAATGGATTACACACTTTGAGAACATCCCAATCAAAAATATATATATCCCACGACAATATACACACTTTAAAAATATTCCTACAATGGTGCATTCATTTTGAGAACATTTTCGACTGAAAATATTCAAGTCAATCAAAGACTGAGATTGCATCCCATGTTAATATAGCGAACTCTCTCTCAGATTGCATCCCATGTTAATATAGCGAACTCTCTCTCGCGTGCACGCATTCGCTTTCCTCTCATTTTCTTCTCAACCCAACGCTGACTTGACTGTCAAAGAGATCACACCGACCATTATTAGCATGTATGAGGCCGTTTAGGTCTAACCCAAAAATAAAATCACGAGGACTTAAATACAAAATAAATAATATCATATCATTGTAGAGATATATATGAATTCCATCGGACTTAACAAGTGATAACAGAGCAGGTCTATGTGGTGTCATATAGAGACTCTTATGAAAAATAAAGGAATGATTAAAGGCTCCTAATAAAGCTATTGAGACTGTTAAAGAGGCGGATCCGTTGAAACCTGAACCAGTAAAGAGTCTATTGAGACCGTTAGGGAGGAGCTCTCAGTAGTCCTTTGTTTGAGAAGTAGATTGTTAAAATACAATTAAAATTTCATATTAAAAATAGAAAAAAAATTTGAAATTATAAAATAAAAGATATCTATATTGATATAAGATCTTTTGGTATAACATAAAATAAAAATCATGAAAATTTAAGTTCAAAATGGATAATATCATACCGTTATGCAGATATATATGTGAATTTTATCGGATCTAACAAGTGGTATCACAAGTGTAGACTCTACCAGCAAAAAATCACGCGAAAAGGAGAACCAGCAACAGTTTTGAATTATTAGCAGAGTACACGCACAAAAAATCATTAATGCAGTAGAAAAGACTGAAAGTTCAGTGTTCCTTCATATGATTGTCAATGGTCATGAAAGGGCCACTGTTAATAATTGAAAAACATTTAAAAAGAATCATCATAGTCGACAGTGTAGGGACATGACATTTTTTTGACATGGCAGAAGTTCAACATGGAAGGCAGCAAAAACTAGTTTGAGAAATAAACCTGCAGAGTATCAGCAAAGATGCTAATGCATTCAGCCTCTCCTCCTCCTGGAGGTCAACCTGGACATGCTCAAATAAACAGTAATCAGACATTTGACAGTGATCATTGGCTGATAAAGCTAACGGCCATTACCATTCAGTACGTCACAGCTAGGTTTCTTTGGAAAACTTCTGTTCACACATGCGATAACATCAAAATGTGTCATGTTTCCAAATCCTTCAACCACTATGCCCTGGCCAGTCCCGCATTCACCGTGATTTACCTCCTCACAGATGGTCGGGGGGCCGATCGTGTGGGGCCGCTAGGTTGGCGGATTCCAACCTTTTGCAGCATGAGAGCATGGTCCAGGATAGGATAGCCTTTGATGAAATATTTTATGGAATACAGGTGAGAACTAAGGGGAAATTGCATTTGCCATACAAACATATAACTACTGATACACGCTAGGTGAAGCGAAACTCTCATGTTGGCATGAAAAATCGAGGAATACAAGCCTTTTCGTCAATCTGGTACATGAATACCTTTACCAGTTTGAGAAGTTCTTAAACTCTACATTTGAGACCTCCTCTACTTTTCTCTTCTTGGTTGAGTCATCTGATCTTGCAACATTTGCAGCTGAAGAATCAGTGGATGTGGAGGTCCTTGTTTTGAGGTACTTGCCGATACCGCCCGTGACACCCATAGAACCAACCACTCCGACGCCTGGATTACTGTACCATGAACCTACCTTATCCTGGGAATTTTCAGAAAAGTAAGGTACAATACTACTGTCTTGAAGATTTGCAAAGTTGCGCAAAGAGGAAAAATATGTCAATATACAATCATAGTAAATAATAGAAATTTTTACTTTTTCTTCATCGTGTTTTTCCTCTTCGGCCTTCACTTCCTCTTCATCTAGCTCAGTATAAGGATTTACAAAAATGGTGACACTTGTTATCTTTATCTCCTCCTGATAAACAAGGAACCAAATAAGAGATAAAGGAACAATTATTGTCAGAATCTAAGAAATGAAATGAAGATCCCTTGCAGCGCCAACTATTATAGGTTAAAAGATCAGATATAATATGGAGAGGGAAAAGGAAGAATCATCATGCTTTAATGCAAAACAGCTCAAAAAAAAAAAAGATAATTAATGATTTGGTTAACAATATTTAGCGCAAGTTATTGCCATAAACATGTTTCACTTTTACAGGAGAAGACATCTATGGTCCAGTTCCTTCAGCAAGTCGCTGAAGATGTGATGAACACTAGTGAAAGAGGGGGAAACAAGAGAGAGAGACAATGTGACAAGGTAGAAAATTTGAAACAAATAATAAATGCAACCCTACAAATTAGAAAATCCATCAGAATTTTCTCAATCGATTCCACCTCTTATTAACTCAGAAATTCCACTGTTTAAGATAAAATGCAGCTTAGATTTCTGGCTACTTTAGTTTCCAATGGTATGGAAAGCCAATGATGGCAGCTTTAAGCAACAGGAAGGGGATCACTTTAATTACATTACTTAAATAATAGATATGGTCTGCATCTTACTATGTTATTGTGATTATGTAGAACAGATTTTACACAATGAAGGATGAGAAGTTGAGAAAAGAAGACAGGGGATAGTGAGTGAACTGTGCATGAACATTAATGATGGTCGCTGAAAATGTAGAAAAATGCAATTCTGTGGTTCAATTATAATGTCAACCAACAGCATCATCAGTATCTGCAACCATTCATTCTGGAGTTGACTGGGACGTAAAGTTTCCCACAAGATTTGACACCACAATAGTCCAAACCAAGCAGAGATGCATTGCCCATTCCTACTGTTGCTAAATGAAGTCAATTTGATAGCATTTGCAAGTTCAAACTTGAAACTAATTTCTATAAAAGTAAGAACTGACAAACAAGATTTAAAATGTTATTTATCTGTTGGGAATTAGTGACTAAGCTAGAATAGTGCAATTGCGGAAGCAAAGTAGGGCTACACAGTTGAAATCATCAAGAAGTGATCTTTACGCTGAAGCCAATCACCCTTCAATGTACTTCAGGTTCTAAATAAAAGTACCAAGTAGGATTTCATCATTGAAATCAGGTAAACTTCATGCCGAAGTTGAACAACCTTCAATGTATTTCAGGGTCTAAGTACTACAATGTAGGGTTTCCATCGTTGAAACCATGAAGAAGTGGCCCTCATGCAGAAGCTGATCACCCTTCAATGGACTTCAGCTTTCAAGTAGAACTCCAAGCTGGAGTTGTCATCTTGATGGTGTTTCATGTCTAGACTCTTGGCTGGAAATATACATGGTGCCTATTTCGAGTGGCACAAAACAAAATTTTTACTGTGTATATATAAATCTTGGGTATTTGGTGAGTGATTGTAAGACTGAGGACCTTTTGGGTTCAATATAAACTCTTAAACATAGGATACTGGATAATATACTTGTAAGGTGGAACAGCAACAAGGGACAATAAGTAGATTTGCCTCAAATCTAGATATAAGAGTTATAGGAATCTTTAACTTTCCCAAGTTAAACATGGCAGATTTCCTCACTCTACTTGTTGCCAGCTTTCTGGAGAAACATGATTCAGAACAACCCTAGTGGATATCAACAAATTGCTGCAGTATGCTGATATAGTATTCATGGTTCTTGAAATACTTTTGGATGGCTTTCTCTTATTGGACTTCATTGGTTTGCCGTCAATCGTCATTTCAAGATGAGCCCATGGGTGTCAATCAATGCCTAAGTGGCAGTGGGTATGACTTACAAGTCCACCTTATGACCAATATTTGCACCAGAGAAACATAAATATATAACAAGCTAAATTACACTGATTCCTTATAGCATATATAAATAGAAAATTAAGCCAGTTACTACTGGATGAGCTCATTCTTAAAAGGCTTTTTGGGGTTGTAAATCTCCAAATCATATCTACAAGGAATTGTTTTTTCACACTGGACATAATATAATGGAAAAGAATAAATTTTTAGGCCAAAAACAGTGTTAAATGATAAGATCAAGTGATGACAGGATAAGCATGAATAATAGGTTAACAGGAATTGATGAGGCTTAAGTGATTGCATGCCAGGACAAGTACAAAATCTACAGATATCCCATTACAAACCTTCCACTTTTAGCAATAGACCCTTTTATATAGAAATGATTTTAAAATTATCCATGACATCAAAACACAAAGACGTGAGACATGGGTTCAGGTTGTATTCCATATTCTCAGTACCAAAACATTATGAAGATAGGTTGTATATTGAGGTGATATAGATTTTATGGTCATCACGAAACAAATTTATGGAGGATGTGTCAAACAAAACAATTCAATGAACTATAAACATCTATGACAAAAAAATCTAAAAATTTAGTCGTATAAACTTCTTTGCCTTCAAGCAATAAAACAAAAAAGCTAGAAGAACAGATCAGATGCTAGTCAAACAGAAAAAGATTAAACATATACTTCAAAACTAAACTAAGGATGGTCAACGGGGAAAAGTTGATTTAGTAAAGCATCACACAAACTAAAATAAAAAACCAGGAAAAATCATTGCTCACCGTAGGCCTATCATCATCATCAACAGGAACCTTTTCCATTGCAGTAAGCGTGCTCAAACCACCAACAACAGAACCAAACACTGTGTGCTTATAATTCAAATGGCTGGCTGACTTGTAAAGAATGAAGAACTGGGAACCATTGGTATGGGGTCCGCTGTTGGCCATGCTGAGAATACCCCTTCCTGAGTGTAGTAATTTTGAATTAAACTCATCTTTGAAAGGCTTACCCCAGATGGACTGTCCTCCCCTTCCAGTACCTGTGGGATCACCTCCTTGAATCATGAAATTCCTACAGAACATGGATTTGTAAATTTTCTGAGTTCATTAAGGAAATAGAAGCTGAGAATGTGTTGCATCAAGACACTCACCTAATGCTGCGGTGGAAAGCTACACCATTATAATAACCATTTTCACAATGTGTGATAAAGTTTTCACATGCCCTGGGAGTTATGTCACAATGTAGCTCTAGATTTAAGTCTCCATGGGTTGTGTGCAACTGAGCATATCCTTTCTTCTTTGGATTTTTTTCAACTTTAACATATTCGAATTCATTTTGAGTAACTGGATCATAAGCAGTAGAGGTGAATGAACGCGAGGCAGCACCAGTGGTAAAACGGCTTTTGACCTGAAATTGTCAACATCTCCCATTAGGTGTTAAAATAGTACACGAACGAAGACCTATCCACATTACAAATGAAGCCAGAAACAGGCCAGAAGTCTATGATACATGTGCAGATGAATATTGTAAAAAAATAAAAAATAAAATAGCAATGGCAAAGTGGGCATACAAGCTTGGCATTTACAGGCACCCGTTCACCTGCCATGTGCAAAGCAATTCGAGCAGTTATCTTATCACTAGAAGCTGACTTTGCTGCAGCTGCACTCCTCCCATGAACAGAAGCAGATGCAGCATCTACAATGCTAAAGGACTGAACAGGTTTGGAGTCTCCATTTGCAGCAGATTGTGAATCTTCTTTCATATGTGATCTTGATTCTAGAATAGCAGATAGTGCAGCAGCTCTTTCTTTTTTTGCCTTTTCTCCACCTCCACCATGCAGAGCAACCAACTTCCCCTTTTCAGTTCCTAGTTCTTGAAGCATTTGCTTAATATCACCAGATACATTAATGTTGTAGGTTGGATCTTCACTCATTTTCTTCAAATCTATGAAAACAAGAATTACGGAACCATTTAATTCCCATCTATCAAGAGTTACATTATGATAGAAACTAAAATATTTACCTTCATTATCAACTGCCAGATTATTTCTAACATGATCAAAATCAGACAGAACCTTGCTATCGAGTGCATTGGGATTCTGCAATAGCATCAGGAGACTATATCAGTTTATCTAACCGAAGACCCAAAAATGCAGAAGCATTCTTTTGAATGGCATACCTGGATTGTTATTAAATCATCCTTAGTAAACGGCTCATCTGTAAGCAATTCTTTCCAGTTTTTTGTTTTGAGGTTTAATTCTTTAATTGCCTACATGAACAAAACAAGATGAGAAATCAAACGCATAATATAAAAAAATGGGGAAGCATCAGAGGAATGAGACTTCTGTACAAACATACCTCATAACAGAAAACATTTCCTGTAGTTTTAACAGCGACTATATGTGTAAATTCTGTAAAAACTTTGTCAAGAACTGGGCACTGGTACTCCCCTGTATTAAGAAAGTAACAAATCTGTTAATGGTTTATACTAGAAACCTTTAAAATGACACAAGCTCTGAATACAGAAGATTTGAAAGTACAGCCAAAAACAACTGAAAAGTGAAAACTAAGGATAGCATAATTGAGGAAGTCAAACATGTAGTTTCCCAAACACCCAACCTTGGCTTTTGCAATAGGTACAGTATAAAAGCAACTCTAACCTGTGAAAGGTAAAAAAAAAACTGTTTATTTTATTTTATTTAATTTACAATTAAAAACAAGAAATAGAGATAATTATTGATATTAGGATATAAGTGCTGACATGAATTACTTGTGTTTTGTATTCTTCTTTTACTCATATAATAGCTTGACCAATCCTGTAGTCTAATATCAACGTACACTATTCTTATACTGTTATGTAGAATAAGAGAATCAACTAAAGAACCATAAGGAAGTGGATTGCTGGATGAAGACTACAACAAATGTGGTCCCCATCTTTTGGAATTGCTAAGAGATTTTCTCGGGAAATGTAAGACCAAGTACTGTGATAGATGAAAATCATTCAGCCCAATCTATTACTCACCACCGCAAACCTAGCAATCAATCTTCACAATTTTAGAGAATTCCAACATTTATGCCTGACGGTTCTAAATTCTTTCAAAATTCAACATGGAGCTATCAGAAAAAATGTTCTTTGCTAGTTTTATTTTCTTTATAAGCTGCTCTACTACGTTTGGTTTCACTTATGAACAAAATTACAATTATCACAAAGTTTACTATCAAAATCTATTCTTTTGTAAGTTTATTAAATATTATGCAGAAATATTTTTCTATCTTACCATAATTTTTTTATCATCAACAAGAACTTTTGATTTTTTTTTACTTTTTATTCATTCAAAATCACCAATGGTTTTACATTTCCCTTCTCTGACAATATCCATCTTTCCTGTATTTAGCTACTAACTTATTAAAAAAGCTGTCCAAAATTTTGAACTTTATTGAAATAACAATTTCTTGAGATCCAATATTAGCTACTTTACAACTACTCAATTTTTCATTTTTACAATTTTGTCATATATTTTAGCATACTTTTTATGGCAGCACTTTAAACCACATCGCCACCAACTCTCTCATGAAGTTACTTTCTACTAATGCACCCTCTAAAAATTGATTGGTTCCATGTTCCATGTAGTATTAATATTATGAATATCTGCAACTTATGTCATTCTCATTCTCTAGAAAGCCTTACATTATTATTTTAAAGATTTTATTGTCTAATTTAGTAAAAAACTAGAAACAGTTGTTGTCTTAAAGCATACTGATAAGTGATAGCAAATAACTCGAAGCCAGATAGAGGCAGCCTTTTCTGGTTATCCTTCTTGATCCAAATAATTGTTGTGTTTGCAGAATAATAGAGCAAAAAGAACACTCCTACACCAACAACTTGATAAAATCAACTCCTATGGTCATGAGACATTTAGTTACAGTTTTCCTAAACTACTAGAAAAAGGGAAATAGAGTGGCTTGAGGTTGTTATTGGTTCAGATGTAATTTTGAACATAAATAGATTGATTGTCAACAAACCCTAAGAGGCAATTTTATAAGTGTTATACTGAAAAGGGTTAATTAATCTGCGACAACTTTTACACCTTGTTTCAACTCTAACACAATGTTAAATTTTTTCATATCTAACACAAAGTACTTTTTAAAAAAATATATATAGCACTCATCTTTTAACCATTAAAATAATGATATGAAGTGACACTAGGTCATGTCAACAAATAGATTGTGTAAATGTTAAGAAATTGGAAGTTTCAACATGAATTTTTTGACATGAAATCCCAAATCCGATTACATAAAAATTCGCTTTTAAACTTCTAGATCAGAATTTTAAAATGCACCCAATCTGATTTGTTGACGTGACATCATGCATATTAGTATCACATCATTATTTTAACTGCCAGAAGATGAAAATTAGATGTGTGCTATAATTGAAGTCTCTACTAGATATGAAAAAAATTTAAACATCGTGCCAAATTAAAAATAAGGTGCATAGGTTGTGCTAGATTATTTAACTGTATTCAAAATATCTCCCCTTTTTCTTCATCTATTATCAGTAATATCGGTTCATATATAGTTCCCTGAATGATCCTGCCATTAAATGAATAATATAATATAGGAACTCATCATATGATCATATTTTACTTGTATTTTGATGTGTCATGGAGAATATCCTGTTACTAAACCCAAAATCTTGTAATGAAGAAGAAATAAATTGGAAAAAAAACTATATGAAAGGATTAAAATCATCATGAGCTTACCATCAGAGTTCTTGTGGAAAGTAAGAGGAATTAGATCTTCTTCTCTAAGAGCAACTCCAGTAATAGGATGTTTACCATATTTCTTGATATAAGGGACTATACTCCTGTATTCAATATAAAAAGAAATTAATTTCTTTCACTGTAAATCTAATAGAAAATACAGAAAACTAACATTATTTTACAAGATGACTCACATCAGATCAAACACACTGCCGTCAGAAGTACAAACTGGGTCTTCAAATGGTAAGAAAGTAAGCCTGTATATGAGCATAAATATACTAAAACTTTGAGGAGGTAAACATAAAAATAAAATTGAAATTTTTGGTGTTGGAGCATACGAGCAGCAGTAAAAGGGTAATCGTTTGAAGGGCACAGAGTTATCTTTAGATTTGGCACCACCCCACTCGGTTGCCCACTCAGTTTTTGTTATAAACATCCGATCTTTACTGTGTTGCTTCTTCCCCATCTTGCCTTGGCTGTTGATGCCACAAAAACAGTCGTGAGGTATGAGGAGAATGAACTAGAATATTGAAAACACATATATCAGTTCATGTTTAACCATAGGCCACAATAGCGGTGTCTTAATTCTTAGACTCATTTCTCCAAAACAATATATAAAAATTGCAAATTCTTTTATAAATAAAATAAAATTCTAGGTATTTCATAAAGATAATAGTATACTATTACACATGAATGATCTATTAACTTTTCAATGTACAGGAAGTTAAATTATACTGCCATAAATTATAAGCTTGATAAAATCTGCAAAATAGAACTGCAGTAATAAAAAAAATCACTATATAATCCCATCTACACCTGATCATAGAGTTCAGAAGACAAATTAGTAGAATAGATGAATTGAAAGTTGAATGTGCACAGGTAAAGCAAGCTTGTGATAGAATCAACATGTACCAGCAAGCATCCAATGATTCATGAGAAATTGAAGAAGTTATAATGCCTAGAAATAGGAAATAAACAGAATACTAAACAAATTAACATGGATTTATTGCATATAACCAATTACTAAAATTATCAGAAGATCAAATTTGAATCTCGGAGTACAAAAATATCTGAAACACAACATAGAATGGCAGCTCAATAGACTATTACATTATACAAGCACCGCATAAGAAGAAAAAAACTTAATGCAACTTAGTAATTGAGCTTGCAATGGACTTCTCACTGGAGCATTTGAGCATGAATAACTAGAAGAAAACTTAGAAGCAGAGAAGAGAGGATAGGGAACCTGAAACTGAGGGAATGACGAGTGAAAGAGAGACTTCAGTGGAAGGAGGATACAGGAAAGACATATTCAGAGTTAGATATGGCGGTGATGAGGAACATAAGCAGGGATCACATTGCTGCAGGGGGCAGTGAATGAAGATGGTTGGAGTGGTGTGCTATTTTTAGGTTTTCTATTCATAAATTATTACATCTAGATTAGTTTGATAAACAGATCACCAATCTAGCTTTTAACTAACTATAGCATAGTTATAAAAAAAATCAAACTGCCAACAAACTAGAAGAGCTCTAGGTCATTGGTTCATGTTTAAACCAGATGGTCAATTGGTTAAATTTTAGATAGATCCAATAATTAACCTGGAAGAGTTAACTGGTCAGACCAACCCAGATTAACCAATTGAATTGTATATCTTTCACAACCATCCTAAAATTTAGTAATGAAAAATCATCATTATACATTGTATATAGTAACCATAACAGTAATAGCAACTGTCACAGTACCAAATAGGATTCAATTATAACTAGTATAAAATAAACTAATTTACAAACACCTAAGGAATAAGTATTGATAAAAAACTAGCCCGACTAACACAAGGATAACCAATTTAGCAAAGTCAAATGCTAACATATCGTTTGCATAATCAAGATGACACCGGTCTTCAATTTTTCTGAACCAAAATTACAATCAAGCACCTAAAATTCAAGTTGCACAATTACCTACACAGTTAACCAACAGATTATCAATCTATACCTGCCGGCGCTTAAAAACTTCAAAAATTAAAACTTACTGTCAAGTAAGCAGGTACAACTGAAAACTTTAAATCATAGCGACAAGCTTACCATTTATTTCTTACAAGATTGCAACTTAAAATCCGAATTTAAAGACAATAAAACAGAAAACCACTTACCAGTGCTTGATATTTTAGCAGGCAACCTTGAGCCGAGCCCGGTAGTCTCTGTTCTCACTTCGGCACTTGTTCGAAATAGGGAGAAGGCAAACTGCGACAGGCAACGCCAACCGACGGACCAATCTAATCAACAGTTGGACTCATGTCCCTAATAGGGCAAAGGCGAGAAGAAAAAGAGATCAAATGAGGATAAAAAGGAAGATTTGGACTAGAAGAAGGTTTCCTCTATTGTTCCGGCAGCCGGATCGTAAAAGGCGAGAAATTGCCGTCGACGCTTCGAGGGTTTAGCGAGAACGGGAAGGCAAGACCGAGTCGTCTCGTGAGACCGAGAGATGCAACAACGGCTAGGGTTTTGTGGATTTGGCATACGTCAGTCTTAGAGGCGGAGGCGGAAAGCGGAACAGAGGCGGGATCGGACTGCCCTGAGGAGGAGGAGGCGGCGGCGGAAGACGACGAGGGGTCTTCTAATAAATTATCTGGATCTTGTACTAATAAACTATTATTTCTGGATTAATTTGATTAATAGATTGTCATTTAGGCAATTATTCTTAAAAGCCCTTCAAGTTAATCTCATAACGAGGCTATCTTTTCCGAAAACACCCTCAGCCCTTTAAACTCTCTCTTTAAAAAAATAAAATTAAAAAAATTCTTTAAATCTGAGTGAAAAAAAAAATCTGCTCAAGTTCTGATAGATTTATTATTTTTAGATTTATTAAAACACATAAAATTTATAATTTTGTGATATATTTTGATATTAACCCCAAAATTTTGTTTTGCCTTCTATTTTGAAATTTTGAAAATTATCGGTAGTTATCACGCAAAAGAAAAACAACGCGATCAAACAGCGCAAGAATCAACTAAATGAGTTATTTCTCCGGTGGCGGCGCCGCCCCTTCCCCGCCAGCTCCACGTCACGGCCTGCGTTTCTGGCGCTTGACTCTTGGCCGCCCGCTTCCGGCGTCTTCTGGAACAGCTTTCTCAGCCCCCGCATCAACCTCCACCCAAGCCCGCTCCTCTGCGCGCTCCCCTTGCTCGCCGGCGGCGCCACTTCCTCGTCCGCCTCAGCGCCGCGAACGATGCGGAAGCTGGACGACCGGATGGACTCCATATCCACCCGCTTCTCCTCCGACCACCGCAGCCGCTGCCTGAGCCCGTTGAGGTCGCGCTCCAGGCTCTCGATGCGGAGGCTGGTGGCCTCCGCCGCGGCGCGGAGTTGCGACGCGTGCCGGCGCTCCGCGTCGCGCTGCAGGATCGCACCCAGAGTGGGCGGCGGATGCACGCGCTCCTCCACGTCTCCTCTGGCGTCGTCCTCGCCGGCGCCGCGGTCCCGGTGCCAAGGCACGGCGGCGCGGTCGAGGATGAGGCGCCGGGTGTGAAGTTGCTCCACAAGCATGGCCTGGACGACGAAGCGGACGGGGAGGCACGGGTTCTGGACCAAGTGGACAAGGACATCCGGCGAAAGATCCATGCAATTGATATTGGAGCAGATCCAGACCTTCTCCTCCTCCGTCAGCTCGCCATTATGATCCTGCACAGTGAACCCAGCGAACAGATCAGTAAAGTTGGGATCAGCTACACGCGTGCTTTTAGGTGAGTTCATAAATATTTTGAAGGATCAAAACATGCACAATGCTGAAAGGAAACTCCACAGATGATCTTGTTGAGGAAACTCCATCAATTCGATATGAAATTTAAATCTGCCTTTTCTATTATATTTTCTTTTTCCCTTCTGAATTCAAATTTCACTCTCTCAATTCTCTCCACTGTTGTTCACCCTCATTAATACTGTATGGAATGTGGCCCAACAAAGAGTTAAATGACCATCAGAGTATCTCTTCTGTTTAGGAAGTTCACTTTTCGAATTGAAACTGATAATGGAGATTAAAAAGCATGAAGAACAATCGTTAGATTTTGTTGGTTTAGAAAGGTAGTTATACTGAACGACGAAGAACTTACATGGAGATAATGGTTAACTATGCGGTAGAGCAAATCGTGGTCGAGGATTTGCCGCACCCGTATCGCAGCCGCGAGTCGCCTGAACTGCTCGGCCGACAGCGGCGCCAAAGCCTCCGTCCATCTCCGGTCGGCGCCGCCGCCCGAAGCCGCCAGCACCTCCACGCACGAAGCGGCCACTTCCGCGGCCGCCGCCGCCTCGGCCGGCAGCTGGAACGCCGCGCAGGAGCGGAGCACCGTCGCAGCAGGATCCTCGCCGGAAGCGGCCACCTCCCGGTGGAAGTATCTCTCCGCCCGCGCGACGAGGCCCGTGTCGTCGTCTCCCATCTCCAGCCACTCCGCCGCGACCCAGACAGCCGCGAGGGTGGCCGGCGACAGCGCCACGCGGCGGGCGTAGCAGAAGCCGGCCACCCGGGAGAACGTCTCGGCTGTCATGCTCGACGGCGGCGAGACGGCGACTGCGCTGCTCGCCGCCAAGTGCCGCTTCAAGTAACCGCTGTGCATTACTAACGGCTCCTGTGATGGAACGGATCCGGAAAAAGACAATATTAATTACGAACGACGCAGCCATTAAATCCTTGCCAAAATCTCGGCCAATAAGAAAGATCTTTGCCAAAAACAAATGCACCGAATATAACGAAAAAAGTAATTGCATCGTCGCAGCAGATACAGAATGCAATTTACATTTTCCTCTTTTGACCTGAAAAATCCTCATCGACTTTCATAACGTACGTACCCTGTGAAGATGGAACAAGTCGCCATGAACTTGGACGACAACATCGGGCTTCACTCCGGTCGCCTGAGTCCTTAGAAAATCAAGGTGAAATTTTTTAAACAAATTAAATCGTAATCAAGATGGAAAACAAACTTGGAGAAAAAAGCAGCAGAAGATCTGCATACCATTCCTTCACACTCCTCTCCAGGGATGGATCAGGTGAAGGCGTGAGACTCAAGCTTGCACAAGGTGTGAAGGAGAGGGAGTTGAAGCACTCGTCGTCTTCGTCTTCGTCTTCATCTTCTTCTTCATAGATGGTGTCCACCACACCAAGCTGTTGCCAGCCTCTCATTCCTTCTCTTGACTGGGCTCTCTTTCTCGGCCTGTCTGATCAGTTGAACTCCGAGGGTTTGCTACAGTGAAGTATCAGGCAATGGTGGCATGGTGTGGTGTTTAGGGTTTGGAGGAGGGGAATTTAAACGAGGGGGAAGGCATTGAATGCATGCACGTGAAAGGCTCATTAATGAATTATTTATTAATTTAATAAATTATTTTATTAAAATATTTATTATATTTATTAATTTAATAAATTATTTTATTAAAATAATTATTTTAATGAATTATTTTATTAAAAAATATATAAATTTATTTTAAATTTTAAAAAATTAAATTAACCACTTATATTTATTAATTTAATAAATTATTTTATTAAAATAATTATTTTAATAAATTATTTTATTAAAAAAACTAAATTTATTTTAAATTTAAAAATTATTTATTTTTTATATATTATCAATTTATTATCATCATTAATAATATTAATATTTTTATTTTTATTTTATTTTAAAAATAAATTAAATCAAAGATAATATAATTAATATTAAATTAATTATTTTTTATTCTCTCTAAATAAATTAATTAAATTAAATAATATTAAATTATATTTGATACTCTTTAGTTATGTAATTACCTGATAATCATATTAATAAAATTATATATATGATAACTTGAACCAAATTTACTTTAAAAATCATGAATCATTTGCTTGTATAAAGTCTATAAGAAATTTGACAAATTAGTAATACATGATTTTCTTACGAATTAAAAAAACTACAATAAAGTAAAAAATATATTCATATAAAATTTTATTCAACTTAACACTAATGAATAGAATGTTATAATACTTATCAATTATAAGTGTTATCATATATGTATAGAAAGGAGGGATAATTCAAGTATTAAAAATGGAGTAAGTCCATTCTAATAAAAAAAAATAGTGCCTTTTTATTTTATTTTTTTTGTTTCATGTTCTTTAGGTGTCCATTTTTGCAATGTAGCCATTAGTATTTGTCAAAATTTCCAAAGTCATATTTGGCTGTTGGGCCCGATGGGCCCGCAAGGAGGCCCATTGGGATAAAGTACAACATGGAAAATAGCGGGCCTGCACCTGAAGCTATCACTGATAAGATTTATGTCAATATTACAACAATAAAAGAATATTCCATTGCTGAAGATCTTCTCAACCTGCGAATTAACCCGCGTGAGTCGCGGACCTAAACGGATTGATCCATCTAAATCTATTTTAAAATAGATAAATAAAATTTCAACTCAATCCGTTTAAATTGTTCGATAAAACATATCAATTCGACATATTAATCCAAATCGACAGTGCTATTAGAGCATCCGCAATGTATCAGCGTTATAACATCCTCCATCTCATTAAAAAGTATAAACTCCACTACTATATGCTCATTATAACAATGTACATTTTTTATCCACATTCTTTTTAACATTAACACTTATTATTTATGGGTCTCACTGTCCATAATTTTTAATAAAAATTAAAATTAACAGTTAATAGTCATTAAAACTAACCATTTAATAAATATAATTAAAAATAAAAAATAACAGTTAAAAACTAACTATTTTATTTAATTTATAATTTATAATTTTTTTAACCGTAACCGTTAAAATTAATCGTTTAATAAATATATTTAAAAATAAAAAATTAAAAAATTAAAAAAATACATGCGAAGTGGGCCAGGCTGACTCACCCTGTAGCACTTGAACGAGTTTAAAGTATTGAACGCGTTCAAGTGTATGAACACGCGTTCAAGTGTATGAACACGGGTTCAACGCGCATTGGGTGCTCTTAATAACTAAGGTTGCACGTCATTATTATTATTTTATAATAATAATAATAATATTATTATTATTATGCTATATTTTTGTGTACGCAATTAGGTTTTGTCTTCTCTCTCGTGTTGTGGCTGTGATGAGTTGCTGATTCACAGCGACAATAATTATATTCTCATTTTTTGTTCTTACTTAAAGCTGTGCCTGTGCAAATCTTGAAAGTGTCAATTCTGGTTTTTTTTAAGAAAAAAAATATTATTATTATTATTATTTGTTTAACATCTATAGATTTCTCCAGATGGAACTCGTGTATCTGCCAGGAAAAAATCTTTACTAAATGACAAAAAATGGTCTACCTCTAGAGAACTCATTAATATTTTTTTAAAAAAAGAAATTATTAATATGTGCAATTTTGTAAAAAATTATAAGAGATGATAATGTATTTGATTCAATTATGACTAAATAAGTAGTCTTATTATATTATCAGGAGCCAACTTAGATTTATATTTAATTAAATATTAGTTATGTAATCTTTGTTTGATATAAAATCAAATAAACATAAAATAAATAAATTATATTGAAATGGCATTAATGTTAATATCTAGAAAATAGTGTCGTTTATTTAGCTAAGACGGGGACGACAGTATTAAAACGGCACGGCGTGGTTCATCTTCGACTCCGTGACGAAGTGGCAACTCGCGCACGGCTCTCCTCAAATCGCTAAAGCTCCCGTCCATCGTTCATCCTCTTCGTCTTGCTCCGAGAATCGGCTCTGCAGATCTCACTTCTTCATCTGGTAATCGATCGTTCTTATTATGTTTTTTGAATCAGATTCTGTCGGGTTTTGACGGCGGTTTGCAGATTTCGATTGATGGAAGCGATGGCGAGCTTTCGATCTCCTCAGATCCTCTATAAAAATCCCGGATTCGGCCTGAGTTCCTCCATCTTCGCCGCCCATCGGATCGGTTTCCTGCCTTTCGAGTCCAAGGCCCGTCTCGGATTCAAGGTATTTGAAAGAGACTCATTTAGCTAGTACCGCTGAATAGGGCGATGTTTTTCTAGATTATTCGATCTATTCATGTGATGATTTTTTTTGGCAGGGGCATTTTCCGGTCCATTTGTCAAAGCATGGACGGCAACGATTGGCTGCACGGAGGAGTGTTGTTAGGGCATCATCGTCTTCCTCCATGGAGGATTCGTCGCGGATTGCTCCCCTCCAGATGGAGTCGCCAGTTGGGCAATTTCTATCTCAGATCCTTGTCAGCCATCCTCATCTCTTACCTGCTGCCGTCGATCAGCAACTGGAGCAACTCCAGACTGATCGCGAGGCTGAGATGAACAAAGATGAGCCTGCTCCTTCGGGAACTGATATTGTTTTGTACAGGTAAAATATTTAGTTTTCTGCCGGAGAAATCCTTTTTTTTTTACAAATGATTGAAGAGATTCAGGTTTGCCTTAGTCATTGCATGTTACATCTAGGGTTTTTAGGTCAAGTTTGTTCGCAGGAACGAGTTTATGAATTCTTAGCGAAATTGATATTCCTGTATTTTGTTGCAAGAGAGCTATTCGACCAAAATCGTCACTCCCTCTCAATCTTTAGCTATTCCTTATTCTGTTTCATGGATGCTTATTCTGATAGGCTAGAATTGTTATTCCATGAACCAAACAGAGGATTAAGGATTTCCAATCTCTGTCAATTCAATTCTGTGAATGAACTAAGGGCTTAAACTGTTGGAAGAGATTCATATACTTTCTTCTATTTGTTAGGAGAATTGCTGAGGTCAAAGCTAACGAGAGGAAAAGGGCACTAGAAGAGATGTTATATGCATTAGTTGTTCAAAAGTTTGTTGTAGCTGATGTTTCCTTGGTCCCTGCAATATCTCAATCAGACCCTTCCAGCAGGGTTGATCAGTGGCCATCCCAGGATGAAAAGCTTGAAAAGTTACATTCTTTTGAAGCTTATGAAATGATTAAGAATCACCTCGCTCTTATACTGGGGCAGCGGCTGGGTGACTCCGACTCGGTGGCACCTATTAGCAAGCTTAGGGTTGGCCAAGTTTATGCTGCTTCTGTCATGTATGGATACTTCCTCAAGAGAGTAGACCAAAGATTCCAACTTGAGAAATCAATGAAGATTCTTCCCTGGGGATCAGATGAAGAGGAGAGTGTTATTATGCAAGCAATGCCAGATGAGTCAAGACCATCAATTCGATCAGAATTAACTCATCCTGAGGCGTCATCATGGTCTTCACCAGGCGATACCGAAGGTGGGTTAGGGAATGGAATCAAATCCTGTCGGTTGCGGTCCTACGTCATGTCCTTTGATTCTGATACTCTTCAAAAATATGCCACAATTAGATCAAAGGAAGCCTTTAGCATAATTGAGAAGCACACTGAGGCTCTGTTTGGGAGGCCTGAGATTGTCATCACACCAGAAGGAACTATTGATTCTTCGAAGGATGAGCTCATCAAGATCAGTTTTGCAGGTTTGAGGAGCCTTATCTTGGAGGCTGTAACTTTTGGATCTTTCCTTTGGGATGTTGAAAGCTACATAGATTGTAGGTATCATTTTGTGACTAACTAGTTAATCCACTGTTAGACTTGAACGGATTGATGATATGAAGGTGCAACAATTTCCATGGGTGGTGTTTAGATGGTAGCAATGACTAATGTAAGTTTGGAAGGTTGAGAAGGTAAAGATTTAGGGGAGACAAATTTCATGTGCTACAATTCATTGTTTCATATGCTATAGTTTTTTAGTCATACACTATGGTCCTATGGCCTTTTCCTATATCATGTACTAAGATTCTTTGTAGTTTAGACTAGGATTTTTACAATTCTCATTTGCTACGGGATCTCGTCTAGTTGGATAAGCTTTAGATTTGATTGTTGATGCCATTTGCTTCTGTGATATGATTCTTTAATCAGATGCTAGGTAATCAATGGTTGTGATGGATCCAAGTATGATCTACTGATTAAACTTATTGTTTGATCTCTGTTTTTACGTTCGATTGTTTTTATATAGTGTTACGTGTTTTATAGCAAGACTTGTGAGGCTAAAATCATATCCTGTGTTCGTTTGGATCTTCAGCACTCAAGTTTTCCATCGATGATTAAGATAAATCGACAAGCACGTTTCGAATTGTCTTCTCAATAAAAAAAATTAATCTACAATATATCATAATTAAAAATCGATTCATGAATGCATAGTTAAACCGCGACAGCACCTTAACATTTAATGTCAATAAATTATAAAAAAGCGCGATAAAATTTGCAAGACTTAAAACATAATTATCCTACTAGAAATATTTGTTTATCGAATTAAATAACATTAGTTTCTTAAATCATTCTCCATTTGTATGAGAAAAAACATCATCTTTTATGATTGCACAACATTTCCAAACATATGCCTGAAATCCTTTGTCAATGCGATCTTTCGTAAAAATGAAAAAACAAATGGCATGCTGAAGAAAACTTGATTGAATGGAGCCGTTACGCTGTTCTAGATTTCCAAGCTTTGGATAGTTTTCTTGAGAAATATCGTGCGGCATTAACACCTCCAGTAGCAATCAGTCCAGATATCGCTTGCCTTCCACTAGACACCATCACAATACGTCTCAAAGTATTTGTCACAAGGCTTGCAGCCAACTCTCTGGAAGCTACGATGTTACAGGGTTTCACAATTCCTGTAGTAGCGCACACCTTATTTTTGTATGCTTAAAACGACTTTTAACTAAAACACTTATATCCACACAGTGAGGACCATTACCTTCTGCATTCATCTTATGCTTCAAGCTCAACTGGCTTTGGATGGCCCAGGGAAGAGAGCACAGGTGATTGCTTGTCGCAGATGAGCCACAGTCCTACTTAATTGTCAGTATTGCTAAATCAATAACCATTACCAATAGCTGAAACATTGTCGAATGGTGAACTATATATATCAAAAAAATAACAAACTACAATAAATTAGCTAGATGAACCTTACCTTACCCTGCCCAGTGAATTCTACCTAAATGTTATGTCGATAGTGATGCTCATACCTTATCTAGTTTTTACAATTTTTTGGGTTTGTTTAACATTCAGGCAGTAGCTAGACAATTTTGGAGAATAGACTAAGCTAGGCACTGGCCAGGAATTTGCATTGGATGACATTAGATCATTCCAATGGCCTCCAACCAAATCAACTGCAGAGAACACTCTACATGATCCCTTTCCAACCCAAACCTTTTGGACAATGTACACTTCGATCCAATCCTTCCGTCAAATCTCCACTTCAACTCAAACCTTTCACATAAACATTAGCTTAGCCATTGACAATGCCACTGCAACTCACCTCTATACCCAATCTAGAATTGTCCAATTGTTTGCAGTAAAAGCTTATGATCCCTGCCTATCCAACTTGGACAAGTTGCTAACCAAGACAAGCTACACCTGATCTGGTCGAACATTACCCACTTGAGTTGAGCTCCACATACCTTGGTCAGGCTAAAGCCAGTTCGAGCAACATTAACCCAATTTTGGTTCTCTCTCATTCCCACATGCCTTCTTCCTACTATAGTTGAGCATCTGCGCTTCACCAAATCCAAAAGAAATCCTATCACTTTGATCTCCTCTAGCAGTCTAGCTCACCACGCAAAACTAAAGTCTGAGTTGAGATCAAAATCCTAACAAACTTAACTAACCGTCATGACTTGATTGCATCTGTTTTGACTGCATCAACTGGGGATTCAAAATAGAAAAAAAAAAATTTAAAGAGAGAACAAAAATGGATGATGAACTTGAGTTTGCACAAAACTTTAATTTGGGATAGTGAAATTATATAGAGTTAATGAAGAAAACCTGCTCGAATTCATCATGGTGACTCTCCAAAGGAATTTTGAGTAGCCCTTCAGATGCATACTCTTCTAGTATTGGCTTATACATGGATTGGAATAATGTAAAACTCCCGCGGATTATATTCTTTACCTGGAAATCAAACATATATCACAAGAAAGTCAAAATATGATCAAATTTGGTAAAACAAGAGGTTTGTATGTGTGTGTATATATATATTCAATCGACTTGTAAAAAGAAGTAACTATTTTGCCGGGCAATACATGGCAAGCAAATAGACACATTGGTAATAGGATTTAAACACAAATGTATAGAATTGCTGATTCAACTTAGAATGGCATCAAGCATAGAATTGAGCTGACATTTAACATATATTATGGAATTACAGAAAAACATTTCAGTGAGTGGAACATAGTGTATTTCCCTAACCTTATTCTTGTCCTCTGCAAAAAGCATTCTCAAATCACCCTTGTAGGAGAGACCACAGATTGTAGCATATAGATCTTCCTAAATCATGAGCTTAACAAAAAGGTAAGGAGATTTGCAGGGACAAAAGGCATACCTTAGAAACTAAAAGAGCATGTTGAACCAGTAAAACCACACCTCACTAAATTTAGCTGGCAAAAGGAGGAGTGAAGCAGAAGTTGCTGCCTTCAAATTAAGCAAGTTGACCTTTCGTATGTCCCAGTTATCAACTATAAAATGAATCTAAGGGAGAAATAAAACTTCGCAATTACATATACATGTTAAAGGTGTACTAAACAATTATTATATGAATATATGCTCAATCAAGTATCTAGAAGAAATAATTCTATTAAAATGATAAAGAAAGGAAAAGTACAGTTTGATGAATTTAGAAGCATTGTGAACTACAAAGGTGATATACAAAATAACCTAATTAGCATCTATGAACGGTTGTATATATAAATAGAATCACTAGAAAGCAACATTTAATTAAAGCATATGATTGTCTGTGTTTCATAATAATAGCTGTTTCATAAAAAATTACAAAATCACATGTATTTTCATCTTTTGAAAATCTACTACCTGTAAGATTTTTTTTAAGAATTAAGATGCCACCATCATAGCTTGTCATGAAATAGCACAAGTATAGAGAAGAATCCTGCCAAAATGTCCTACCTTCTGAAGACATACTTCAGATAGTCTTATTTTTTTAATAAGAAAAATCCAGAACTTGATTTAGTCCTCCAGAATTTCTTACTCGTATCATGACATCTCGCAAAAACAGCACAGAGACATGTACTGTTTATGTGCAACCAAAACTAACTCCAAAGCTATGCTCCTTGCTTCAGTCGACTCATTTTACAGTGGCCTGACTTATACCATGCTAGATTAGACAGACTTTTTGGAGTTACTAAAACTCAATTTACATTGAAAAACACAAGGTCAACAAAGAAATTATGAATCTCTCTCATCAAAATTTAATTGCTTCAAATGACCCAGATCTTCAAATATCAGTAGTGGAGGAAGGATCATGAGAAGGCATTACACAGTTTCACGCGGGCCGACAAAAGAAAATGAGCAAGAAAGCACATAGAATATCACAAGGACACAAAAAGGAGATGAATGTTAAGACATGGATAATGAGCCAAGTTGCAAAATAACCAAGAGCCACCTCAAGGAACGACATACAGGTTTCTGCAATCGGCCGCTCAGATAAAACCTATTCCACGTGAGCACATCCATAGCCAAATCATGCATCCGCACGACTCCATACTTGATATTCTGTCAAGTACCGAAAATTCAAGAGCAAAAACAGAATTCTAAGCACAAAGAAACTTGAAAACAGCAAACCAGACAACCTTGTCCCTCCACACCACAAAGGGGTTGAAGTGCACGCCAACGCCAATTCTGTCAGCAACCCAGTTGACCTAAACCCAAAAGAAATCACTCAAACGCACCGCACCGAAATAAAACCCAAGATCCCATTCCCAAGCAAGCACAATCGAGTATGTGCTCAAGGAAACTCACCGCCGTCGGCCCAAGCCGCGCCATCCATTTAGAGTAATGGTGTCTGTTCCTTTCCAAATTCTGGAATTTCACTCAATCACACTACTACTGAAAGCCGGATTAATTACGCAACCAGGAAAAAAGATTACAAGGATACAAGAACGTACTTCGGCGTGCCATTGCACAGGGTCTGCGACGCCCAAGATGTAATCTACCATGGAGGTCTAGAAAGTTCCAAAACAGGGAGATTGGAGCAGCGGTCTAAGGAATCAAAGAAGACGAATTAGGGGGTTTACCTTGTCGGTGTTGTTGGGGAGGAGGGAGGATCCGTACGCACAGCAGAAATCGACGGGAGGGAGAAGCTCGAGAGGGCCGGCGAGTTCCGCCGCCCTTGGACCCGCTTCCATTGCCGCCTAAGTAGGACGAGGCGGGAGGAGAAGCTGGAGATCCAGCGCTGACGCGACGAAGACTGGGTATTTATCGACCTCCGCCGACTTCTAGAGGTTTCTCGGCGACAAACTCGACGAGATGGCTCGATTCAATGTGGATGCTGAAACTCTCGCTCGGTGAACCGGTCTGCTGATTCTACGGTCTAAATTCAGTTGGTTTGGTTATTTATTAAAAAATTTATAAACTAATTTAAAATTTTTTATTGATCTCAACTAAAAGCTGCTACAATTACATTCAATTAGATTGTAACAATTATAAATAGTAATTATTATTACATAAATATTAAATTTTAAAAAATTATAATTTTTTTTTATTCTGATTGAATCACGAAATATATAATATATTAAATCTAAGTTTATTCAGACATCTATACGAAGTCCCTTAAGACATAGCTAAGTTGGTTATGATGGAGCAAACTTGTAGAAGAGGACAAGGATTCAAATCTCGACGAAGTCAGAGACAAAATAATCATCCGATTTTAGACTTAAAATAATCATTTCAATCATTTTAGAAGACTTTAAATAATTTTAATTTAATTTATTTAAATTTACTACATTTATATAACAGCTATACAATCATAGTTACTACAGTTATACAGTAATTAACAATTATAAAATGATAGTTGTTACAACTTTTGAAGTAAACTTTAGCTACTATATTTATGTAACAGTTATAAAATCATAGTTATCATAGTTACTACAGTTATATAGTAGTTAACAATTATAAAATGATAGTTGTTACAACTTTTGAGGTAAAAAATAAGCTTCGTCGAAATTCTAGATTTGCGATACATTCGGGTGATACTCGTAGGTATCGAGACCTGAATCGCTCGTATTGGTGGAACGACATGAAAAAAGATATTGTCGATTTTGTTGCGCGATGTTTAGTGCTATTAGCAGATGAAGGTTGAACGACAGAGACCAGTTAGGTTTCTTCCGGAGATATCGATACTGGATAGAAATGAGAGTATATTACTACAGTGTTTCTACACTATAGTATGAAAATAGTAAATTTGGGGACTAAATTTTCATTAGTGGGGGAGAATATAAGATACCGAAAATTTCGTTGTGGTGGAGAATGGAACTTATCTTGCAAAGACGAAATCAACAAAATCAAATTAGATTATTATTTAGACTTCTTCTAAATTTGATTATTATCCACTATAATAAATCTGTCCTGTAATAATCAACTCAATCATTCCCAAAACCTAAATCTTTAGTTTCTTCTAGTTTATGACCATTCGCATGTTCATGTTGAAGAGGAATGCATAAAGAAATCCAACGTGAAGCAGGTGAGCTCTACGGAGGCCTGCTCCTCTTGTGCTCCGGCCGGCCGCCGGAGCAGTCGCCTCCCGACGACGAGGCTTCCGTCGTCGACTTGGCAAACGATACCGACAGGTCGGCGTAGAGATCGACGACGCGGCGGATGTTGTCGTTGAGCTCCCTGATGAGCCCCACGTTGCGTCCAAGTTTGCAGGGGCTCCTCGACTCATGGTTCTGGCTGATCTCATTGATCAGCAACCTGTTCTGCTCCAGTATGCTCTGCACCTGCACGAAGCTCTTCTTGAAGGTTTGCGCCACCTGATCGTTCTCCGATCGCCTGCCATTGCCGAGCCCTGGGACCCTGTCTCCCTCCATGTTCTGGCAAAGAAGACGAAGAAGATTAGACACTAACAGATAGAACAAGATTGGATCGATCTGCTAACTTACAGAAGGTTTAGGGTTCAAATCAATCGAAACCTCGAAGCTATCGAAGATATTGTGGCAACTCCAGAAAGGTAGCGAAACAGAGCGGGGGTTGTTCTGAGACTCGAAGGGAGGAGGATTAAGATATCTCACAGTCCTTTTGATTCCACAGAAGATGTTCCATCAATTAATGCTGTCATTTAATTGGAGCTTACAGATGTTGAAATAGTCTGGCCCTGAGAGCTATGGAATCACATGGAAAACAAGTCCTTCTTGATATCTTGTCTCTCAAATCTAGTGAATGTTTTTTTGGTTGGTCAAATATCAGGAAGATCAAGTGTGTCAGCTGAGGCCAAGGTTCACATTTTTTTTTTATCTAAAGCTTGGTCACAATCTGATTGGATCTTCATTTGCAGAAGATGAACTGTTTTCCGTGTTTAGATCATACCCTTCTTCAGCGGTAATCTTACCATCCGTCGCCGTCGTTATATCTGCTCACGAATAGAAATGTTGTGTTTAGATCTTACCATTCTTCAGCGGTAATCTTACCACCCGTCGCCGTCGCCGTCGCCGTCGCCGTCGCCGTCGCCGTCGCCGTCGCCGTCGCCGTCGCCGTCGCCGTCGCCGTCGCCGTCGCCGTCGCCATACTCTCCACAGGTAGAAATGAGAGGGCTCCTCGTCGTTCGCCCTCCGGCCGCGCTTCCCTCGGCCGACCTGTTCCCCTCTGCTTACCGCTGCCTCCGCCTCCCCGCCAACCGCCGTAAACCTATATTTTCGTCGCCGACGCCGCCGTCTACTCGCCGCAGACTTGCCGCGATCTCTGCAATGGCTTCCGCCTACAAGCCCGAGGAGGCTAGGGTCCCGCCCGAGCTCCAGCTCCCTGTTCCGCCCGTCTCCAAGGTGAGATTTTCGTTAATGTCTTTGACTTCCATCTTCTGTTTCCGGATCTCAATCTGCGGGATTGTGTTATTGTTGGCCAACTCTTGTAGTTCAAGATCGCGCTCTGCCAGCTGTCTGTGACGCCGGACAAGGATAGGAACATCACCCGTGCTCGGAAAGCCATTGAGGAGGCTGCCAGCAAAGATGCACAACTTGTTCTGTTGCCGGTAGGTTACTTGATCTTGGAATTCTACTGAATCAGTACTTCCCTTTATTATTTCTGTGCCCAGAAGAGGGATTATAGTAGCTAAACTTATAACTGTACAATGTCATGGCCTCTCTTTCTTGCTCTATATCTTCACTAGAAACGAGGATATGTACCAGCAAGTGTTTAACTGTAAAATATAGATTGCTTTCTCATGGTGGAGATTGCAAACAAAACCGAAATGGAATGTTGTCCTGAACACTTAATGGGGCCAAAGACAAAGTCTTCTGGGAGTCAATATGAGGAAAAGTGTTTACATGATCTTGGAATTCTACTGAATCAGTACTTCCCTTTGTTATTTTTGTGTCCAGAAGAGGGACTATAATAGCTGAACTTATAACATGCATTATGTTTAGGTCTATCTACCATCCTATACACTATCATGACTGCTCTTCCTCGCTCTATTTATTCACTCGAACCGAGGATATTTTCCAGCAAGAGTTTGACTATAAAATATAGGTTGTTTTCTCATGGTGGGCATTGCAAACAGAACCGGACTGCTCTCCTGAACACTTGATGGGGCCAAAGCCAATGTCTTCTGGGAGTCAATATGAGGAAGAGTGTGTTTTTCCCCCAGAAAGAGAATATCAGTAAAAAATGCTTTGGCAGGATAGTTCTACTGTCTTATTAAAGACATAAATCTCCTAGAGTGAACAAGACGAGAGATTTAACTAAGTAAATATGTAATTGATAAATATAATAACTGGATTTGCAAGCAGTGCATGCCTAAAGGGCTCAACCACTCACATTTTTAGCTGCCTTCTGGGAGAAGTTCTGATTGCCTGGCAATATCAATGTTTATATCTATATGAAAACAGATAATGCATTTAGGGACTCTCCTGAATACAAATTAAATAATGTAAGAAATATAACTAAGCCAGCAAAGAATTGGAACTACTAACTTTCAATTGGATATATTTAGAGTTTTTGTTAATGTGTCATTTTGAATGTGATTGCATGATAAAATGCTTAAGCTAGTAATGAAATCACTGACCTGTGGCATATCTAGTTTTATTTCAACAGGACATTAATTGAGTGGTTTGACTCCTTTTATGAGTATCTAGCATCCTCTATCTTGATATAACAAGATGTAGTATAACTGCAACGGTGTTAATTATAAAACCTTGCTTCATTTCTGTACTATGATGTTGCAATTCTAGAATTTGTTACTGAGCCATTTATGTGATGATTTCAGAGGACAAGGACTGCCCTTCACATAAGAGTTAAGTACCTTACTATATGTTCTATAAACATCTGTCAAACTGGATGGCACCAGAATGTCGATGTAACTTTTAGATATATATAGATTTTTGTGCATGAATTAGTTCGGTGTAGATGTATAGTTGAGTGGAATATAATAATGCAACTGGGGTGCTTTGCTTTTAGATGTATAAATTCCACTCCAGAAACATGTTGCAGAGCTACTTGTGTCTGCATAAATAAATTCAACAATATACTTCACATAACAACTAAGTATCCTTGTAGCTCACTTTTGCTTGGGCTAACAAGATTTCAGACTATACCCTTGTAGTGGAGCTGGAACTAGACATAGAAACCAATATAAAAATCTCTCGAAGACCCCCATTTCAGATGGAATGTTTATATAACAAAATGGAAGAAAGACTAACATCTTGCACACAGGATGAATCTGGTCAGATTGGAAAAATCATCCATTAACTTGAACATTCTTATGCAATTTAACATAGCCAAATGAGACTGAGGGAATCAACAAATTTAAAGATATCTTGTCTATTTCTTTTGAGGTTGCTATCAAATAATAAAATGTATATCCTTTTAATGTGTGCATATGTCAATTTCGGTCTTATTAATGTGTACTCTTTTTATGTGTATATATATCAATTTCGCTCCTATTTTTGTTGTCTAAACCACATGTCTTCTTCTAAGTTCGTTCATAATTTATTGTCATACTTGTCAGGAAATATGGAATAGTCCATATTCAAATGATAATTTTCCAGTTTATGCTGAGGATATTGAAGCTGGTGGTGATGCAGCTCCATCTTTTGCAATGCTGTCTGAAGCTGCTCGCAGTCTGCAAGTTACTATAGTTGGTGGGTCAATTCCAGAATGCTCTGGTGGTCGTTTGTATAATACATGCTGCATATTTGGCACTGACGGGAAGCTCAAGGGTAAACATAGGAAGGTACAAACAAGATATTTATTTATTTGTGTAATTGCCTTATAATTATTCGAGAAAGTGTAAATCTTAAAACTTTTGAATGTGAAGAACCTCCATCATTCCCAAATGTATTTTGACATCTTTCCTGAAATTTGATAATTGATTGCTTGATACCTCATTTTGCTTCGATTATGGGTTTTTTTCTGGTTTTCTGGTTGTTTTATATAAGTCTATTGCACTTGTCTTTTTTAGTTTTATTATTTTTTTTATCAAAGCTATATCATTTCTTTCTTTCGTTGGATGGGACCAATTATTTCCATGTCTCCTTCCACTTCCCTGTCATCTTTGTGATAATAATAAACATTTCTCGTGTTAATTTAATCAGTAATTCATGTGAACTTTTGTTGAGATAGATACATCTTTTTGACATTGATATTCCGGGGGAGATTACATTCAAGGAGTCAAAGACACTTACGGCAGGGGAGCACCCTACTATTGTAGACACAGGTTTGTCATTAAATGCCACCATCAATGAATTTAACTCTTTAATGCTCATTCAAAATCACCAAATTGATTTTTTTCTATTACTTTCTTGCTTGACCAACTTGGAGATCCAAGCGAACCCATTTTAAAGTCAATTGCATGGTTTAAAATTTTGAGCTGTGCTGAGATTTTGATCCCAGACCCGAACGATATAGTTTCAGTATCGTACCGTGTTGATAATTTCGGTATTTTTTAAATATAAAATATATTAACTAAAAATAAAAAATTTAATCTAAATATTTAAAAATAATAAATAATAAATATTTTTTTAATATATATATTAAATCAATAGGATAATGTTATTAGACTTCAATTAAGTCTATTTAAATTGGTCCAATCATAGCTAGAAATTGATTAAAATTATTAACTTAAGTGAAAAACCTTACCCTGTTCTGCACCGCCACCACCGCGGGGATGCACGGCCAACGTGACATGCCTGAAGGCATCGCTCGGGGCCAATGACGCTTCCGGATGCATCGCGGCACGCCAATACCGCTTGTTTCGGTGCCGATATGTGGGAGAAACAAGATGTTTCGTCGGCGAAATGCCTCAAGACACTTGATTAGATTGTTATTCATGAGACATTTTAGCCCCAGCTACCACATGGTGTATGAGAGCAAATAACATTTATGTTGGAATGGGTAGTGTTATTTGAATAGTCATATGGATATTCTTGACCTATCCGTTATGGATAATGTGGATATAATGGATATGCTATATATTATATGAGGATACATGGAATCTCACTGTGGAACTCAATTTAGAGCTAGTTAGTCTATATTTGTAATCTTATTTTCTTTATAGAAGAGGATAACATCCTCTCAAAATACATGGGATTCAGAAGATTTTCATGAGAATTTGTACAAGGTTTTGTTTGTATATTGGAGAAGCGCTGTCTCTCTTTCCTGTGACAGTGGAGGCAATATCTTCTTAATGAGTGTTCTAGAAGCCTGAAAGCCCAGGCATATCTAACACTTAACTGGTAGTTAACCTTATTCTTATCTATGTGTAATTTGCTTCAAATTATAGCACCAGATTAGAAGCATTGTGGGAGTTAACATTCTAGCCTAATCATAACTACTGTCTTAAGACAGCCTGTGGAACAAAAAATGTATAAAATAATGACAATGGTGAAGTTTGTTTGAATTCATTTATGGCCTAATGAAGAGGAAAAGCATAATCTAAGATGATATACGTATTAGCGACTAAAGTGAGATTTTTTTTTTTCGTATATTCAATTGGTGTGTGCCACTTAGGCATTGCAGTGGTGGGGTATGCTAACAGGATTCTTATAGTTTATATTCTAACAGCACATATGTATGGTAATATTCTAAGTAGCAACCTCTATAAATGCACATTTGGAACTGATTGAAAACACAGTTAAAAAATTTAGTAACAAAAACTGCATGTATATATATTTTTTCATAATTAACAACTTACATTTAGTTATATGCTGCTTCTCCAGAAAATTGTTATTTCCTCGTTCCACACATTTTCTTTTAGTCATTGTTAATTTATCTATTTCTGGCCTATAGAGTACTTCATGATTGTTTTGGTTGCAGATGTTGGACGAATTGGTGTTGGTATTTACCATGACATTCGGTTTGAGGAGCTAGCCATGTTGTATGCAGCAAGAGGTACACTTTTGTGTTTGGAGTATCTAGACAGTTTTTACTGTCTTGAGTTCCTCTGCCTTGTAAAAGCATCTTGTAGCATACTACCTCCAGGGAATGCTTCTCATTATTATTGGCTTGAACTTTTGGAAGCCATAAATTTCCCAGAAATGTATTTAAAATGCATTAGGCCGTAGCTTAAATATTTTTGGTTTTCATAATCAAAGTCTACAAATTCTAGGATATATTCACTAACTTTGTTAGAAAACCATAGAGGTGATAATTATATTCCACTAGGAAACTGTTTCTTTCCTTCATGTCCTTTCAGATATAAATGTCTGGTTTAAGCTTCAAGTAAGAACAAAGGTCCACTGTGAGAAATGATGTGAATATGTTTTACCAATCAGGCTCAGTCAGATCACCATTCTTTGCATCTGTGTTTCAAATATCATATATTTGATGGCTGTTTAGCAATACTTGTAGTGCAAAATTTTGAAGAATAAATTGACATTTTCAATTGTAGATTGTGCAGTGCTTCCCTTAAGCTGTAGAGAATGATTGGTTCTTATGGCATTGTATGTTTAGCTTTGTTGGTTCTATCAGTTAGCTGATTCTAAATCACTTTGCCCACTATAAATTGGGAGTGGTGGAGTTAATCTGTCATCTTTAAAAGTCCATATGCATCTCTACACTGGATGTCTGTTTAGATGTTCTTTTCATCTAGTTCATAATTTGCACCAGGAATCATGCTTATTCTCTCAGTCATTCTTGAAATTTTACTGGTACTCATTATCTTAACTGCATCTTCCAAATTTAACTCTCATTCAATTTCCAAATCCTATCTGTTAATAGGACGGGCACACTCCATAGAGATTCAGCTAGACGCTAGTCTACTTTGTTCTTTTCTACCATTGCATTTAACAACAGACAATACAAATCACCTACATAGTCATTTCCTTGAATCACAGATCCCATACCAATAAACCATTTTTTATTATCCGAGTTTGGATAAATTTCTAACTGGAAAGGAATATCCATACCAGAAGTGAGTATCAACCTGAGTTTGGAGAAAAAATACCTCAAAATGAATTCCTAATCCAAGAGCTTGTGGAGATCCTTGTTCCAAATGGGTTTCTAGATGACACTGTGTTGGTTGTTGGTGTATGTAATAGAATTGCCATGGTGATTCCATATCATGTGACCTCACATTGACTAGTTTGGTACGTAATGTAGATTGTCGTATTAGTTGTGTCTTAAGATATAAGAAACACTAGAGAATATGATTTGTAATAACCATCCTTTTCAGCAGTGATCATTCACCCTATTTAAGGATGATTCATCAACATGGTTTTTTGAATCCATGTTGGATTTGCATTAATTTATGTCAATCAAACATCATCTATATGAAATGCAATGGCAATTGGCTCACTCTCCAAATAATCCATTATGAAGCTTGAATTAATCATCCTTTGTGTCTATAAAAAAGGATTAAGAAGCTCAAAATGGTATTTAATTCATCTCCATAAGACAAAAAATAACGAATGATCACAGATGAGATTCTCTTGAATTTCTTTCCAGAATAGTTACAATCTTAGACAAGGCTTGCTTTTCAGTATTTAAAACTATCTTGTAGATTCTTCAGTTTATTACCTTCTTATTCATGCCCATTTACTTTTACTTTTGATTGTGCTGTGTTTTTTGATGTTTTCATTTGATAGCCTTGTCTATGATCGGTCAAATATCATCACTCACTGATCATAGAGTGATGACAATTTTGCTTCCCCCCACTTCAGGTGCTCATTTGATATGCTATCCGGGGGCATTTAACATGACCACTGGCCGCTTGCTCTGGGAGTTACTTCAAAGGGCGAGGTATTCATTGAAATTATGCTATTTACAGTGACCTTGACCATAATTCACTAAAAGATTCTAGTTTGCCAATGAGAAGAGATATTTAACATATTCAGCATTTAAAATAATTACACAAGGGGTGAGTCTCTAGTATGTACATGCATATACATCAAATTCGTATTGTTCTATGCTTAGAGATTTGCATGACTGCATAAGATAAGCTACAGTCTTATACCGGCCATAACATGGTGTTATTCTACTTCTTGATATCTCATGGTATGTGAGAATGATTGTTGTAACTGTTGATGGAATTTTGCTCAACTTCCTTGCCTGACATATAGTCTTCTCTTTTCTCAGGGCTGCCGATAATCAGGTACCAACTTTCTTCTGATATGAATTTCAGACAAGCATTGGGGTTTTTCTGAGTGAGAGAATGTTATAGTTTATTATTACATAGTTGAAGTTAGTTTCTCCTCGAGAGGGAAAAAAATTCAAAACTTCATTTGTCATAGATAAAAGAAAAAGAAAAAAAAACATAAATCAAAGATATATTTGAACACTTTTTTGAGTTTTTTAAGCTCAGATTTGAGCTCCATCGCATGTGAAAATGAAAATTTCCACCCAAATGGGATGGAAGCAATATAGAACAAAAAAACTGGAGAAATATTTCTTTAGCCTTTCCTTCCCCTTCAATTTTTCTGCCAAAAGAATTGAGGGAAAATACAGGTGGAAATTGTTTTTTTTATCACTTTATTTCCTTTATGTTTTCCTTCCTCGTAGGATTCACGTTATGAATCTTGTGGTTATCCTAGAAATGGTCACTCAAACTAGCAGAATAGTTATTAAGAAGCCATTACCTTCCATTGTAGTATCTTGAAGCCTATATTCAAGCACATGATTATGCATGCACTTGAACTTCTGCTTCAATGTTGTTCTGGAATAGTATCATCCTTTTTCACTCCAAGCTTCCTAAACTTACAAAACCACAGAAATATCAAATATGATTTTCCCTTTTATAGTGAGTCAACGCAGCCAAATCCATTATTGTTGTTCATTACCTGCTCAATTTTCATGCTCCATTAACTGACTTTTTATTATTTTAACTTGTCTACCTTCTTGTTGTCATTCCAATTGATGGTGGATTGTCTTTGCTGAGACTATAGTGAGCAATTTTATAATTTGTTTGGCCTTGATGCAGTAGTTTGGTTGTTGATCGCATCAAGAACCATGCATCTAACTTGGCATCTTTCGATATTTACAATTATTTATACAATATTTCTGTTTCTTGGTCTAATGTTGGACATTAGTTCCTTTGCTTCGATTTGGTCTAATAGGCATCAATAGCATTTTTCCTTCACCTCGTCAACATCACAAAAATTTCTTGAGAATATCCTTCTTTGTTAAATTCTAGATCCGTAATTTCAGCAACCGAGAAGAGAGATTTTGTACCTTTCAAAACTTACAAGCAAGAGGCTTTGCATTTACGTTTATTGTTGCTCAAAGTGTTTTTCATATCATAGCATGCTTCATTTACTCTAATTGGTTGCTTGTTACCATCGTCCAGTTATTTGTAGCAACTTGTTCTCCTGCTCGAGACACCGGTGCTGTTTACACGGCGTGGGGCCATTCGACACTAGTCGGACCTGTAAGTTTTATGAAATCATGTTGGTGACTCAATTTTCCTTCAGTTGCCAGTCACTCCACATTAGTATGCCTCAATTCAGTCAGTATATTCAGAGTTCTTAAACATATTTCCTTTGTTATCATCCTTCAAAGCTGATAGAAAAAGCATTCTAACTCTTCCCCATGTTTCTTAAATTACTCGATTCGATCAGTTCGGAGAAGTGATAGCGACTACAGAACACGAGGAGACGATAATCATGGAGGAGATCGATTATTCTCTAATTGATCTAAGAAGGTAATCCCAGCTTTCTCCAGCTGATGTTTCAACTGCCCATTCAAATTTAGCAATTCACATGAGAAACAGAGATATAACACCAAATTCTGAAACTGCTAAAAGTTTATAGAAACTACAATTGCAGTCTATTCGATCAATCGAAACCTGTCTTTGCAGGTCAAGCATTCCCCTGGGGAGCCAACGACGCGGTGATCTGTATCGGTTGATCGATGTGGAGAGGCTGAAGTCGCAGTAGATGGCACTGTGACTCGACTCGGTGATGCTCATTGGAATAAACATACTAACAAACTACTGTCTATTTGGACTTTCTTTTCTTTTGTTATCTTTGCCAGTTTTCCCCGTAAAATTCTGACTCAGTCGTCAACTCATCTATCATAGTTGATAGTAATGGATAACGACAGAGTCAAAATAAGTGCACTAAGAGCGCGACATTGCTCGAGCTCCTACACCTGATCCACTCCCTTTCCAAATCCAATGGCATACTCATCTTTGATTCTTCCTTGCAATTACAACCATTACAAACCTTCATGTGACAGCAATAACAATACATCCAACTTAATCAATGATGCATGGATCTAATTATCATCTACAATAAGGCTAAATCAAAATTGAATTGATACAACGGCAATAATTGAATGTTAATCTAAGTCCAAAATAATAATCATTGTTCCTTGTGGCCGGAGAGATTCTTACAATGTAACGAAAGTTTTATGCAGGGATTGTGTAATAATCAGAGTTCCTTCTCAATAGGAAGAGAGGAGGAAGAAGAAGTTCTTGATTTCAGTAACGGAACGTGTTAACGGATCTACATATTCAATAGTATAAATTCTCTTTCGTATATCAAGTATTAAATCACTTAATTGATATTTAAATTTTTAATGATAATTATTATGTGTGTTGTTAATTTCATATTAGTCTATGACTTGATTCAGCTTAATTAAACTCTTATAAAAAAATTAACCTAATTAATTAAAGTAATGAATCTCCAAAGGTAGAAAAGAAAAGTAACATCATCTACAATTTTATATTTGAGAGAATATCTTAGTAGTCAAGATCAAATAGATTAAAAATTAACACAAAGAGGGGCATAAATCAAATTTTTTTTTAAAAAAAAGAAAAGTAAATAAAGTGAAGTACTATTTAAAAGTAGTTTTTGGCAATGAAGCAAGAGATCAAATAAAATGCATGGCCCAACCATGATCAAGCATCTTTTGACTGATGAACTCAAAAAAGAAAGAACAAATAAAGCTGAAAAGGAGAGGACAAAAGGAACCATGTACTAATCAAGTAATACCACTTTCATTAGTTCACACCGAATATAAAGATCCTATCAAGATTGGGTAATCAAGTGGCGGATGGTGCCATTTAATTAATTATTATTAACTAACCTCTTCACTTCTTTTAATAATTTTTTTATGCTCCCACGAGCATAATCAAATTGGTATTTAAGGTCGCAGTGTCTTATCCCAAATGGTAAACATGAAGACGTATGTTGCCTGAAGTTTCAGGTTTAAGTCCTCTTAGTAACATGTAGCTGTTGATTGAGATGCTATTTCGGCGGTAGACTATTATCAACATAGTGGTATCGTGTTTCTAAAAAATCCTTTAAGGGATTTTTCTCGTTTCGACGGTGGGACCGATCACTATAAAAAATTTATCCAATACAGTTTTCGTCGTGATCAACTGTAGTTTCTCGATTTAGTGGTATCGTGTTTCTAAAAAATCCTTTAAAGGATTTTTTAATATAGGGTTGTTTCAGCGGTGGGGCCAGTCACTATAAAAAGTTTATCCAATACAATTTTCATCATGACCAATTGTAGTTTCTAGATTTACTTCTTCACAGATAGTCGTGAGGCCGCTAGGGTGGCAGATTCCACCTTTTGTAGAAGAGTTATTTAAGAGAGAGAACGCATAATAGAGAAAAGTTATTTTCGTACCTTTAATTTATGTTCCTCGATTATTATATAGTCAATGAAAAGGAATCTTTAGATGTCTATCCCAATAGAGATAGTTAAGGAATCAAGGAATGATAGTCGTTGAATCATGTCCAAGAACATCCCTGAATATAGCGTATGTCTGCCAACTCTCCTTCCAAGGGGCGGTTAAAGGATAATCGTTGAGAGGAATCTCTACGTTGAATGTCATGTGCCCTCTAACTATTTATTTGTAAAGTGATTAGGGGATAGTTGTTGAAGAGATTCACCAATAACTATTCATTTGCAAGGTGATGAAGGTACTAAGAGCATCTCTAACGCTAGTTAATAGCCCGTTAATAACACCTTTTTATTCTCTCTCCATATGACGTGGAGGAGTGAACACATGAACGCGTTCAATGGTTTGAACACATTCATGTGGTAAAGGTGGGTCCCACATGCTTTTTTTAAATTTTTTTAGGTGTTATAACGGGCAGCGTTGCAGATGCTCTAAGGGGAGAATCTCCATGTGAATGGTGCATGTTCACTAGATCATCAATAGTCGAAGTCGAATATCGATTTGACTGAGCACTTAATTTCAAGATGCATCTCGAACCTATATGGAGATGAATGCGAAATACTCAAAGAACAAATCTCAAGTGACTTTCTCAAACCTGAGTAGAATGTTGCTAGATACAAGTTAAGTGCTTGGGGATGCTACTTTGGAGACGGATGCTTAGTGCTTAGGAATGTTGACCTTATTCAGTTCTCGTGGATGTTGGCTGCCTTTAATGCTCGGAGATATTGGTCCCGAGCAATCTTCCAAAGTTCGATTGGGATATTATTAGATGATAGTTAAGTGCTCAAGGAAAAATATTGACCATCCTAAAGTACTCAAAAAATGAATCCGATCGAACGTGAAGTGAAACTAACCACTCAAGAAATAATTCAAGTACCATCACCTATTAATATAGAAAATAATTGTAATTAGTATTCCCACTTCAACTTCAGGTACCAACAGAAAATGACTTGACCTTTCAACTGTAGGACGCACTGTCGACAAAGCTAGCATTCAAAGTTGACCCGCAATATTTATGCATTGCTCGAACCAACTACTACAAAGACTTTAAAACCACAAACGATATTCTAAAACCTACATAAATCACTCTACAATATCATTCCAAAGTCCTATATATTTATAAAAATTATTTAGATCTAACTCGACTCGCTTAACCATCAAACATATCGCAGACTGGTGGCACAGGCTAAGTCGACTTGCTGGCTTAGCCGAGCTGACCGCACCGACCTTAACTCGATTATCGTTCGACCCGATATTTAACATTTAGCACCCCGAAAATAACAAAAATTTAGACAAGGAAGAAAACACAATTTCCCCCAATTTTTTGTTTCATTTTGAAAGATGTTGATGGGCCGGGCCACGAGAAATGGCCCAGTTTGTACCGCGACGCGTCGTCTCGTACACCGGCAGCTCGTCTCTGTAACCGCCTCCACCGCTGGAGTTAACCGCCAGATTGTCCAGTTCGAACAGATCGGAGCTCGAGTCGCTCATCTCGTCTTCCTCCTCGGCTTCCTCCGCCTCGAACCTTCTCAGTATGTCCTCCACCTTCTTCCTCGCCTCCTTCCTCCCCTTTCCCTCGTCCGCCGCGGCCGCCTCGGAGCGATTTCCGTTGCACAGCACGCTCACCGGGTGGAACCTCGCCGATCTCTTCGCGCCCTCTTCTTCCGACGCCGCCGCACGCCGCGAGGACGGCGTCTTCGCGAGGCACGGCCGGGAGTGCGCCGAAGGCAGCGCGGACCGGGAAAAGTCATCGGCGGAGGCAGGCGGGGGCTTCGATTTCCTCTGTCTCCTCGCGGCGTTGGCGAAGAGGGAGTTGAGGAGGACGGCGAGGCGGGATCCCGGAGACTCCGGGGCCTTGGACCTTCGTCCCAGATCGCGGAGTTTACTCCGGATCGAGGTCGATTCGGCCCTCTCCCGGTGGTTATTCGCCGGCAACGAAGCGGTCTGCTTCGTCGTCCGGAGAGGAGGCGGATGAGCGGACGACGAGCGACACGGTGGCGGCGCAGTGCGGATCGGTCGGATCTGGGGTCTACGACTCGCCGCCGAGTCGGGCTCGGACGAGGAGGAGAAACCGCTGTAGCTGGAGTTATCGGAGGAGCTGGAGGTGGAGATAGGCGGAAGGATGCGGGGTGAGACGAACACCCTTTCCCTCGCCGGCGCCGGCGCCGGAACTGCTCCTCCTTTGTCGGAGTCGTCGATGGAGCGGTAGATGACGTCGAGCAAAGTGGAGGAGAAGGAAGGGCACTCATGGCGGCGCCTCACCCTCTCCTTCTCCAATCTCTCCATTGTTTTCCTCAGAAGACAACGAAGAAGAAGAAGAAGCGGCGATGGCCTCTGCTTTATTCTGGTGAGTATCACGCGCGTGCGTTTGCTGCTGTTTTATTTATTTATTTTTAAAGAATTATCTTCTCTTTATTTATATATATATTTATTTATTTATTACACCGATTAAATTTTATTATTTTAAAAATGATTAATTCTATTTTAGTCGAATGTTAATTATAGCGACGTAATTTTGAGACCGTTTGCTCATGATTAGGGATAATTTGTTAGAATATAAATAGAGGAGGCACGACTAATTTCTCCCTCTAGCGGGGGCCCCACTTGCCATTCGGGTACAAAATCGCAGTAATTGGCAGAAGAAAACGGCAGCGGTTGGTGCGGTCGCTTTAGACGGTGCGGTCGCAGGAGCAGCGGAGATGGAGAAGGAGGCCGCGGCGTTGGGTTCGGAGAAAGTGGAGAGGGCGGGCGCACGGGGATGCGCCAATCTTCTTCATCATTAATGTAATGTTCCTCTGTTTTTTTCCCCCCACAGATACCATGCTGCGCAGACGTCAACTAGGGTGGGCCCACCTGCGGCCATGCATCGCCCGGTCCGGTCTAAACGGGCTAGCTAGCTAGCTAGGGTCTGTCAGCCTACTCGAGGGCGGTGGTTGATTTAAAATATCTTTACTCTATATTTTCTTTTAAAAATATATTTTTTTAATTTAAATAATATTCATTTGAAATTACTAAGTTTGATTTGATTTTTTTTAATGAATTTGAGTTTAATTCAAATTAATTTGATTTATTTAAATACTGTTTGGGTTCTCAATTTAAATTCTGGGGATGGAAGAAAAAGCAAAAGAGAAAAGAGAAAAAGGGAAAATTAAATGAAGAGAAGTGAGCAGAGGAGGGGACAGTTTACAAAGTCCTTGAGGGAGGAGAGACGATCCCTAGGAGTGTGGCGCCAGAGGGAGCTAAAGAGGATCGGAAGAAGAACGGGACCATACGAGCAGAATGAACACTAACATTAACAGTCGCTGCCAGTACTGACGTATGATCTTCTTCTCTTTCTTTTTTTTTTTCCTTCCTTCAAATTTTTCTCTTTATTTTAGAGCAGACTGCAAGAAACAGATGGTAAAACAGAACCAGTGAGCTTCCCGTGATTACCATTAAATTTTATTAAATGCTTTACAGTATTCTTTGTGGTGTTTGTTTAATTTTGCTAGTGATTATGTATAATGAGAGCAAATTATATACTCCTCTCTGACTGCATGCATGGGACCATAAGATCCTTCTGCTTTAAATCTAACCTGCATCCCCATCTGCATGCTCAATAGCTCTGTGGGATCCAAATCAGTAGGCAATAGCCATGCATGCTTGCTTCTGTTTCCATATGCAGCAGCAGCAGCAGCAGCAGAATGAATGCAAAAAACTAAATGCTTTCTGGTGCCTATCTGACAGGTATGTTATGTATGCATCTCTGCAGCTAGCATTAATCACTTTCATGCACAAAATCAAGTCCACGTTGTTATTAAATGATTTCTGTCCTGCACCATCTGGAGATTCACTCACTGATCATCACAGATGATTCCACAATTAATCCATGCAGAGCCCACAAATGCATTTAATAAGCATGAACTATGTGAAAAGTATAAGGTCAGTGTTGTAGCTTTCTGTAGTGGGAAATTAAATTCAATAGTACTCATAGATGACAATTCATCAGTGGTAGTAATTGAACTGAATTAAATTTTGATTTAGTTTGATTTTTTAATCAAACTGATTCTGTTGGAATTTGGTAGATTTATTGAGCCATATAGTCTGGCCTCTTTGGATGAGAGCTATGGAATCACATGAAAAAACATTTGGTGAGTTATTTGTAAAATATCTAGCAAATAAAGTGAGTTAGATGAGGCCAAGGTTCATGTATTGCTGCATGGCTAAAATAAGATTAATAGGTTTAATTTATAATCTATTTTATATTATTTCAAGAATTTTCCCAAACCTTTTGACCAATGTTCTATCTTGGTGAATAGTAGTTATATATAGATCATATAACATGTGCATGTAGTTTATAGTGTTCTTGTGGATGGATGACTAATATAAATAATATTATTGTGGTTGTTGTTATATCAGACTTTGAATCTACAGGAACCTTGAACTTTAAGCATGAGAGATTTGATACTCTAGTTTAGTTTCACATGTTTTGTTTAGTCATGAGTAAATTTATGTGAATAATAACTGCTATAAATTTAACTTTAGGTCTTCCATATATGGTAAGACTATTTTGATCCCAAACTTGGTGACAATCTAATAGGACCTTCAATTCACTGAAGGAAAAAAAAAAATCTAAATATGGCTAGTGATAAGTTTGAATCTTTCCAGTTATTACTGCTCTTGATCAAAACTGTGTGCAGATTCAGCTGAAGAATGATTGTTTGTTCCTCTAATTTATCAAGCCATCGTGGTCGAGTGAAGGAATTAATAGAGAGTTACTGAAGAATGAGTGATTGTTTCTCTCGCCCACTGCAATATTCATATAATTGAATGAATAAAGAAAACACCAACTTTTGAAGTGGATGATGAGCATGGCAGAGAAGAAGAGATGAGGATCGATTTTTAGTTCAACACTTGTCAGAATTATCAACAGCAATTTCATGATAGAAGATTGTTGCTCCCAATCAACAAATTCCCCAAATAGCAAATAAAACTCACAGGATTTCTCTCCGGTGAAGCAAAGTATTCTGTCTTTTTTACCAGTTCCAGAAAGCTCCAGTTGCTGCCAAAGGGAGAGCATCAAAAGATCACTGTTCACAGAACAACAATGTCTTACACAAGTTTGGCTCTAATTTTTCTAGTGCCCAATCTTTAACGTGTTCTGACCGATATGCGAGGAGCATGGAGTCAAAGTCAAAGACAAAGTCAAAATCAAGAAAGTAAACAAAAGAAGTAGGCAGCATGTCAGAGCAAGTAACTCAAATTTTGACTAACACAGCTCAGCTTGCAGTGAATTTTCAAGAAATGGCAGGCTTCCTCACAATTGCTGTGATCTTTGGATGGTAATCAACAATCTGAATCCAGCTTGAGATTGATTCCTCAATCATTCCACAGGGCAAACACTGGAGGTTGATCAGAAGCGGTCGTATCGGTAGGCTGCACCATCGCCACCGTCCAGTTTGCCCCGGCCGCAGGGTAGAAGATTCCACTAGAGCAATCCCCATACATGTTATGGCAAGAGACAGAGTGTCTAAAACTCTCCCCCTCGGCACCTGAAGAGTTAGGATTGTTGCCTGACAAAGGCAGCGAAGCAAAAGATAGAGCATTGCTCGGTAACATGTTCGAGATATTGTCGGTCTTCGAATTCCATGGCACATCAGACACTTCATCAGATGATACCGGGGTGGTTTCTTTTGGTGACCTTTTGGCAAGCTCACCGCTAAGTAGGTGTGAGCTTGAGCAAATGCGATTCACATCGTACCTAGTAATGTCGAAGTTTGTCACTGCATTCAGCCCTCGGAACTTGATGGCTGCAATGTCATAGGCTTCCGCAGCTTCCTCCTGTGTGCCTGCACGACAGATCGAGAAATGGACCGTGCACATTCAAACCAAAGGATCTAACACATGCAACACAGAATACATTCAAATGAAGAATCTGAACATAGCATTAGATGAGCAAAATTGTCGTTCTAAACTGATCGCCAATTATCATATCGGTCGACTGCATTCGATGTGTGAAAAAGATACTCACTGAATGTGCCAAGGTACAAGTCCTTGTTGCCTGCCACTCTGCCGATTCTAGCTTGCCATCTCCCATGCTGGTGGTGCCTAAAGACCATGGAGGAAACAAGAGGTAAGACACAAAGTAAAGCAAGGAGTTGATCATATAAGAACACAGTGCAATGCAATCCAGATTCTAGCTGCTATCGATCGACCTTGTCACTCCTCGATACGCAGATGCCCCTCTAGAGAACCCACTGCTCTTCCTGAATGTAAAAGAAGATGAGAAAAACAGACACAATGAGTTCGCCGATCTTGGGTTTCAGTATGTTTCCTAGTCCTTAAACATTGCTGAACGAACCTACGCAAATTGGCTACAAACTCTTGTCTGGTCATGTTCTTCATTGCTTCCAACTCTTTCTCGTAGGTGCGTAGCTGCAATAAGTAGCATCGTCCTATGAATTCGATCGACAATACTATATTAAGATGCCATGGAATGAGAGGGGTGGGTTCAATTCCACTCACAGGGAAATTGGTATGAGTTGTTGATCCCCAGTACTTGAGTGCAGCCAAATCATATGCCCTTGCCGCCTTTTCTTCTTCGTCGTAACCTCCTTCAATTCACAAGCATTGATCAATCAGATAAAAGACAGACTAAATCAACACCTGAACCCCTCAATTTAGCATCTTCCTTTACCTAAATAAACTGCCACCGGACGCGAAGAGAATCAATCAGGAAATCCAATTGCCATGGATGAACAATAACTAAAGGTCAGAAATCTCAACTTATCGAAAGAATCGACTTGAATGGTGATGATCCAGATAAGTAAAATTCTACCTTGCCTTCCTTTTCTTGTTTGGCCTTCCTTTCTACAGCTGTTGTCCCACAGGTGGGCTTCATATCGTCCTGTCCATCGATGCCTAAAACACATTAATCTTTCATGTTAATCTGTGATCGAGATCATGTTAACAAACCAGGTTTCTTACACTTCAGAGTGTTACTCACCTTGTCACTCCCCTATACTTGGAGGTTCTTTGCCCGAAAGTCTCTACGGGCTTGCGAGGAACCCGTTCGCGAATTCTCGATCCTCCATTCAGGCATTGGGGATCAGTGACAGCCTCAGAGGGGTAAGCTGAGGCTGGAACAATTTCATTGAACTCCATCTGCAAACCATGGCTCATCGAAAGGGTTAGTGATTGGGACTCATTTTCCTTGGCTGGTGGCTTATTCTCCGGCATGAATTGGTGTCGCCGGAGCAACAACTTCATGTCTGAGATTGAGGTCGAGCCTTCTACATTGAAGCTTTGGTTAGCATCAGCCGCGAGGAACGCTGGCCCGAGGGCATTAGGATCATGAAAAGATTGATTTGGATGACGATGGTGGCGATCGAAAGATCCAATATAGTGATAAGGGGCTTGCACATTTTCCTCAGTCAGCATTCCCTCGCCGAGGGCGAAGGAAGGAGGCATGTTAACATTGATTCCGGCACCCCCGGAATTGTGGGAACAATACACATCATAAAAGTAGGGAATTGATTGGTGTTGCCGGCGGTGGTTCTCCTCGCCGGAGTTCTCAGAGTAACCACCCAAGAAATCCGCAAACTTCGGCCCTCGTTCAGCCAGGTTAGGCCCGGTGGCGGCGGCGGCGACCGCAATCGGATCATAGTTCAACTCTTCAATGTTTAAAAGTAAGAAAGAAGAATTAAGCTTCAATATATTTCATTGGGAATTGAGAAAACATAAGCAAGTGAATTCGCATAATTTAATTGATCAGATAACAAAATCGATCATCAAGACATCAAGTGAACTCGAAGAAATCTTTGTACGTAGAACTTCAATTTCTCAGCATCAAGGAGTTCATGAACAAGAGACGCTACAGCATGTGAAACTAGATTAACTTGCAACAAGACATCTAAAACCAAAAAAAAGTTACTTTTTTGAAGAAAATGGATCAATATATCTCAAGAACTACCATGAAGCTAAATTAACAAAAACTAGAAAAGAAAAACTAACCTGAAGCTTGATGCTGCCTCAAGTGTGGATCCATGAGGCAGACGGAGGCATCAGAGGTGAGAGGCATAAGAACAAGTGGATTGACACCGCCACCCTCTCCGCCGCCGCCGCCGCTAACTCCTCTCTCTTCTCCACCTCCATCAAACTCTTCCTCCTGAACGCCGCATTTCCTCTGGTCGGAAGACAAGGAGAAGCCCAGCCAGCTGCTCGTCTCCATCAAGCCCAAGAAAATTATGACCCAGCTGCAAACTCAGAAACCAAGAAAAGAACTCAACGGGATTCTCTTGCTCTCTCTCTCTCTATCTGCGCAGCAGCAGGGCTATCAGCGGCAGGTGTAGTTTACAAACTATTCCCTTTATTTGCTTTGTTTATCGATCAAAGCTGTGGACGAAGGAAGGAGGGATTGGCATTGAATACGCAGTTGGTGTGTGCGGGCGGCGTGCGTCCCGGAGCGAGCTCTGCAGAGAGACTGCTCTGCTCCGTCTTGTGACCTCCTCGGGGCTCGGTCCATGACTCCCATCGTGGATACGCGTCTTGCACTAGGGGAGCTGCATGCGGCCGCTCGCAGCTCGCCAGGCTGAAAATAATCCTACGTACGTTTTTTTTTTAATACAAAAGTTAATATTTATTTTATACTATTTAATATTTATTTCCCATCGAAATTTTAAACTAAAACAGTTATAATTTCATAATTATTATAATATAAATTTTTATCATTTTTTTAACGTGTCCATTTACTTTAATATTTTAGAAAAAAATAAATATCTTCTTGATTTTTACCTTGTTTAAAAAAATATATTTTGAATTAAAACACGCTGAGTTACGCTTTGTCTTACAAATTTTAATTTTTTGTTTCACAAACTCAAAATGTGAAAAAAAAACTCTTTTGTTTTCATCCACTCTCAAAATGTTTTTTGTGAAGAAAATGCTGATAAAAGAATATACGATATGAATATTCATAGTTTTCTTTTCTTTCTTTGTTTTTTATAATCGCTGCTTGATAATGTTATCCGATGGGAATCTTTTGAAGAAAGGGGATGGGGATTGCGATTGGAATCAAAGGCATATATATATATTTTAATTTACAATAAAATACGATCGGATTGACCGATTCTAATCGCAATCAATCAGTCTAGTCGACATAAATGAATTACTTGACATCTCCAATCCAATCCAATCCGAGATTAAAATTGTTAAGCTAATTGATTTGTCTAACCTTACCAAATTGGCTAGACTATTTGAGTCACTTGAATTAACTATCTTGAGTTATAAATCGCAACCAAATGTGGCCGATCTATTCCAGCAGCCATTGGTAGAAGACAATGATAGACAAAAAATGAATTTTAAAAATAGGATGCATGATAAATATGAATTTGGTATTTAGGGTTTGGAATGAGAGTTTGGAATTTGGAATTTGGAATTTAGGGTTTGAAAGAATGATGAAGCGTGGAGTTGCATGCATATGTTGTCACATCAAGGGCCACATATGAAGAATCAAGCCTTGTACTTAAAAATTGGTCAGGCCAATTGCTCCATTTGTGCGTGTGCGGCTGCGGCAGCACAAAGACGGACCATGCCCATCCTTTTCTCTTTTTTTTCCAAGTACAACCATCATTGATCCATCACATCCATATCAATCATAAAACAAAATAAATAATAATAATAATAATAATAATAATATTTCCATTTTTATAATTTTATTTTGATGGATAAAATTTTAATTTCACCATCAAATTGCCCTCTCCGACGATTTTACCAACGTTGGCGAGAAGGAAACGAGGTCACGAAGTTGTAAGGCTACTTGTGCGTGATCCTTTATTATTATTATTATTATTTAAGTTATATTAGATATTTAGTTCTTCGAATCGATTAATCTTAGAGATGATTAATTTAATTCTATAAAAATTTCATCAATCGTTAAAATAAATTTGAAAGTGCTCGTAGCAGACAGTTAAATAGTTCGACTTTCTTAAACCTAACTTGGAAGAAATTCATTCTACAGTCGCAACTGAGACTCAAACCTTAAATGCTCAAGAGGCTACGTAGACATCTTGCCACTGCATCGTAGCTTGAGGGACTATAAGGAACCATTAATGAACTAACGAAGTTGAGAAGGAAACAAGGTCATGAAGTTATAGGGCTACTTATTAGCCATTATTATTATTATTATTAAGTTAGTATTAGATATCCAACTCTTCAAATCGATTAATCTTGAGGAAGATTGATTTGATCCCATGAAAAATTTTCATCGGTGATCAAAATAAATCTAGGACTCACAACGGACTGTCCAATAGCTCAACTTTCTTAGGTCTAACCTTGAAGAAATTCATCCTATGGTGTATCATAACTGAGACTCAAATCTTAGATGGTTAAGAGATTACATAGACGTCTTACCACTGTATCATAGTTCGAGGGACTACAAAGAGCCATTAATGAACTAGCGAAGTTGAATTTGTTGTTGGCATGTAGATTCATTTCAAGTATTAAAGATGGTGACAAATAAAATATAAGAAGGTTTATTGACTCATCTAAGTACAGATCTATATAATAAATATTTTAGACTCTAATCCAATAGATGTTCAATTGTACTTTTATTTTAAAAAATAGTAAAATACAATCATATATATAATTTTTTTATCCAATCTACTTAAACTCATCCCTTCCGCACTCAAAACTCACTTCTCTAATTCTTGAATCCGTCCCTAAATTCATCTTCACTTGATCTGCTGACTTCCAATGACTCTAAGGTGCATCTATTACAATAGTACTTAGTGTAATAATAAATAAATTAAATTCAAAAAAATTCCAATCAAAGTTGCTTAAACCTATAGAATAATGCTATTAAAAGAAATTTAATCATGCTCTTGTTACCCAAATGGATTGTCTCATCTTTTGTCCAACTAGTAGAAGGATGACCTTCTCTTGATTCGTTAACCAAATAAATTTGAAAGCATAGTAGATCCTAATATGACGATCCAACATCACTAATAGTTTGAACATCATGACATAACTTTCGAGATATAACTGAGTTGATTACGACGGAACAAATTTGTAGAAGAGAACAAGAGTTTAAATCTTAGCGAAAATCGAACAAGATCCTCCTCCGTCATCACCAATTATAATTTTTTGATTTACCTCCTTATAGATGATCGTTGGACCGATCATGTAAAACCACTAGATAGCAGATTCTACTTTTTTTTTAAGAAAAAAAAGAACATCATCACATATCATATAATCCATCCTACCTCTTACCGCTAAGTTGTGCCGGAGGTCTAACTTATTTTTGATATTATATATATTTTTTCTTCTAATTTAGGGTGAATAAATGACCTCTTACTCTATCTCCTCTTTACTTCAGCGTACCGAGTTGCAGGTCCATTTTTGGAAACCACTGTGGGAGCTGAAGGCCAGTAGGTGAACTTACCGCCTTCCTTTTCCACAGGCCGCAGCTCGCTCTCTACTCCCCAAGACCACAAGTTGAAGACTGCGCCAGCGACGGCGATGGACGTGGAGGCCGCTGCGCCCGCTCCCCTGCCCCGATCGCCGCCGCGGATGCCCGACCTCTGCGGCCGCCACTGTCTCCAGGCGCAGCTCCTACTCTTGACCCGAGAGATTGCCTTCCTCGAGGTAGATTTATTTTTTTTCCCCTTCCCTTCCTCCGATCTTACCTGCTTCAATGCCGATACTAAGATAAGATGTAGGATAAGATTGAATGGAACAAGAGTTTGCGTAAATCAGAAAGGTTTTTGTTTGTTCATGAGAATGTGAAACAGTTTGATCTTTTGAAGGCAAAAAGGGTTGTTTTGCCATCTGTGTGGAGAAGATTTTTTTTCTTTTTCTTTTCAAGGTTCAATCTTTCAGCATTTTCATCGATACTGTAGATGAACAAAGTAAATCAATAAAAAAAAGGGCAAAAAAGCAAAAGGACCTTCGAGTAGACAAGAGACCTGAAGAACAGATAAGTTACTGGATTAAAGTGATGGTACTTCACAAACAGGACTTGTTTTGCTGTTGCTTGCTTAAACCCACATTGTTGTCCTCTGGGATGTTGCTGCACTACAGTACTACTTGTCAAATAACTTAGTTCTCAGTCTGAAATATTTTGGAAGTGTTATCATGGTATAGGACCCAATTTTACTCTTGTCATGTCACAATTTTCCAGAAAACAAACACAAATTAATTCTGTTCTTTTCTTTCTTTTTTGTCCTGGTGACCATTAGGCATTTTTAAGTGCCCTTGCTGTTTAAAAAGGCAGATAGAGAAGCTATTTCTGTTGGAATTAGTTTCTGAATACTCCAAAATTTTAATAAGTCCACATGTAGTAGTTATCTGTGAAGTAGTGTTTGTACTTCAATGGGGTCATAGAGGTGCTTTATGGCTCTGAAGAAATGAACACAAGTGAGCAACTTCATAGCAAGAAGCACTTGTAAAGGAGCTTTGGTGCTTGTGCAGGATGGCTCTTTACTTTTATATACCACTATCCACTCCTTAATGATTTATTTAGTCGGTTCTTATTTTTTCTTGTCAAATGTTGAAAGACTCTTTCTTTTATGAGACTCGTTTTGTTCTTTTTGTTAGGTTTAAAATGGTATTAATTTCTTGATCAGAGCTGTTATTTTACAATTTTGATCTAAATAGTTCTTGAAGCTCATCTAGTAGATCTGCCTTTCTTCTCTCTTTTCCCAAAAATGAAGAAGCATGGTAACTTACTCTGTCACTTTGGGAAAACCATTGCATTATAGAGATTTAGTTTTGGTACATTTAGGATATCTTTGTTGTGTTGGTTTTCTTCAATCAGACTTTCCTAAGCAAGTTTCTTGTTAATGAAAGAGATAATGGAACTTTGTTTATTCAGGAGGAGATACAATCCATTGAAGGGCTCCAACCTGCATCTGCGTGTTGCAAAGAGTATGCCATATAAACTCTTTTTATTTTATAAATTTAAACAACTAAAGAAGCTGATAATTGACAGTGAAACCTCCTTTTTACTGTCATTTCTTTGTTAATTTTTCAGGGTTGCGGAATATGTGGGGATGATTCCAGAGCCCTTAATCCCAATGTATGCTACTTCGAACTTGCTTTTATTTTAGAGGTTCTACTTTCCTACTTACTCCATTTCTTTCAATCAGATATAAGAAGAGAACAAAGCCATCTCGCTTTTGGAGGCGGTTCTGGTAATTTCTAGTTCTTCTTTCTCCTATCCACACGAAGTCTTTAAAAGCCTAATTCTCCATGGTTGGTGCTGTTTCTCATTTTATCTGTTTGTAGTCCTCGAACTATAGAATTTTCATGCTAACAATGCATACAGCTAAAAGCAGCAAAAAGGATATCGATTCTATCAATTGACAATAATTTAGATCATCTATCTTCGGTAAAATGTCCTATTGAAAGGTTACTAATATCTTGTCATACCACATTAAGAACTTCTTGGCATACTGTTTTTGTCTTTGAGGATATTTAACTAGCTTTATAATTGTCATTATCAGATTTGTTGAAATCCTGAAATTGAAGTTGCATGATCATTTTTTTGAAGTTCCCATTATGTTACTGGAGTTATGATATGGCCTCTCAAATTTAGTAGATGTAACATTGATCATGGTGATTTTGGATCCTCCACAAAGAGGAAATGCCATCCATTCTTTATGCAATTAGTAGTAAATACTAAATACAAACAATCAAAGATCAGATTCTCATCAATTATAATCGAAAAGACATTTGCTTACCAATATGTAAAAAGTATGCAACACAACATTTACCATTTGGTCTTTGAAATTGTCACTGAGAACTGAATTAGTGGAGAGTCATCCAGTTTCCTCCAACATGATATTGATTTGCTGCATTTCTGTTCAAATTCAAGAACAAAAAAGTCAGACAAATCATCTTTAGCTACAAGATCTAACATGTTGTTTCGCGAGTGCAGCGCGATGGTTTGCTTCAACATACCAACTTGTTGCCCCGGAGCTCGCTTCGGCTGGTTCAGAAGACATTGGTGCAACTGTAGAACATCATCCTTCTGGACTCATCACTCCACTTGTTGTCGATGCCCCTGCAGCAGCAACAGCTGCAGCAGCTGCTGCTCCAGATTAAAATGTGTGACCCCGAGTTTGTCATGCCCAGGGTACTCTTGTGGATGTGTTTGCTCATGTTCGAAATGTAGCAAAATCTGCATTTGCCCAACATGCTTGTGCTGCATCAGCTACTGCATCTGCGAGGAAAGTTTTTGATTGTGCATTGGTTTTTTACACTAATCTTGAGAGAAGTCAGTCGGCGGTAGAGTATCAATAAGTCGCGAATCTTTCGGCTTTCACTGAACTCCATGTAAGTTTATATTCGTCAATAATATCTAAATCTTTTTTGAATCGTTTTTGATGATGTTAAATGTAGTTTTCTTTGAACTTCCCTGTCTCATATTTTTTTTTTACTATGCTCCATTCAAAATTTCTAAGATATCTCTATGATGTGTGGCAATGGCTTAAGAAAGAAGGGTACATCCTTCTGCTTCATGTAATCATTCGTGTTGTGGTTATCCACTTAATTACTTTCTAATTAGTTGAGAATTCGAATCTCATATTCGACATTTTGATTATTTTGATAATGTCATTGATTGATTTATTAATAAAAAATATGTTGGAAGAAATCTAATGAATTTGAACCTTGAAGCCTTTGGGATATGATTGAATCTTGGAGCCCTTAGTAATTCGTCCTCAAGATATAGTTGAGTTGGTTAGTTGAAGTGGACAAAGATCGAATTTTAGCGAAATCGAGACAATACCTTTATCTGTCATGATCAATTACAGTTTTTCAATTTATTTTTTTACATATGGTCATGGAGCCGACTGTGTAGAATCCTCTTATACATTGGTCAACTATAGCTTCTCAATTTACTTCTTTACATATGATCATCAATCCTTTCTTATAATGGTCAATTGTAATTTCTCGATTTACCTATTTATCTCCTCATAGATAGTGATAGAATCGATCGTGTAGATTGTTAAGATGATGGATTATACTTTTTACTACAATTGAATTTTAGATATTAATAGCTTTGTTTAGTAAATTAAAAAAAATGATAATCCCAGTAGCCACATCTCTGGGGGTGGTCAGTCCGGTCCCACGGAAGTTTCCCACCGACCACCAGGGTAAATCGGGAAGCGCATACGGCAGTCAATCTAGATGCCCAACATCCTTTGATTGCGTTCCCCATTTGGAGGAAAATTCTTGCAAATACGCCGTAGCTGGGGATCGAACCGCGGGTCTCTAGGTTACAACCCGGATGTCCTACCGTTGTACCATTGCCCCGGGGATTTGTTTAGTAAATTAAGTATCATCTTGGGGATTCATAAATTTTTTCTTTATTGCAAGTTGGTAAATTTGCTTTTCTTATTGTTTTTTTTGGCTCACATTATTTTGGGATTATTATTATTATTTTGATTCATCCTTCTAAGGCCAAGCAGGGCAGGAAAGCCGTTCCCTGTCGGGTCCAGGCTTGCGGACCGGGGGACTGCTCACCGCCCGCCGCGATTCGAGGCTCCGCCGGAGGAGCTGCCTGACGACGGCGATCGGCAGCCGGAACCTCAGCCGGTCGGGAGTTACGGCAGAATGTGGCGTGCCGGACCATGGCTCCTCTGGCGAGATAAGGAGACCGAAGCGGCAGATCTCGTCCTGCACGGTCTCCGCGCAGAGGCCGCAGATCCACCGACTCCCGCGCGCCCGCAATATACGCCGGGCGTGCGCTCGTCGGTGAGCCCGCAGCAATCGCACGCTGTAAACGCCGCCGCCGCCGCCGCCGCCGCCTCGTCCTCTTCCCCGCTACGAATCAGCTTCGCCGACACGAAGAAATAAACGAGCGGAGAAGAAGCTCGATTCCAATCCAACTCAAACGTAGAAAAGAGAGATGAGTAGAGAGCGAACTCTACCTTCTCGCCTCGGGAGATGCCTTTCCTCTCGCGCGCGGCCGTCGGCGGCGTCTTCGACTCCTCTTCTCGCGGCGGAGACTCTTCCGTCTCTCGATCGAAGGCGGCTTCTTCCATTTCTCGATCTAGGGTTCTTCGACTTCCCTTTCCCGTGCTTCTCCAGTTTCTTCCTTCTTTTACTGATTGCAAACTGATTCACCGTAGATTCCTACATATCATATATTTTGAGCAATCTTTGGCTGAATCAACACCCATTCTTCAAGGGGGATCGTTACTCACTCTCCTCAATTCCGTTCAGCATCAATCATATCGAAACTCGAAAACCTTTTCCACACTTGTAACGTTTTTGGGGCAAAAATAAAGAAGACATCATTTTTTTTTTCAAATCATAAAAAGAAACGTCTCATTTTTATTTTTTTTATCAAAAAATATTTCATTTTTATCAATTCGAAATTTAAATAAAAAATAATAATACCAAAAGATATTTAAATAATTATACATAATTAAATAATAAAATAATTTAAAAATACATAAGCATCCCTATGACTTTTGCTTATGTTCTTGTTTAGGTCAATTCAATGATTAAGCCAAAAGCGAATTTTGTCATGGTTAGATCCTTAGGTCGACTCAATGATAAAGCCACATTATTTATTTAGGACCATGCTCTTCCCTGGGTTTTCCGCTGTGGTTAGATCCACAAGGAACTTCCTAATTGCCCACGCTCTACATGAAATTTGCCACTTTATATCCGCCTAGAATCAACATGATAGATACACTAATCTAAGTCCACAAAAGTTTCAGTTCGGGATTCAAGATCAACTGTACCATATTTTGAGAAGCTGGTCAGAACACAAGTTTCCAGCTTTTCATTTTCCCCAAGGAAAGCTTCCATATATACACATGGTATTCAAGATTAAACAGCTATTGCAGTTCAATTTCTGGTAGTGATGAAGCAACTAAAGGCAAGATGATATCAACAGTTTTCTCTGGAAGAGAAATTATTCCTAGAACAAATTCATTGCCCCATTTGCTACCCGGAAAAATGCCCGCCATGAATCCCTTCACTGTCTTACCCACGCCGGCCCCGACCGCCTCGGCTAAGTATGCAGCCTACAGAAATGACCAAATTACAGCCTCAAATAGATGCAATGGTGAAAGAAAATAGAATGTAAAAAATGTAAGCAATATGTCTAGTTGTCGACGAGATAGTACTTCTTGGACAGTCTTCTGAAGGTCGAAAGCATCTTTTACACGGCGGTCCAAGAAAACCCATGTGTCTCTGAAATCTACCAAAGCAAGGGAAACACATAGTCGTATAAGATACAGAATTGGGAGTAACAAGTATAGATTTGGAAGCTAAATACAGCACGAAGCTAGGCGACTATTCATACTTTGTAACAAGAATTCCTGAAACTAGCTAAGACTAAGTGAACTATGCAATTCAGAACAACGATCTCATGAGATAGACAATACAAACAAATTAAAGGAAATAAATAACCACCAGAATAGTTGGGAAAGGAATCCAAGTCTTAATGCAGTGGTTAAATATTAGGTTCTATAATTATTTCGTCAAGAAATGTGTAGGAAACAACACTAACAAAACGCACAAGAGTCAGAGAGGGGAGTTACTGAACCTGGAGAATGATCAGTGAGCATATATAGTTCAGTTGTCGAGTATATACCTCCCAGTATTGTGCGCTTCACATACCAATCAAAGTCAGAACCTGAATCACCAGCTGCATGCCATATCTCATCAATTAATTCAGCCCGTTGCTTAAAGCTGGTAGGGAGGTTTACTGGTTGTGCCTGAAAAAGCAAAAAAGATAAGCATCCAAATGAAGAGTTCATACGGTCTTTTATCTAACATGTATGGATAATGACACATACCTGAATGCTAAGTGCTTGTGGCCATTTTGCTATGTAAGGTGCTTGCATCTCCAACCGAATGCGAATAAGCTTTGTTAGACGATCACTAAGAGTTAAATCCTTCAGTTCATTCTTCAATTCATCTCCTGACTCAACTTTCTCTATAAGTTTTTGAAGACAGTAATCCATGAAAAACTGAAAAGATGGAGAACATCACAAAAACAAGATTAAAGAAGTGACATTATAACAGTAGAATTGGAACATGATTAAAGACCCTGCTGTAGCTATGATTGTGAATATCTCAGAAAGGAAAAAAAATGTCAACTAAATCGTAAGTGAAGCTAAAGATTAGTAAATTGTAAGTGAAGCTAAAGATTAGTGCCACCTATCCAAGTACTGGTATTCCATGGATTCTGGCATGAGTACTGTGATATTTTGGTAATTGTGTTCCTTGCACCAGTTTACATGTCAAAGTTTTTCTACACTCGTTAGAGAACTGTCATATAGGCTTGGTATGGTGCATGTGACTAGTGTGCATTTATTTTTGAGCCATTTTATGCGTACGTAGGATCCAACCAAAACAACTCTGCCATCACCTGTAGGTAGACCACTCGTGCACGCCCTATCAGGATTCCTCCCATTGAAAAATAAATCCAAATTTTTTCAACATCATGAGTTCAAGGAGAGATCTACATGGAACAACCAAAAAATTTGGCAAAGGAAAAACGAAATATAACAGATTGACCACGCCCCTACCTGGCCTGAAATAATATCCAAGTCTGTGGTATAAAAAGTTTGTAAAATTATTGTTGTGTGACCTGGAGGTCACGGGTTCAAGTTACGAAAAACAACCTCTTGCAAAGTAAGGTAAGATTGTGTATAATAGACCCTTCCTTGGGACCTCGCATTGGCAAGAGCTTCGTGCACCAGACTATGCTTTTTTATCCTCTAAGATCAATTGTAGTACAACTGTAGTTTCAGCAGATGCAATTATGATGCATATGTTTCCTGAAGTGACTTGAGGATCACTTGTTCATCTAGCTGGTGTTCTATGTAAATAATATGTTGCTTGCTGCTAAGAGTATATCTAAGGTGAACATTCTCAAGGAGCTGCATAAAAATGAGTTCAAAGTGAAAGGTTAAAGTAAAGAAAATATTTAGCTTATATAATTGAAAAATAGGAGTTCAAGAAAGTTAATTTTTGATTGACATAACTACATTTAGAATCTGGAGTAATTCAACATGTTGAATCCAAGTTGGTCAAAATGCCTTCTGCAAGTTGTTTCAGTCTCCTTGCAAACATGACAACAAGATGAATGACAAGATCTATATATCATGCACATCCCATATGCAAGTTGTATCAAGAGTAGTATGTAAATCACAATCTACATTCGACCTGATTCAACACATGAAGTTAGCATAGTGACTAGATACATGGTCAAATGGAGAAAAAACACTGAAAACTCAAGTATTAAGTATTTTGCAAATCCAGATAAAATAGCAACTCAGATTTTGTTGCAAATCCAGATGAACAGGTTTAGTGGCAAATCCAAATATAATTAAGTTGGGATTGAAGAAGATTGAGTTTGACATGGAATGCTGTAATAGGCATTTGTTCTTAGTCACATCGAGAAGATTAATCATTCATTATTTTATCTTAATGTTATATAAGGCATGAGGCTCTCTTTAAATCAATATTTATATATTACTAAGTTTAATGTGTTTATTCTATATGTTTTGACAATAATAAACATATTAACCATATAAAAATTAAACTAATATGATATGCAATCAATTAATAACCATTGGATCTAAAGAATTTCTATTAATGAGTTTATCATGATTACTCTTTTTGTGAAAGGACAAATAACTTAATACATGAAATAATAAAATAGATAAGTTACAGGAGTACTAAAGGGTTCACAAGAGAACTAATTTTTTGCTTTTTTCATATATCCAACAATCGATTTAATATTTATTATTCAAGGTATTTAATTATGTGATGCATTTTTAATACAACCGATGCATTTTTAATACAACATAAATCAAACATGGTAAAGGGATGTGAGACAACAAACATAAGCATGGAGTGACAGCAGGTGAGTGAGATTATATACACTAATAGCATTGTTCCAAATTTAGGATTTTTCAAGAATGCTTCTCATATACCACAACTTAAAAATTTAAAAATGACTTGACAGATAGAGAATTACTAGTTACCAGTATTCAATATTAATTCATCCAAATTCAATAATTCTAACAATAATTACTATAGTTATGTACACAAATTCAGTGACTCAATATGTTTTGATCGTGTACATATCTTAATATATAACATTTTGTTTGATTGTTAAATATGAAAATAAACATCTGAGAATGAAAAAAAATGAAAAATAAGCATCAAAGGTTTACATACAAAATATAGATTATGTTCCTTTTAATTTGAACATAATACTACTATATAATAGAATACTGTCAACATGCTTACTCAAAGTTTATTGAACATCAAAGAAATTAATTAGTATGGTATAAAATAAATTAAATTCATGGACCACCGTGTATTAGGTTAAAGTTTTAATTATTTTGCAACTAATGTTCAACTAAATTAATTTCAGTTTGATTAGAGGAAACAACAACTCTCATATGAATTAAGCTGTAAACTGGATTTTTGCATACTTAAATTTTGAAGTATAGGTACCTTAACCATAATTTTATCTCGCTGATAAATTTAAGTTGCATTATTATAAATTAATATGTTTTGCATTTGCATTACAAGATGTGGGTCATCAACTAGTTTGTTTAAAAGCTCTGGTCAATGATCCCTGTGTTAATCCTCATTAAATTTCTATGTACTGGATCAGTCAAAAGGTTAAATAGTAGCCAGAGACCAGAAAATCCATTCGAGCACCAAGCACGTTGAGTGAAGTATCACTTAGTTTGTGATACTTCTCCGTAGGTTTTTATAAAGAAGGTTAGCTCACATAACAAACACATGATAAATTGGTAAATACATCATGAAGACCCTCTTTGCACCAAGTTCTAGTAGTGCTTGGAGTGTCAACAACAATTCTTAACCCCGCAAAGGACCATTAGTGAGGAGAAATGATAGCAATTATGTTTTGACATTATGTGAACCAAGGTGAAAAATTATTGAGTGTGGTTCAAATATGCCCTACAATCAGTTGTTGAAGTCTCACAATGGGCGACCTTATAGTGTTTAAGCCAAATGTACATAAAGCATATGGTTGGCAATAAATCAACCTGGCAGTTGCTCCTAAGGCATGAGAAGTCAGATCCATTCAAAAGGAGTTGAGGCATTGATGTGATTTGCTTTTTTTGCTGGTCCCTAAGGGTCGATTTGAATGAAGTTGGGTTGAGAAAGCTACTAAATTAGAACTGCAGAAAGCATGAAACTTGTTGGGTCAGTAGAATTGAAGAAGGCCACTAGATTGGTCCTTATTGATTTGGCAAAAATATTGTTTGAGACAGTCTGAAGTTAGAATTTGTTTTGTCATTGGAAGTGGAAATATCCTTTGTAGCATGTGAGTGGCGCTTACATGCTCTCTTGATGCTTGATACGATAATCATTAGATTATCCCATTGTGTTTTCCTCAAATACATCATGTTAGTTTAGAATTTATGGTGGCATGATGTGTAACACATTGTTGAGAGATCATAAGGTTGTTCCTCCTTTGTGTTTCCCTTCATTTCATTGTGTTGCGTTAGAATTTGTGGTGACATGATGTATGACAAATTGTTGGGAGACATTAAAGTGACACATCAAATGATTGTTGAGTTCTCTATGAAAGTGACACAGTATAAGAGTTATTGTGCTAGTCAACCACTTGTGTGCTTATCTTGCAACCTTCTCTATTTCTCGACACCGTTAGTGCTTTTCATCTTCATCCTCACTGTGATTTTCTACTTGCCTTGAGACTTCCACAGAACTCATTGCGGTTCTGGGTTTGTGTATCATTTTTGTGTTTGTTATATTCTATTTAGTTGTTCAGCTGCAGGCTACATCGTCTAATGCACATAGATTCCTAATTGACTGGCATCCTAGCTATTGTGTGGCATGTGTCGTAATAAGTGCAGCGATAACGTGATCGGTTGCATCATTAGGGCCAAAGATAAACATATGTGAAATACAGGTGGAGCAAATCTGAATTTGATTACCTCGACAAGTGCGGCATCCTTACGAGGAATCGAGCCAATGATGGCCGGGGATACGCCCACATCCCTTGCCCCAGCGATCAAAGCCGACTCCGTCCACCCTAACCTTGCCTAAGACACAGAAAAAAAAAATCACGGTTGAGGAACACAGGAGATCAAATTTTCGCATAGAGTAGGATAAAATACTTACCGCGTGAGGAAGTGCTGCGATGAACACACGAGCTTGCGTTTCCTCGTACTTACCTGCCGCACCTTCATTTGGCCTCGACCGGTTCCCATTCCTCCGGGCCTCACCGTCATCCTTCGCGATTCGTGTAGCCTCCGCCGGCGACACCCCTTCCGGGGTCTCCTTCTGCGGCCGCGTCTGTCCCTCGGAAGCGATCGGCCCAGGCGGGGGAAGCGGAGGCACGTCGCTGGAAAGGCGTCGGAGCGCTGTCGGTCCCGCGGCCGCGATGCGGGATCTGGAAGCGAGGGCAGAGAGGAGGCGGCGAGTCGCCACCGCGGAATTCAACATTCGCGCAGAGAGAGAGATCGAGGAGTGTCTGGCGAACCTTCTGGAGAGGCCGAGTGAAGGGCAATACGATGGCCGCATAGTTCCCTTCTGCGGAGCAAAGTGATCGCCGTTGAATTGATATCGAATGGATGATTCGGTTTGTGTCGGCCGAATTTATTTATTTAATATAAAAATATATATTTGAATTAAATTTTAAATAATAAATTTTAATTAAAAGTAGGTGCTGACGTGACAGAGTTATTGTATTTAGCGTCATATATCCAATTTTATTTCTTTAAATTTCTTTATAATCATGTAAATTTCTGTAACTGTTAGGGGTATTCTCGGTACTCTATTCCATCTAGAGCTTCTAAAAAGCCGGTCCATGAAATGCTACGGCACTCTCTCTCCTCAACTCCTCCACTCCTCGCTTCTCTCTCTTCTCCGCTTCGACTTCTCTTCGAGTGACAGGCGAGAAGCGAGAGGCAGAAGAGTAAAGCCACCGCCTGCCCTCTCTCCGCCTCCTGCCCCTTTCCTTCTCCGTCGTTCTCATCTCGTTCCGTGTCGGTCTTCCGACCTTCCTCCATTGCTCTCGCCTCTCGATCTCTTTCTACCTACCCCGCCCACGGTTGCTGGGATCCCAGATCGAGGCAGAAGACGCCTGGAGAAGCCGACGAGGTCCATTCTTGACACCTTCCTACGGCCCTTCCTCGTTTCCAGCGACTCAATACCTCGATCGGCCGGTCGCGGAGTCTTTGGAGTCCGCTGCCTCACGATGCTCCAGCATTGTGGTAGTCAGTGGTGAGTCGGTTAAATCTAAGCGAATGTTCGTTGTTGTCTTCTCTGGGGTTTGATTCCAGAGTGGACCGTAAGGTTGCTGGCTTGATCTGGTAGATCTGAATAGAGCTTCGATCTTGATGAGGTTTGCAAGTTGTGATTTTTGTTGTTTTATCGTGCCGCTCGTGGATATGTGACGCAACGGATTTTACTGGATAGGTCGCATGTCTTCCATATTTTAGGGCTCGAGGGCTTCGGGGTTTTTGATTATGTGGTGTTGCTGGTGAACGGATAAGGAAGCAGCTTTTGTCGGGCTAAGAAGATGAACTCTGACACTCCTCTTGACTGTGCTGTATTTGAGCTCTCGCCAAGGCGGTCGAGGTGAAATCCACCTTCAAGATGATTTTTTGTGTTCAATTTTCAGTAGTTGCTTGAAGTGAAAAAAAAACACACATTTTGCAGATGCGAGCTGTTTGTATCTGGAAATGGGAGGACCGAGAAGATTGCTTCTGGTTTCTTAAAGCCATTTCTCACACATTTGAAGGTTGCAGAAGAGCAGGCTGCGTGTTCTGACAAGATGATAAAACTGGAAGTTGACGGATCAACGAGTGGCAACGGATGGTTTAATAAAGGAACTCTGGAAAGGTTCAGTTGAGATAATGTCATAACTCAATGCTGGTCAAATTAGGTCTTTAGGCAATGAGCTACGGCTTGTTTTACTCCTTGATCCTTCAGTGCTCAATAGAATCTTCTGTCCAATTTGCTTAGAATAGTTACTGGCTGCAGGTTTGTTCGGTTTGTCAGTACTCCTGAGGTGCTTGAGTCAGCCAATACCTGTGACGCAGAGATATCACAGTTGGAAGGGGCCAGACGAATATATTCACAGGTAGTCCCATTGATCATGGAACTTAGATTGGATTTAGACTTGCTTACATTTTGATAATGCTGAAATAACTACTTTATAATGCAGGGTACAGGAAATACACTTTCTTGTAGACCAGGTAAGCTTAGTTTTGTTTCCTTTATTTTTTTTCTTGATACCAAATTCTTTTATTATTCTTTTCTTTTGTTTTCTGAGTTTATGCATTTCATGAAAGCCTTTGTTTCCTTTGTCCTCCCTTTATGAAATCAACATACAACTTTGATACTGATGTGAGATGAAATATGTATCCACCATGGGAATGGAGGATCAAACTCATATGTATCTTCAGTTGGAAGTCTATGAAAGGATGGAAAGAACTCCCTATTTCTCATTTTTAGTGGTTTGGATCTATTCTTCTCCATATCGCATGGAACTTGTGTGACAATTGAATCTATGCAGTGCTTTTGCATGGAGTCAATTATCAGGTGGTGCATTCCAGGTGCAATTGTAACTTATGAAAATTAACAACTTCCTTTATTTGCAAGAAGGGCACAAAAACACCCACGCCAATGAAAGGAGTTAACAAAGATGTGATAAGGGGAGACAAAGGAAATGGTGTTGGCATAGACCCTCGATTAACAATAATTTCCTGCAAATGTTCAAGGTGCAATCACCGTGTACACCAATGAGGTGATGAGTAAGAGACAAGAGAGTGACACACAAGCAAGATGTGTTTTAGGAATTGATGCTTGCATGAAAGTACAAGATTTATGCGAACCTAGGCTTCCTTATCTGGATATTGTATGTCAGCAACCAACCAAACACCAGATAGTGACCCAGTGGTCTCTCACTTGTAACTTTATCCGATGGAGACTTGAATTGCCTAGGAAATCCAGTGGTCAGACTATATCTTAACTACATTGTTAAACTTCTTTGTTTTCATATTAACCCATGACTATAATAATAGTCGAATCTTTGAGATAAAATTTAGGTTTTGTTGCATCTCAGTATTCGTGTCTAAAATCAGACCCTTACATATAGAGTCACCGTGATCCTCACTTAGAAAATGATGTGCTGAACACCTACATACACATGTGTATTGAATTCTCATATTTGAGTCCTTGTAAGTAAGGAAAATAGATGTTCAATTTAAGTGTAAGATTTAAGACCATCTTGTAAGTTTTATTGCATTCCTTTTGTTTGCTTGTTTGTAAGGTTGAGTTTGTCAATTCATTTTGTGCATGTAGTTGGTCAAATTATGTTTGGTTTTCTATACTGAATTCATGTTTTTTTGATGGTTTATATCCCTTTGATTCTTTTACAGGAATTCATAAGTTAAGAATTTTGACCAGTCATCTGCTGCTCACTAGTCTGATCCCTCAATCTTCTCTCTTGCTCACTATCTATTGACAGAGGCTATAATGAATTGCGACATAAAAATAATCTCCTTTGATAAACAGCAGCCTAAAATTCCCTTTTAATTAAAATATGATTACGAGGTAATTATGGACCCAATTGAACTAAAATACAGTTTTACTAAAAGTATGTTTGATAATCTATAATATAGTTTTATTCAATAATAACAATACAAATGTTTTTTTTATTTTGATTAGTATCGATTGTTATTATCTATAATTCTTTATTAATAATGTTTTATTATTTGATAATTGTCTGGTAGATTTAACATGTAAAGTTATAATATGAATTTATCAAATAATAGTAGTAAGTTATTGCTGATATGATGATAATAACAATAATACGATATTATTAATACTTTGATAATAAATTTGTTTTTTATCTAATTTTATCTATACCATTATTTACTATTTGCACAATGTTAATATGCATGATATGCATCTTTTTAAGATTTTGAACATCTTTTGAAATATATCTTAATAGTTTTTTTTCTTTTCTTTTTTTTCCTTTAAATTCTAATTCACATATATTACCAATTCGATACTCATATTTATTAACCATCTGACAATCATGACTTAAATTTTTTGCATCTATTATCCAATATTGAATGAGAGGAGATCTTGATGAAGATATAACCAATAGGATAATGAGCGACTAAAATGAACATAGAAAAGGTTCTAAACTTTACTTATGTGGTTGTCCTTGGACAAAAAGAAAAGTTTTATGTGACTTTGGTACAACTAATCATACTTTTATGGGTCAAAGTGGTGGACACCCATGATTTGAAGACATGAAGCATAAAAGGAGAACAAGGAAAATTCTATTACTAACCTATTGAAAAGTGATTGAAAACATCTAGATGTTACTAGCATATGTCTTTACATAGATTTTAATGGTGGAATGAGATCCATATGACTGACACCAAATAGTTAGGGCTCAGGTTATTGCATATAAAGCAATCTCTTGTTGGCTTGATAATATCTTTCGCTTTTTCTTGCAGGTGAAGATGATACCAGTTCTGTAGCAGCTGCAGATGTAACAAAGTATGTTTTTATTGCTTATCATGCAAATTAGGATCAACATATCTATGTTTTGTTCTAGTTGTGTGGGCAATCTTTCATTAAGATTACACCTATGAAACAACTTACGAAGCAAGAACTTTTTGAATTTTTTTAATGAACTGTTAGCTCAGTATTTGAAAGGATGGACTATCGACCATTCAATAATGAATTAACTTGCTTTTTGGTCCTATTTCTTTGTTTAGTTATTCAATTATATGCCCTAGCAGTGAGTTACTAGATTCAAAGGTTGTTAAATCAAGGTTCAATCATGATTGTTTTGATAAAATTGTGAATGGCGAACCATAAGATTTAGCTGACAAAATGTGAGATAGGTTAAAAAGATTACTATATTTTTGCATTGTAAAACATGTTAAATAATATTATTGATTAACTAGGTTCATATCTCATCTCGATAAACAAATACAGTATATTTCTACTTCATGTAGCACTTCTGACATATTGTTGAATTGATACTTATCTCCTCAACTTCAAGTTTCAATGACATCAACATAGTTGAAGAGAGGAAGATAAAGACACCAACAGTGCAAAGTGAAGCGAGAAAGAGAAAAGGACTTCTTCTCAGCCTTGTTAACTCCACTTGGGCTATCAATTCAGGTCACAATGTGGCAAGATTTGCATCACTTCATCAATCTTGAGCATAGAGTCCAACCTCACGGTTGATTCTGAGTTTACACGTATTCTAAGTTGTCTGCTCCAACATTCCACCCACCTTTCTTTTTCTATCAAGCAATAAATTTTTTACTTTTCCACCTTTTATAATGGGCAATTTGCTTTAATTACTGTGGCTAGGATTAACTTTAATAAGTCAGTTTTTTTTATTTCTTAATGACTTCATTTTTTCCCCAAATATGATTCTTATGTAATCATATTGAATCAGAACAAATAATCACAATTATAAATGCTGTAATCTCTTTTTACATCCAATTTGTATTATATAGATAAAAATCTATAAATCATGAATTGTACAATCACAACAATAGTGCTAGAGAAGGTTTAAAGTATGATTTTGTGTCAAAATTTTGGGCTTCAGCCAAAATGGTTTTGCTACCATGTTATTTTGATGCTTGACACACTTGAAAGCTTTCTGAGATCAAATTAAATTTTTTTATAATCCTATAATTGTTTTTCAATTAACTTGTTTACCTTCAATGATAAGCCAACAACTGGGCAACAAGTCACAATGGTATAACTATCATATCTTATTGATACCAAAAATGATTGTCGTACATCGGATGAAGATCATTTATTCATGTAACATCTTAGTGAGATCACTCATAATTTTAAAAGAGAAGATAAACATTCTTTTTGGATATTTGATGTTGGAGGTAGTTTGTCCATGTGTCTGGCTAACTAATGAGTTGAACTTGGAGTAGCTGCCAAAAATGGGAATAAATACAAGTATAGGATATTGATACATCTTAATGTCTCCAACTTTTGTGTTACTCATCTGTGTTGTTGGTGGTGGTCCAGATGATGTTTCTTCTCTTCCTATCCCTACTTGTTTTATAGTATCACTTCCTCCCTGTGACTTGCAACTGAAATCAAAGGACAAGTTATAGGAAGAAAACCATCATGTCCCAGCCTGCTTTGGGCATATTGGCAGAGATAGGCACTGTCACGGTCAGGACTATCAAAATTGTGTTGCAACAAGCAACACAGTGACATTTTCCTGTTCAGTGGCAAGATGATACATTTTCGCCATGCTTAATTGGCACTTGAAGCCATGATGCTATATTTGCTGGATAAGGTATCCCAACTTGTATGGATATTTTTCACAATTTCAATTTCTCCAACTAATTTTAGTAAGAAACAAACAAAAGGAAAAATAAAATAAAATAAAATGTAAAATTTGGTCAGTTGGACTTTGCTACACTGCATTTTTTGAAATTTTTTTTGAGTTTGTCAAGATGGATCCAAAATCTATTTCTAGTCCAACCAATCAAAAGAAATGATTTGGTCATTATTGTATTATTGCCTTGTTTCCCTTAGGTTAAAAGAATAATTGTATAAAACTATGGTACTATCCATAGGTGAGAGTGTTAAGTCTTGTTAAATAATGGACTCACAATTCCATGATCTGATTTCACAAACCGCTATCTGTTCCTATGTAGCGAAACAAGTTTGACTGTCATGGTTAAATTTTGGGTCTTTTCAGCCAAGTCCTTGTTTCCCCACTTTTAGAAAATAAAAATTCTCAAACACTTAGATTTGTGTCCATCTTAAATACTGACATCCAAGTCCAAGTAATATAAGTGGCCACATCATTCCCATGCAATTGTGCATAACTGGCTACATACAAAGGGATGGAAATAACAACTTAAGTAAATCAATTTTCCAATCACCAAATCACTACAAGAATTATCAATATTGTCTCTTTGTAGATGCACTGTATCTGAACTAGCAAATCAAGTTTCCTATTTGAGTTGTGTAAGAGCTGTCCATATGTGTGGCTGCTGTCATAACAACAAATCAAATTAAGGATTCCTTTAGGGTGTTCATTATCAAATGTAATTATGAAATCTAGTGGTTGTCAAAGATTGTTGGACTTATACATACCACTGGTTTTTTTACTCAGAATGTGTAATTTCATTCAAAAATTCTCTACAGTTTAGTTTCTCAAAATAACAGTAGCATATGCTGATGAAACTGCAAAATAATTTGTCAATTAGATTCCTTGATTGTGTTCCAAAAATTTCTAATATGTATTAATCAAAATCTTTAGTACGATAGTTGGATAGCTAATTTTTTTTCTTATCAGTCTCATTATGGTTTTGGTGTCAGGAATGAACTTCTAAGAGCCATTGATTTGAGGCTTGTCACTCTTAAGCAAGACCTGGCCACAGCATGTGCTCGGGCTTGTTCTGCTGGATTTTCTATTGATAATGTCTCTGAGCTTCTTCTCTTTGCTGAGTATTTTGGTGCAATTCGTCTAATGTAAGTAGTGGAACTCAAAACCACTTGTATTATTTTTTTTCAGCCATATGAGAAATGATATCTCAATTTACAATACATATAGCAGATAGTGAGAAAAAAATTGATTGGTTAGCCAATTTATTTATGTTATTGTTTCCTATTCCTTCTATCAATTTGAATGTTCTAGGCTTTTTCTTCAGGAGTAACACTTCTTGAATGAAACCTCAATATTTTGGTTCCATTTCTTTGTAACTATTTGTGACAATGATATTTCTTCATCTAAATCGTGGGAAAACATGTCTTCCATTATCACTTATGATGCTCTGAGCCTATCAAGGTAATTAAGGATTAGTGGCATCGCCATTGCAATGTTAAATCTTGTTCTGTGGAGATGCCGTGCACAGACGAATTCTAGTTACACATTCTCCCTACATTCTTCCCTTCAGCTTATGGTGGCATAGGCTAATTAACACATCACAAAGAGAAATATGGGACAACCAAATAATTTGTCAGTTTGCTTCTGACCAGGCAATACCTGTCCTGTCCATGTCCTAGCTGGCTGGTACTGCAGAATTGGCAGGATATCTATGAAGATCCTTGTATCTTGTTTAGTACAAGGCATGCATGCCTACAATTTGTTGAGTGATATCAAGGGCTCTGGCAGTTGATATAGCTTGTATGCTTCCTAGTAATGCTAGTGAGGTAGAATGGTAATGCCAGTTCAAATGTTAAACAATCAAATTTCAAGATATGAAGAATCTACTGACTAGTAATTATGATGGGGTCATGCTTTATGTCTTCATGTCATCTGGGTAAGCCATCGACTAGTAATTATGATGGGAGTATGTATTATGTCTTCATGTCATCTAGGTAAGCCATTGCCAGAAGTAAGTTGTGTTTTTCACTTCCTGAAAATCAAACATGATCAATGCTGTAGCATCTTGTTAGTTGTCAACAGAACCATGCCTTATTTGATCTGGGTTATCTAATAAAAGGTAGTGCACAAATATAATGAAACTGTTCAATCTGATCGAATTTAATCAGCAAACATCATTATAAGAATTAGTGGTAAAAAATCAAAGTTCATAGGTACGAATTACGCCAACTAAGCTAAACAACATAGTTCATGTATGCTAGGATCTTTTTTGTATTTTCACCTTCATTAAATTTCACAAGAGTTTGTGATTCTTGTTAGACAAGGTGATTTATTTCTTTTTCATATCAGTATATCATTTATTCTTTCACTCATATTGTAATTTTCATACTGATGCATGGTATTGTCAACAGTGAGGCATGCAACAAATTCATTTTTCTTTGCCAAAATAATCCCGATCTTATTGCCCATCAGTCAGAGTCTCTGCATCAGCATTTGAAAAGCTTTGCAGAGGAGAACCTCTGTTCCTCCTCAAGCTCAGACATGTCAATAGATGAGCCAGAGTTGCAAGTTGGTGCTAATAAACCACCTGTTGGTGGTGATCCCCATGATCAGAAGCCTAACAGCCAAACATTAAGGACAATGTCGACAGTGTTTTCAGGTGCATCTCAGCAAGCCATGTCCATCCTGCGGCAGAAGCCAGTGTCGGAGGAGCCTATTTCCTCTGCTTCATCAGCTAATGAGCCATCTCGGCAGGATGGAGGGGGATCTAGACGGCTAAGTGTCCAGGACCGAATCAACCTGTTTGAAAGCAAACAAAAGGAACAGTCAGCAAACTCTGGAAATACCATTTCTGCGGGTGTTAATAGGGTAACATCAGGTAAAGGCCATAGGCGGCTCTCTTCTGATGTTTCGGAGAAGTCAGTGTTGAGAAGGTGGAGTGGTGCTAGTGACATGAGCATTGATCTTACCAGCAGCACCAGTAACAGTATTACTGATGTTAGAGGAAGTGGGAGCACTGTTGAAACACCTACTTCTACCAACTTACAGCTTCCATTGAGAAGTAAAACTGAGGAGACCAAGGCCACAGGATTGAGGGATACTGTCACATCACAAGGCTGGTTGGATCAAAGAACGACGGATACTTCACCTTCATTACATTCCCAGAACAAAGGATTTTCTGTTGGTGGGGATGGTAACAAAGATGAAGGTGTCATGTCCTCTATTAACAAGATCAGACCAGATGTAGAGAAGGGCAAGCACTGTGTCAGTGCTTCTACAGGATGGGATGAACAAATGGGAATTGACAATAAAAATTGTAAGGTTGTACACCAAAAAGCCCTTCCAGTAAACAGAAATGATATGGATTCACTAAATCTCGCAATATCTACCTTACAGTCAAAAGAAGGGAACCAATTTCAAATGAAAGATCAAACAACACTTCTTGAAGTAGGACAAGCTCGATCTATTGCTACTGAGCAACTTAATCGGAGAGATCAAGAAATTGCACATCCTCGGACCAGAGAAACTCTTGGCACAGATGGTTCTGGTACAAAGAATCAAGCAAAGTTAGGCAACCAATCCTCAACAATTGGGAGAAGAACAAGTGCGGAAGTGAAAGCAAAAGGTCCGTTTGGATCTCAGGTTCAGCTGAAAGTTTTATCAGGTTCACATTCAGAAAGCGATTTACAGACTTCCCAATCCCAGGGGAAAACTCTCCCTGTAAAAGTGGAGGAAGCTGGAGCAAGAAATGTTCCTGCCTCACGTATAACTTCTAGAAATTCTCTAGTTAAAACAAAAGAATATGCCTATAGCATGGACAAAAAAATTCAGCAAAAATTATCTGTTTGTGAGACAAACATAGAGGAATTAAAAAATAATGAAACAAGCTCTATGCCAGCTTTGCTTTCTAGGAAAACACAGGATGTAGTTGAGCCACCTTCTACCCATCAGATGGAGCAGCTTCAAGTTACGAAACAATCAAAAGGAAATCAGGACTTAAATGATGAACTAAGAATGAAGGCTAATGAGTTGGAAAAGCTTTTTGCTGCACATAAGCTCAGAACTGCTATTGATCAGACAGCTAATAATCGAAGAAGCACACCTGTGGAATTTGATGACCAGGTTCCTGTGGCTATGGATAAAAGACATGCAATGCTACCTCCTGATCACTTGCTTAAGAAAAACACAAGGGAAACTTCTGCAAAGGAAATGGAAACAGATGCCACATTTCTGAAACCGATGGCAGGTAAAAAGGAATATTGTTCTGCTAATGAAAAGTTTGACAACTTCAACTCATCAGATGATTCAAGAGGAAAGTTGTATTATGCATACATGCAAAAACGGGATGCTAAGCTAGTGGTAGAGTGGCAAACAAAAAGAGTTCAAAAGGAAGCGAAAATGAAGGCAATGCAAGACAGTCTAGAACACAGTCAGGCTGAAATGAATTCAAGATACACAGTATCTGCTGCTAGACAGGTTTCAAAAAAAAAATATCTTCGGGCAGAAAAAGTGGTATCTTTTGGAAAAAGACAAAATGAGGTATTGATATGTAGTTTCTCTTCTAATTATCCTTCATTATTATGCATATTCACTATTATTATACAAATTCTCTGACTTTATCTAGAATAGTTACAGTATTGATCTATAGTTGCCTACAAATTTCCAGGTGGAAAGTAATTACATCCTTAGATTTATGTGCATATGGTTTGACATCATAAACTATGTAACAAAGCTTAATTTAGAGTTTTAGATTACCATTGTTGGATTCTAGTGTGCCTCGCCCATATGTTTTTTGTCTAATTAATTGAGTATTAGTCTGCACCAAATTATTTTAGTATGGTTCTAGCTATTCTGGCTTTGCAATCAGTTGTTTGTTTGGTTTTCTTTTTTCTGTTATCACAATTGTGTGAACTCCTGTTCCAGTGACAAATTAATTTCTTTTTCAGATTAGCTAGAAATAAAACTTAAAACAAAGCAATGTAGCAGATAGGTAAAGAGATGGCAGCCTAGCTTGTTTGTTGCACAATTATGTCCAAACTAACCAGTGACTAAATTGCCGTATCATGGCGTGTTTGAACCTAGATCCATACATTTGTCAGGTACTTGTACTGAGTTCAAATAACAGTTTATATTGTTTATCATTGCCAATTCCATCTGATAATCCATTGAATTTTCTGGACACTAATCAGTAGCCTCAGCTTGATTTTTTCCAGAAATTATTTAGCGGAGCAATTTTTTCTGGTTGTAGGCTGTTGAATCTGCTGCTGAAGAGGAGGAAGACATGGATGAACTATATGATCAAGGCCAACATACATCTTATAATGATCTGTTTGCTAATAATTATTTTAAAAGCACGAAGCTTTTTCCTAACAAAACTTTGTCTTCTTCCACACCTCGGACAACAGTACCTTCAAATCCTAAGCCTTCTGTTAAATCTGCCAAATTAGTTTCCACGAATAACAGATCTCAAACTGAAAATCCTCTGGCTGAATCACTTCCTAACCTCACCGACTTCAGAAAAGAAAATACAAAACCGTCAACAGCAAGTAACAGGGTAAATAAAAGAGAAAAAATTAAAAAAATATCTCGAAGCAAGAGCATTGCTGAAGAGACTAACCTTGCTACGGAAGACAAGTCACAAGGGTTTCTGTCCATGAGAAATAGTGCTGCAATGGCTGGTGAATTGGAGGACCTTTCTCTTCTCAATTCTGATATTCCTGATACTGCACTCACTGGATTTGATAAGCCACATGCAGATACAGTTTTTACAAATAAAGCTCAAAAGAGCAAGGAGCTGAAGTTGTTTATTAGGAAAGGTGCAGGTCCTAGTTCAGGAATTAGCATTTCTAAACCTAAAGCCTCTGTTGTTTCAGGTATAATTCAGCAAGCCAACTCATCTGATTTGGATAAAGATGCACATGAGAGATCATCTGCCCAAGAAGATCCTGAGACTGCTGACTATCCACTTGATTCAGATAGTGAAAAGCTAAGGCGTAGTCAAGAATATGAGAACTATGATGATTTTGGCTCAGAAGATGGTGATTTTCAGTCACTTTCCCAAGTAGATTACAGTACAGCTCCCGTTTCCCCCAGTAAACATTCTGCAGGGAATGTAGAAGTGCCACCAGGAGAAAGCCCTCAATCATGGAACTCTAATGTGCACCCTGAGGCATCAGATATTGATGTTTGTGCAGATTCACCTATTAGCAGTCCGGCATCATGGACCTTAAATCCATTAAACCAATTAGAGGCAGATGCTGCTTGGATGAGAAAAAAATGGGGAAGTGCTCAGATGCCTTTGATTGCTGCTCATGCATCACAACAATCGCGCAAGGATGTTACAAAAGGGTTCAAACGATTACTGAAATTTGGAAGGAAGAGTAGGGGTGTGGAGACTTTAGTTTCGGATTGGGTTTCTGCTTCAACAGCTTCTGAAGGTGATGATGATACTGAAGATGGTCGTGATGTGGCAACCCGACCAACAGAAGATTTGAGAAAATCTAGAATGGGTTATCCAATTGCCCATGATGGGTTTAATGAAGGAGAGATGTTTTCTGAACGAGGTAGAAATCTTTTCCTTTTCTCATGAATTTCCTTTGAACTTGTTAGGACTTTGATTTTTTTCAATGTGATACTTATGGCCTGTTTGTTTCACTGAAAAAGTTTTCCAGAAAAATATTTTCTAGATTTTCCAAGTTTTGGTGCAATAGAAAATCATAATTAAAGGAAAATTTCTTTTGGCAGTGAAAAATTTTCTTTTGGTCTAGGTATTTTTTTGAGGAAAATGATTTTCTTTGAAAAATAGTGAAAGTCATTTTTTCACCTATCCATAGGCCCTTCAATCTTTCAGTAAATCACTCGTTCTCATCCTCTGCTTGCCATCGTTGTCTATGTAGGTTTATCAATCGAGCAGGATTGACATTAATTATTGAGCTTTATCCTTTATTGTGCAGAGAATGCAAATATTGATGAGGTCCCTAAGATCTTTCTTCTGAATCTTAAGTTGACAATGTTATAGTTCTAAAGATGTATGCATAAACTAACAAAGTAACACCTTTTTTTTCCCATCGATGATTGTTTAGAATGGAATGTTTCAGACCAATCAAGATGCAGTTCCCATGCTTACAATTGTGCTATAAATATTTCTATGAACTCAATCCATACCTTTTACTCGTTCTCTGTACCAGCTATTAACATTTGAAAGATTCTTCTGATTACAATGAGCAAATTGCTGAAGACGGTTGTTTTATGCAGCTGAATCATTGCTTAGCTCCATTCAAAACCCTCCTGCAAATTTCAAACTTGGAGAGGATCATCTGGGTGGGGCCTCCCTGAAAGGTAACAAATGCACCCTGATTCTTGACAATTTTTTCAAAGTTCCCCAACAGACGACTTCTGATCAAAATCTCTGCTGCAAGTGTGTTGTAAGATAATCATTTGGACACTTGCAACTATCTTTGTTGACCCATGTCATAAATATTTGCAGCTCCACGATCTTTCTTCTCGTTATCTTCATTTCGAAGCAAGGAAACCAAGCTTAGGTGACACTGGATTGCCAGAAAGTATGATATGGCTTTGATTCATATCGTTCCAATTTTCCAATAGATTCATTATAGCGGCTTCAGTGATGAATCCTGTCTATTGTTTGTTGTAAGTTCTTAGATCCCTTGCCAGTCTTTCCATTATAGTTTTGGATGATTTATAATCTGTTAGGCTAATTTGTCAATTAGCACGGCAATGTTGTATGGCCTGAGGTGTTGTCTTCTCCACTTGTAGCATGCCTTTATATGATATAAAAACATTGTTTGAACTACAATAAATTTAATATGATTTGATCGTCTTTGGGATTTTATATTATGGAAGTTTTGTGCATCGGGATGTCCTTTATTATTTTGCTGTAAGCAATTATTTTGCACAAGCGAGATGGCATATTTCTCTTCATTCTTATGCTTCTTCACGTGCTATTTGTTCCTATCTAAGAAGTAAAATCTTTTACATCTTGTTGTAGGGGTTTAAAAAATGAACTTGATCCATCAATTTGATTCGAGTCAATCTGAAAAATGTCAAATTAGGGTTTGAGTCTTTTGGGTTGAGGGGTTTTTGAATTGGGTTGAGTTTAGGTTGTTGACTTGAATTTAGGATTTATGCATTTTTTAAATTAAAATAAATTTTATTTAAAAAATTAAAATATTTTATGTACATTAATAATAAAATATTAATAAATATAGAGATAAAAAATAAAGAATTATTAAAAAATAGTAAAAAAATATTTTAGTTAGTCAGGTTATTTGATTTCGGGTGTAAAGTTTTCGGATTGAATTAGATTGAGATGGTTTTATAATATTTTTATTTTGATCTGATTCGAATTTTTTCTATCCATTTGACACTCCTATCTTAATGAATCCTGCTATTTAGGTTTTTAAGTCAAAAAAAAATATTTTTTTTAAACATCAAATGAAGATTTCTTTTTTTTTTAAAATGGAATATAAATTTAAAACATTATGATAACTTTGGTTAAAATTGTTATGGATGATGATAATTTTAACTAAAATATTATATGCGATAATTTATTTATTTATTTACATTTAAAATTTGATAGAAATATTATAGAATTATTTTAAAACTATGGATGGATTTCAATTATCTTTTAAAATATATTTATCTGTTTAATAGCTCCATTTGATTATTAATTTTTTCATCCACATCATAACTAATCTCATTATTACTAATTTATATGTTTTGATGGCCGAATTTTTGTTTAAAATGGAGCAGAACACAAAACTCTCCAAAAGATAAAAAAACAAAACAAAAGACAAAAAAAAATTGCCATGTTCTTCCCCTTGACTTGCGGCACTCGCACATGTTTCTCTCCTCACAGGACTTGTCCTCTCTCCACTACTGTTCTTGTCACCATCACAAACTTCAGAAATTGCCAAAGATCATGGGCACGCACTTGTTCTTTCTCTTCCACCAAGATTCCACTCACTGTAAACCACACCAAGATTCAACTCAGCTCTTCTGCCTCACATTCAAAGGTTAAACACACAACGCAATAGAATCAGTGCTGAATTTCGTGTTGTGTTGTTTTGGGGGTGTCTGTCCGAGCCTTTAAGAGTGTTGATGCACTGGCATCACTGCAACTCTTTACTTCTTCTCCTTCATTTTGTCTCTGTACTCGTCCTTTTTGCTCGAGATTGTCGATGAAGAGGTTACTCTTTGCTTCGTGGTTTAAGTGATCTCTCTCTCTCCGCCATTAATGGTGGTCCTGTCGATGAGCTGCGGGAGGAAGATGAAGAACACTGCAAATTCCTATAAAAACAGGAATGTGAATTGCATTTGCAGAGGCCTTGGCTGCGATCTCCAGCTGGACTTCTCAAAGGTACTGCATTTGCTTACTTTGTCAGATTTAATTACTTTTTGCTCAATTGTTCTTTGTTCTGTTCTTGCAGGAGGCGAGGAGCCATGCAAATGATGCATCACTGAGACAGCTTGAGACTGCAAAAATGAGAGCTGGTGCGAAGAACAAGAAGACGTGGATGAGAGCTCTCTCCCTGTTCTTCAATTGCAGACAGAAGAAGAAGAAGAAGAGTGAGGAAGAGGAAGAAGCGCCATTGAAGGCCAAGGCATTGAAGCTTTCAGCTCCATTATTTGGAAATGGCAGCAAATTTGGTGAGCTTCGCCACAAAATGAGGCTGTCTTCTTCTTCTTCTTCTTCAGGGTATCTCTCTTTCTGCTTCACCCCTGCAAAGGCAGAAGAGACTGAGGTGCCCTACAGGAGCTTGGGGCACCAAAGCCATGCCCTGGGAGCTCAAGCTTTTGGACCAATCTATCTGGTGACATAAGGCAGAAGATAAATGTTAGATCAAGATTCTAAAGTTTTGATCTTTAATTGAAATGATATTATTTTAGCATCGTATTGATATTTTGATATATGACATCGGTAATGAATTGGAGTTAAAGAAGAAAGAAATAAAGTATAGGAAAAAAAATATTATAATTTTAAATCTTATACCATGCTCAGTGAATAATCAAAACTCGTATCTCCTTCTTTTGTTTCATTTTCTTCCTTTTTCAACTTTTAATGTATCATCAACATCATGCATCAGAGTGTCGACATGATACTAGACCATAGTTTTAGCATTTGAAACCTTATTTTCTTTCTATAGCTAGATCAGATCGATTGGTTTGACCAGTTTGAGGAAATAGTATGACTTTGTTTTTGAACCAAACTTGAATGTTTCAATCAGCAAAATCATGTCTGTAATCCTTAGGCAAGATTTTCAGAACACTAGTGTTTTTCTCAAAAAAAAAAGACTAGAAATTTGGAATGAATCAAATTAAAATTCAGTTCTTTAGGGTAGCGAAGTAAAATTGAATGGCACATTCATCCTGTTACTTTTTCCAATATTAATTCTAGATTTAATGCTTGGTTCCTAGTTGGGAAGGGCACATTTAGTACAATACTTCAATGAAGTTTAATGAGTTTAGTATGGATATTCAAGTTACCCTAAAACACTAAATCTTAAACTCTAATGAAACCTAAATTGATGTCAAAACCACCGATCTAAAACTTAGTTAAAGCATATGTATCTTCGTTCACTAGTGTTGTGTGTTAGCGTAGTCTACCTTTAGGATTTTAATATTTGATAATATATTTAGATCTGATCCGTTTGACTAACATTGATCCAAATAGATATAATATTTGGATATGAGTGAAGTCTAGTCAGATTAAAGTTGATCAAATGACTAGCAAAGAAAATCCTACTTAGAAGCTAGGTAAGAAAGACTTGGTCAATGGGATTGGACAAGGAAGACTTGGCAGATCGAGAGCACCAAACAGAGAGTCTAGGTGGGTCAATAGATTGGACATCTAATAGGTCGATGGGTCAGCGAGGACCCGACATCGAAAGAAAATTCCTAAGGTCAGAGGATCAGATGCTGAGCAGGAAGTCCAAGTAAATCAAGAGTGATCGGATGTTTAGCAGGTGAGAAGTCTATCGAGTGACTAATCTTAACTGGAGGTTAGGTAAAGGTAAGTCCAAACAGGTTAAGAGTGATCAGATGTTTGGCAAAAAAAGAATCCTGGGGGAGTAATCCTTAGGTAAGTTTAGTGTGTCGGACAAACTACAGTTAGGTTTAGGTTATTTGTTTATTTGTTGTATACATATCTTGCGGGAACCAAGAGCTGAAAACAAAATTAAGGAAGCATGACAGAAGCAAATAGATATAGTCGAATCAAGTCCGGAGTCAACTTAGGTCAAACTAGATTGAAGCAACTCTGAGCGCTCGGATCATATTCTAGGTGCCCGGACAGTCCAAGCGCCCTAATCTGGTCCAGCGCTTGGACCAGGAACAACTACAGGCACTTGGATTATATTACAGATGCCCTAGGTTGATCTAATCGCCTGGACCAGGATAAGACTTGGTTGGATAAAGACCGACGAAGGCGGATCAGATTAAATCGATTCGGGAAGCCCGGAAGGGTCTTTATAAGCCCTCAATGAGCAGCATCAAAGCAACCACAATTTACTACCACTCTCAAACTCTGTTGTGCTCGTGAATGCAATCGAAGTTTTGTTCGTGCGATCGAAAAAGTTTCAGGAGGGGTGTGCTACGTTTAGAACTTCCAAATCGGCTTGACTTTGCGTGTTTGTGTTTCAGTTTACTTTACTATTTACACTTTATATTTGCTCTTGTATCTTGACTATAAGATGGATTTCTTTGTCTTCGAAAAGAGTTTCAGAAAGGAGACCACTAGTGGATGGATACCTCCTGTATACTTAGGCCTTAGATGTATTGACCCTGAGGGATTGGGAATTAAGTAAATCCACATATCATTTTGTGTTGTTATTTAATTCCACTGTTAATTTTCTGTGATAGAAAGATGATTTATTTCAAATGTAGATATAGAAGACATTACAAAAGTTAGTGTCATACATCTAAGATTCGAATGATACTACTGGTGGCAAAGGGGCAACTGATCTAGGAGTCTGGAGAAACAAAGAACACATTACGTGTTTCGATCGAGTACTAGAGATCCAAACACTATAAGAATAGATGTCCGGAGAAGAAAAATAGAGAAAAAGTCCAAACTAGAGGTTGCAATTCTAGTAAATACAGCTATTAACGAAAATACCCCTAATTTAGATTTTTCTTGGATCAACTTTAGAAATTTACGTGCTAGTTCAAATTTAAATAATTCAGTTAATAATAATTTAAAAAACTCATTTAATAATAATTTAAAATTTTTCATTAATAATAATATAAAAAATTCAAGTAATAATTAATTTGATAAATTCAAATCTAAATAAGTTACAAAATTTAAAATTAAATTTAATTATTAATAATAATTTTAAAAAGTCAAATAATTCAGATAATTTGAAAGTAAATTTAATTAATAAAAATAATAACCTGAAAAATTCAAACTTAGATATTACACAATATCAATAATTCAATTAATATATCTAAATTAAATAATAATTTAATTAAATCAAATTTAAAAAATTCAATCACTAATAATTTAACTAATTCTGATACTAAGTCTAATCTAAATATAAATCAAATTAATAAAAAAAATCCTTATCTCATTCAATTAGGATAACAATAATTTAAAATTTTTAAATTAAATTAATCTAAAATTAATTAATAATTTAACTAATTAAGATAAAATTAATGTAAATAATTATCAAATTAAATCTAACGATTCAAATTTAATTAATTTAAATAATTTGAATTTAAATAAAAATAATCTTAATTTAGTTAAGATAATTTCAGATTTAAAATCAAAGTTAAAATTTTCAAATGTTAATAAGATAAAAGTTAATCTTACCAAGTCAAAGATTATCTTAACAAAATAAATCCTAAAACTCAATAATTAAAATTTTAAAATTAAATCTAAAATTGTTATAATTAAATACTAAAATTTAAAAATAAAATTTAATAAAAATAAATTAATAATTCAAACAAATATAATTTAAATGAGTAAAGAAATTAAAATCCATAAACCTAATTATAATAAAATACTTATAATTTTAAAATTAATTGATAAAATATTATGAAATTGAACGAACGAGATTCACCCCCCTTCTTGCACGTGACAGCCCTACAGTGTGTTGATTATTGACTGATTTACAAAAACACATAAATTATTTGTTCACAACTCAAAAAATGGCACACAACTCTTTGAAAACTAATGGCCTCAACTACATCACAAATCCACGTAAATGTTCTCACTAGAAAATTCAGAATCTGAAACATCTTGTAGCCTGTAAAATTAAACCAAATGTTTCTTCTTATCGTCGGAATCACACTGTGTGGCCACCTTGAATAACGTCGATATCTAATTTCTTCAATCTCACTACAGATTCGACATGCGCCCTTAGTGTGTGTATTTCTCCCAATCTGCAAGCGATATTAAAGAAACAAACTGAAGGAATTGTTATGAAAGTAAATGTTGTAGAAGTCATGATCCTTCCTAGTATCAGCATCTGTTGCAGAGTTTGGCTTGAACTTGGATTTAAAAGTTTCAGTACAATTCAGAAATCAACATGTTGAGAGTCATTAATCTGTTTGTTACCTTGCTATTTCGGCACGCCTCTTTGCCTGTTCAGCGATCAAAGACGGTCGTCGTTGTCCATTGTTCATGATATCAGGAGATAGAAGACCTTGCAAGGATTGCTGGGAGATCAACCATTGAGCCTCTCTATCTTCCTTTCCAAAGCTCTTTCTACTTGTAAAAGCAGTCTGTAATAGGCAATGACATAACTTATCGACTCTTGCTATCAGTCTCTAGAGTTTACAACAAGAATTTGGCTACAAAATTTAGCTGATCGAGCTTGTTACCTTTCTGTCAAATAGCAGATTCCATGCTTCTCCACTGAGAGTGTATCGAACGGTGAACTTGATTATATCGAGAGGAAAGTAGAAAACTAAACTGTAAATCCATATCACACCAGCCCAGCCCCAGCCTATGCCACTTATGGATGCAAAACTTATATGTGCATAAACTGCAATCAAGGTGGCAACCTGCACACAGTGTAAAACTTACGGATATATATCTTGATCAAACCTTTCAGTCAAGCTGAATACTAAAAGATCGAAAGAAGTAAAAGTATGATGAATTAGTGACTGAATTCTAGGGAACTCACCAATTGAGCTACAACAAATGCACACATCAGAAGAGTTCCTGGTCTCTCCAAAAATGACCAACCCTGACTGCGTGTGACGAATATAAGAGCTTGACTAATGATGCTAACTTGCAGATATATAGCAGAAGACACTTCTTCGGTGTTCCCGCGTAGAGATCGAACTTTGAAATGAGTCTGTTATTGAATAAGAAACCCATGGGAAAGGAGGGGGTTGAAGTTGAACTGAAGCTAAGCTTGCAAACTAATGACAGTAAGAAACAATTATAATACCTCAAAGAAGCTAGTCTTGATGATAGCCCAATAGAAAAGAACAGTAACTAATGCTAGGTATGTCCCTATAACAATGCCTGTAGTAAATATCTCTTGTAGCTTCCAGCTATCAGGGTGCTTTGATGGCTTCACACGATCCTTTGATATCGTCATGATGGTCCCTGAAAAGAAAAGAGCATACCATTTGGGGAAAAAAGTTGCATTGGTGATGTTTAAGCTCAGAAAAATAATTAACTCTTTACCATCATTCAGAATGGCTATGATCAAAACCATGAAAGGAGGGAAATCATATTCCCATATCAAAGCAAGTAAAACGAATCCAAGCTGCGAAAGCCTCAAAGTATGTAGGATTAGGATTTGAGCACACACATGAATTCCTTCATATCGACATGAGTTTGCTTACCACTATACGAATTGTTATGGAGACAGCATAAATCTGCAATGTTTAGACATAAAGGCTATGAAGGTATATGTGGAGTATAGTAAAGGAAACAAACAAAAAAACATTGCTAAAGAAATTGATTGGAGGATCAGTTATTAAAGCTTCTTAACTGTATAGTTCTTCATTCTCTGGAAGATGGATCTACTGGTCAAGACAGCACTTATAATGACACTCAATCCAGGCTCTGTGAGGACGATATCAGCGGCGCTCCTTGCAGCATCTGTAGAATCTGATACTGCTATTCCTATGTCTGCTTTCTTCAGAGCAGGTGCATCATTTACGCCATCTCCTGTCATTCCACACACATGCTTCTTTTCTTGGAGAATCTTCACAATCTCATACTTATGTTCTGAAATAAGACAATGAATGTGCATTAGAACTTTCTTACAGGACCCAAATTTTTATTTTTAATTGTTTGAAAGAATTGCATTGCAGTTTCTGGTGCATTATATTGGTAGAAATGTGGTTCATGAGATTTCAATAGCATTACAAATCTTGTTTCAATTGGACAGGACAGCATCGAAAAATACCTGGAAAAACTCCAGCAAAACCATCTGCTTTTTCAATGAGTTCATCGACAGGAAGAGCATCATTTTCATCCTTATTACGACCAAACAATGACGAAGAAGGGTACATGTTGGTTCCCATTCCTAGGCGTCGGCCGGTTTCTTTAGCAATGGCTAGTTGATCACCTGCAGGGAGATACATCTATCTGTCTTTAAGCACTTCAGAATAACAGCATCAAATCAGTGCACACTGAATATTGTTAGGCATCATTGGAGAAGTAACAAGTGAAAACTTCAAATAAAGCAGCTTTAATTCAATCAAATGCCAGACATACCAGTAATCATCTTCAAGCAAACACCAAGGTTTAGAGCTCTCCGAATGGTCTCGGCACTGTCATGCCTAGGAGGATCAAACAATGGCAATAAGCCACAGAAGAACCATGGATCACCTTGACTCTCTTTTGTCTTCTCAGGAACAGCCTGGAATTTTGTATGCAACAAATCAAATTTACCAAGTAGAAACTTTTTTTTTAGTTAGTAAATTGTGTGCCAGTTTTACCTGGAAAGCTACTCCAAGAGAGCGAAGACCCCTTTCAGCAAACTTGTCGATGATTGCATGAACTTTTCCGACTATTTTCTCTTTATTGTGACATAGATTTAGAATCTAAAGGCCAAAAGAAGTTCAGTTTTGGAAGAAATTGACAGACAAGGAAATCAAAAGTTTTGAGCATGTATGATGAAGGCACCTGCTCTGGAGCTCCTTTGCTAGCTCGATACCAATTTCCATCGAGATCGATGTATGTGATAGCAGTCCTTTTATCCACAGGGTTGAAAGGGAAAAAATGCACTTCAGTTATGTTTGAGCGTGCCTATTTTCAAAATGGTTTTTGTTATTCTCCTTGCTTAAACTTTCAGGGGAACCATAATGCTACTTGAAGGATTTCTGATTTCAGATGAAAATTGCTTGCTTACCTCTTTAGGATCAGCGAGCATATTAATGATGGCGGTATCGATAGCATCCTGGTTCTCAAGCCTTGAGGCTCTTGCTGCAAGCAGTACAACCATGTCCTTGTTCATGTCCTCACTGAAAACCTATTGGATAAGAATTGGCAGTCAATAGCTACTCTTTGTTCATAACCAAGAGCAGTTTTCTACCTCAATGAGATTCTGGTCGACAGTTAGTCGGTTTAGTGTAAGTGTGCCAGTTTTGTCACTGCAAAGAACATCCATTCCTGCTAGTTCTTCAATTGCAGTCATCCTCTTAGTGATTGCACCCTGTAAATCGACATTTTGGCGTGAGATAGTTTTTCAGATACTACAGCTTAAGCTCCAAGCATGTACCTGCTGAGAAAGTCGATGAGACCCAATTGCAAGTGTTACTGATAGCACCGTTGGCATGGCTATTGGAATCCCCCCAATCAAAAGAACAAGAAGGTTATTGATTCCATTCCGGTACGAGCGGTGTTGGATCGGAAACATCACTATGATTTCAAGAATTATTCCAACTGCTATCGAGCATATACAGAAATTCCCAATTGAAGTAAGAACCTGAAAAATTCAGTTGGCCAACAGTGAACATGACTAGCTTAAAGAAGAGGCATGTGATCCTCTTTAATGGTGTTTTACCTTCTGAAAGTGCCCAACTACTTCGGTGGAGTCTACCAAAAGGGCTGCTTTTCCAAAGAAAGAGTGAATGCCGGTCGCGATTACGACAGCCTCAATCTCTCCTTGCTTACAGATTGAGCCAGAGAATACTAGATCACCTCTCATCTTTGTGACAGGTAAAGATTCACCAGTAAGAGCTGACTGCATCACCAGAACAAAGTAGTCCTCACATTTCCATGGATCTAAAGAGCATAATGAAAGCAAAGGTGAAGTTATAAAAGGATCTGCCTGATCAACTTTCAGAGGATCTCCCTCGAGCAAACGAGCATCCGCAGGGATGATGTCGCCAAGCTTAATGCTGATGATGTCTCCTGGCACAAGAATAGCAGCATCCTTCTCTTGCCACTGAGCATCTCGGAGCACCTATTGGTAACAATCAGAATTGACTAATGCTTTGTAGTAATCTGACAGTTTTAGCTTGATGTTTTTGTTGGTGGTGTTTTCTGTGTTACAAAGCAAACTCAACAAGCATTCAGAACCTACCTTACACTTTGGAGCCAGACGAGCCATGAGCGCGGCGGCAGCATTTCCGGCATTGTTTTCCTCGATGAAACTGATCGTCGAATTTATGATCAGAAGGCAGATGATCCCTGCAAAGTCTTGCCAATCCGGACCCTGGCCCTATAACCAGATGATCTTCTACTTGAGTAAGGAAGAGGGAATACAAAATTAAAGAAAAATGAAATGATCTGAGGTAACTCACTCCACCATTAGCCAGCACAATTGCCATCACTGCTGCAGCTTCCATGACCCAAGACAAGGGGTTCCACATGAAACTAAGGAACTTCAAAAACTTGTTTTCCTGAATTCAAATGAACCACTAAATATCATGCGTGATCTCAAATCGACAGTAGCGAGAACAAATGACAACACTGAACAAGCTTTATCGAACTTACAGATTTCTCCTCTAACTTGTTTAGTCCAAAAAGCTGCAGTCTTGCTTCTGCGTCTGCTGAAGAAAGCCCAGCTCCAGATGTTCTTAATTGTTCAAAAACATCCTCCAAGGGCATGCGTTCCTGTAATCGAAACTTAAGCAAGCCTAAGAGATATCTTTGGCTGTGATGCAATTTAGAAAATGGTTACCAGATCGATCGAGTCGCGTCTAAAGTTTCCGGGATCAAGCAATGGCTTATCAAGCTCATCCATTTCTGAAGTGATGTTCTCTTCCCGCTAAATTCTGCAAAAGAGCACATCTTTGAAGCACAAGTATATAAGAACACTGAATTCTCGTAAAATTAATCAATGGGAATGAAAATCACAGACAAAAATTCAAGAAGACCGAGGATTTTGAAAGTGAATCCTCTGGAGCTTGAGATTTCTGCCGAGGGAAGGTGAACAGAGTGAGTTCTTAAGCCGGAGGCTGGTGGTGCAGGTGGATTGGGTCGGCGGTTGACCGGAGGGTGGCCCTTCTCGCCACTCCCTCCAACGGCTCTTCAAATCACTTCGACAGTCAAACCTACCCTTCGGCATGCAAGCAGTATCAGTCGAGCCATGCAATTTCTTCATGTGTTCTCATCTGGATCGTCTCGCCATGAATGGTTCTTATGTGAAGCATCATTGATTAGTGATTTGACTTTTTTTTTCCTTTAATTCTATAACAATATTTTTTTATTGAAGTCAATTGTAAATCCACGTAGAAGCAATGATCAATCTTCATGAACCCAACAACCGTTGACCTCTTGATGCTCCCAGGCGCGAACGACATCAGCAATCGCCGAAGCCCAAAACTGCCTGGCGCCGACTCCTGGTGCTCCATTCTCTTCCAGACGATGAACGGCGCCTTAAAGTTCCTTTTCCAATACTCACCCTCTAGGATCTGTCGTCCCTGTTCCTCATTTCAACCACCGATGAAAGCAGCATTGTTTCCCTTGTCGCCCTGAGCGCCGCCTCCCGGAGCAACGCTCGCTCACCCTCTGTCGCCACCCACAGCAAGCGATGACCGGTGTTGGGCCGTTGAACTCTGCTTCCGGCCGCCGCCGCTCACCACTCAACCTCCGTTTATTCTGAGTGGCGAGTGCCCGTTTGGGGGTATTTTTCAGATTGGCCCCTTTAATGTATAAATTACACATGAGCCCCTTATATAAAAAGGTAAAAATACTAATAAAAATGTTCAGTGGACCCTCACTTAAGTGAGATAATGCAAGAGAAATTGTTTAAATTGCTTGAAGTATTAACCCAGCTTGACAACTTGATTTAATTAGTTTAATTAGTTTTTCTCATAAATTTATAAATATTATCATTAATTATAAAGATATTATATTATCAAGCCACTAGTTTTAATTGTCAATTATAAAAAACTATAAATACCATCATTATTTTCTTATTTTGTTTAGTCTACATCCATCAAGCAAAATTTAAGTGCACTTAGCTTATTTTTATGCATATTTCTTAAACCTAGCTATCATTTGAATAACAACTTCAATTTCATAAGAACTAAACAAGCAATCCAAATAAGTTTGTGGAATCTTCTTCATGGTGCGTATTCAATCCATGGAGCTTCTTTTCTTGTTCAGCTACACTGTTCCCTTTCATGTGGACTTGTTAGTTGCAGACTTGCAGTTCAGTTCTAAATGTCAGCAGCAAGTCTAATAATGATGAACATGTAAAATGTCCAATAATAATAATAATAAGCTACTCTTGGGGAAAGCTTTCAAATGCAATTAAAGTGCAATGCAATGTTCATGACTCCACAGACAGACCACAGAGTCGAAGCTAACAGCAATAAATTTAAGACAGTTTTAACTGTTGGAAAAGGATCAATAGTCGCGCCTTGGCCTTGGTTCAGCCACCGTAACCCGTATAGATCTTCCATCCAGGTCCTGCACAAAATGGGGCATAAGTCTTAATCTGATAGAGGAAACAAGAATCCTATGCCTTAACTATTGAGGGTTAGATTCATGGATGTAGTACAATCAGCTATTGTGTATGAATACTTCGATAATAGGATTAGATTTCCTATGATCTTACTCTTCACTCTGCCTCAGAAACCTTATAAATTCTGTTTCAGTTTTGTCCAACTAAACAAGAAGCTAACAGATGATCAATCTGTTAAGGATGCTAATTATTGAGATGTTGGAGACTGCTCTATATGATGTGCGATTTTTTCAAGAAAAGAAAAGGACAATGTGCGTTTGCATTAGTTGTGTATAAAACAAAGAACAAATCCTAAAAGATATTACGGAGCAGTTGCTTACAGTGCCGTTAAGTGATGTTATAGCATTGCCAACCTCCTCAGCAGAGCTATAGGTGACAAAGCCGAAGCCTCTCGATCTGCCGCTTTCCCTATCATAAATGACCCTGGCCTCTAAAACCTTCCCTTGCTCGCTGAAAAGAGTTTCAAGAGCCGAATCGTCAACACCCCATGAAAGATTGCCTACATATACTCTGTTTGCAGCTCCAGGGTTTGTTCTAGCTCGGAATCCTTTAGATGGGAATTCATCTCTCGTCGGAGGAGGCCCTGAGTTGACCCTCAATGATCTCCCTTCAAATGTCTGTTGATCATAGAAATTGCAACCATTACTCAACTTTATCTAGTCAGCTCTTGCAAGAAGGCAAAAGCAAAGTCAACTTAAATGTGGGGTGAAAAGAACAAAAGAACCATTAACTGGACAACATAAAATAGAGAAGTTAAAAAAAGTGACATATATGCACTACTTTTTAGAGAATCAAGGTTAACAAACACAAAGGCAATGAACTAATTGTCTCACGAACATAACTTAAGTTGGAATATCAATATCTAAGTAAGCAGGAGGAGAAAAACAATTTTACACATTCACCATCCACAATAGGACCAAGGGCAAGTTTTCGACAAGCTAAACAGTGAAAGACCAAGTTATCCATTATATCACTGACAAGCTAAACTAATGAATAGAAATTTACTCTATGCTACAAACTTAAACTGTGAAAATGCCAGTGCAAAAACATCATTAACAGACTACTATCCCCTAATAAAACAATGACAATGAGAACAGATTATTATTTAGGTACTCCTCTGAATTCTAGAATCAGCTAAAGTTTATGCCAGTTGCTTCTTAGATTGTTTCGATACATGGTAGATATTCTTTATCACATCATGTCCGTTTAATTTAGGTACTCATAACTGCCACATTACCGAATTAAGTAGAAGTAAGGAATTCTCATATCTGCCAATAGCTCTGATTTAAGTAAGAAATTCTCATATGGTGGTTGCATCAACTACTCTCAGTTACAAACTTGAGGAAGAAAGTTGCTCAGTTGCACCTTCTCTAGAAATAACATTAACAATGTAAACATAGCACCAATTGTACTTCAAACATCACATCTGAGATCTCGATTTTAAAATTTTAAATACTTGGACCTTTCCATTGATGCCATAATGAAGTGTACCAAATTCACTTACATAACCATTAAACTGCTGAGCAGCTATTTCAACCTCCTCGATGGTAGACATGGTCACGAACCCAAACCCTCTGCTCTTTCCGGTTATCTTGTCATATATGACCTGTAAATGACCAGTAACAATTTGCAAACTATTAAATCTGATAAATGGCCATAAGAACACCATCAGAAACTCTATGTAAAGTTTTGAAACAAGAATGACGCAGGTAGCAGTTTAAGGATTTGTGACTTTTACCACGTGAGACATTTCCATGAGTTTTAACTCAAACCCTAGCAAGTTGAGCCGGTCAAAGTAAAGTCTAGAGCATACCTCAACCATCTCAACATTTCCGACTCTCTGAAAGAGACCAGCGAGCTGGGAACTGTCGACGTCGAAGGGAAGGTTCCCGACAAAGAGCTTCAAGTCCGGCGAGAACCCCGCCTCTCCACCCGACATCTCGACATCCTCTTCCTGATCCAAGCCCGACGACACTGCCACCTTGGGGACGATCCCCAAGCCCAAGGTCGGCGCCCTTCGCAGGAAAGGGAGCAAGGTATAAGAGCGAAAAGAGGCGAAATTGATGCGGGCGACAGATTTGGGTGGGGAAAAGGAAAGGGAGGAGATAGCGAGAGACGAGGTCTGAGGTTTGGCGGAGGATACGGAGTGGAGTCGGGAGGAGAGGGAAGGGATGAGGGAGGAGGAGGCCGCCATGGATTGGGGTTTTGGTGTTGATAAGGCGGAGAGTGAGAGCGAGAAGGAGACGAGAGAGTGGAAAAGAAGGTTGGTCTATTTACGGTTTTATTTAATAGATATTTTGGGGGTAAAATTGCCAAATCACACATATTAAAACTAGGCTTTTTTCTCACTCATTTGGGCCGGGCCGGGAGCCCACATCGAATTCAATTGAGACAGAAGCTGTGAACGGATGCTAAGAAGATCCAAAAAACAGAAAAAATTTTATCAGAGGGAGGTTTCTGACCTGTGGGTTATGGGCCCACCACGCTTCCGCTGCGCCACTCTGATCGTTTGAATAAAATGTCTTTCTTAATAGTTTAAATGCTTATATTTCACGACAATGTTTTGTTCATTTCCATTTTTCCACATGAATCAATTAATTAATTAAAATCTATCCCGTTTGATAAAATTCAACTTCTAGCATTTTAAAAAATACACCATATTTAAATATTAATTTTTTTATCTATGACGTCATTTTCACTAGCGTGGTTGAGTTAAGTGGACATATTGACTTGAATGTGTGTAGGGAGGTTGCACGTCTAACTATTTGAGTTAGATTCTGACTAGGTTGATCGTATTAGTAAGGATAGAATGGGGTCAATTTGAATACAAAGCAAGCCCATGAATTGGTTTGATTAGTTTGGATGCTTAAAGGGATAATCTTCATGAATTAATCAGGTTGACCGAAGAAGGCTTATCGTATAGATTTAATGGGGTAGATTCGTGTTATGGGTCGGTATGACTTAGTCCGGATGGTCAATATCCAACCCGAGTAGTCAACACATCGGACAGAAGACTAAACTCAGAGCCGACTAGCTTGGTCCCATGCCCCAACTTGGCTTTGTGCTCACGCTCCTAACCCGCGAAAGGTTGTAGGGCCTCGTCTACCCGGCTCGACATCTGGATATGTTCGGGATCCAATACCTGACTCAGCATCCAGCTCAATTCGGGATTCCACACCCGACCTCTCTTAAAGCTTAGCTCTGGTTCGATATTTGGCTTCGAGCTCCAAGTCCAAGCCACTCCACCGAGTCTCTTCCTGATCGTATCATACTCTGTCTCGACCTCGAGGCTCGTCCTAATTGACCTCAGCTCGGGCTCTCTCTCTACCACCCACGCTTCCCCTTTCTCCTTATCTCGATGGAAGATCTCTTCTAACAAACTCTCCACTGAACGAATATTTTCCTTAATTAAGAAAGACAATTCTCTTATTTTTCTCTTTCATAATTCTATATATATAACTCCTATGCACCCACGGAAAGAGATACGCGCACAACACCCCACGACTATTCTCTCCATATTCTTGCATTATCTTTCTCGATTAAAGAGCTGACTTAAGTATCAGAGCGGTTGTTAGGGCACCCCCACCGGCTTCCCGTTCTCGTTCTCTTATTCTTTCTTGCAGTTCGGAGCTTGGTGGCAGATCAGAGTTCATTATCCTCGTCCTTCGCTGTTCGTGGGTACCACCTTGACCGTCAACCTACCAACAAGGTGCCCGACGATTTGTCCGAAAGGTGATCTTAACAGAAACAGTTCACATGATTTATCAATAAAGTAATCTATGCTATTAGGTCTAATGAGTTAGAAGAAGAGATCAAATGGTCATACATATTGAGCCAATGAATTTAAATTGACTAGTTAGATTAATTGCATGAAACATATTAGTCCAGGATCGTGACCATTCTAGCTAGTTAGACTAGGTACTATTATCTAACTCGGGTCCATCAACTCCTGAATCAAATATCTCTTAATTGGACCAATCAGCCACAAAATTGAAGATAGCTGACAAGGTGAGTGTATTTATAAGAGTTTTTTAAAAAAATATTTAAAGTAATGGGATATAATAAATAATTCAGGGAGCAATTGACATCGGATCCGTGGCGCAATGGTAGCGCGTCTGACTCCAGATCAGAAGGTTGCGTGTTCGATTCACGTCGGGTTCAATCCTTAAATTACGGATCATTTATTTTTTACTGGGCACTCGGGCCATTACGCAGGCCTAGCTGTTTTGTTCTTAAATATAAATTATATAAAAAATTTTAACTTAATTACTAATGCATTACAAATATTTATAGTGTTTTTTTTACATTACATTTTGTAACATTTAAATACTTTTAATAATAAACAATAGGCCAGATTCATTTATTGAAACCAAGAATGTTATATTTTAATTTATTATTCACGTTGATGAGAAGAAAATGACGATTCCGGTGAGCCGGCTCACTCAACTCGTCATCCAAACTTCAAAACCAAACCCGTCCGAGTCGAGTCGACTCGACTCGACTCAGACCAAACGTAACCCTGCGGCTGTGCAATTTAAAACGTCCGAATTGCCATCTTCTTGACTCGCCCGTCTCGCGTAAACCCTAACCCTAATCTTGTTCCTCATCTCCGGTCGATCTGTCCGCCATGGGGAAGACGCGAGCCAAGAAGATTCGTTCTAACAATCGCAACAACAAGAGGCGTAAGCTTCGGCTAAAGCCAACGAATCAGCGGCAGCAGCGGGCTTTGCTCCCCGGTAACAGCGTTGAGCACCAGGAGGACCCCATTCTGTTTGGCGGCGGCCAAGAAGACTCTCCTGTTCCAGTTTCTTCCCCTGATCAGATCCAGCCCCTTCTGGAGTCGTACAACAAGGACCAGCTCATCGGCTTCCTCGTCGACGCTGTCGCTGCCGATGCGTCCTTCCTCGCGCACATCAACGCCTTGGCGGATCGCGTCATCTGTCATCGCAAGGTCTTCGTGCATGGTCTCAGTTGGGATTCCACTCGCGAGACCCTGCTGCAGGTCTTCGAGCCCTACGGCGATATTGAGGACTGCAACGTGGTTATGGATAAGGTCACTGGGCGCACCAAGGGCTACGGATTTGTTATATTCCGCACTCGCGCCAGCGCGGTCAAGGCTCTCAAGGAGCCCGAGAAGAAGATCAAAAACCGCATGACCCATTGCCAGCTCGCATCCATCGGACCCCCTGTTGCTTCTTGTTCCGTCGGTGACAGCTTTGGACGGAAGGTGTACATCAGCAATGTTCACACCGAAGCCACGCGTGATAGTCTCAGGGCGTTCTTCTCCCAGTTCGGGGAGATTGAGGGGGGTCCTTTTGGTTTTGATATTAATACGGGTAAATCAAGGGGTTTCGCTATCTTCGTCTATAAGACCCAGGAAGGGGCGAGAAAAGCACTTGAGGAGCCGTACAAAATGTTCGAGGGCCACCAGCTGAACTGCCGACTGGCTTTCGAGCAAGGGCAGAAGGAAAAGGCACCAGCTTTGGCTGCCAATCCCGCAGTTTTGGCTTCCAATCCCACAGTTCTAGCTTCAACCCCGACAGTTGCAGCTCCCTCTCTGGCTGCGACTCCGCCGTCTGTATTGGCTGCTGTGGCAGCTGCACAGAACATAGCCCTGTACAACCAGAACCCAGCAGCTTACCTTGCTTTGCTTGGACAGAACCCTCTATTAGCAGCAGTTGCACCTAATCCAGCAGTTGCTACTGCAGCTCTGAACCCCACAGCTGGATTCCTCGCATCACAGGGTCAACAGGGAGCAATGGGAATTGGAAGTGGAACTCTTGCATTTCCAGGCGCTTATGGTTCTCAGGCACTGGCAGGTCTGCAAGGATTACAGTCATATCAAGGCGCCCTTTACGGGCAGTCATCATCCATGAGGCCTAGCGGGTCTTTTGGAAGATTTCCTTGATGCTTATGGTAAGAAATCAACCTTTTACATAAGATTTTTAGGTTGACTTTGGCCATTGTTGTTAACCAATAATGTCTACTTACCTACTTTACTTTAAAATATAGATAATCGAGAAAATAGTAATTTAAAATATAGATAATTGAGAAAATAGTAATTCTCATTATATACTTTACTTTCAAACTAATATGTTTCCTATGAGGGAAGGAAACAAAGGAAGATAGAAAAAATTTCCCAGTGACACTTTCCCTCTGTTTCCTTTGGCAGAAAAAGGGGATGGATGGAAAAGACTAGGGAACTCTTTGCCTACTTTATTTTTTCTTTCTATATTGCTTCTGCCTGATTTGGGCACAAAACTCAATATAGCATGCAATTAACAATTAATTCAAATTTGATCTTAACAAGTTCAAAAGATAATTCTTTTTTCAAATCTCTTTTTTATTAATATATATTTGCGTGTTTTTAGCAAATAAAGTTTTGAAAATTTTAAGCTTCCCTTTTTGTTTCTTTCCCTTAAAGGAGACAGTCTGACAAAAAAATATTTTACAATGCCTAAGCTGATTGCTACTTTTGTAGGAAACAAGGCCTAACAATTTTGGCAACCTATATTAGTTCCTTCTTGGCATAGAAGTTGCTGGTCACATGGGAGATTTATCCCTCTACTAAAATATATGCTTGACATTCGTGTATATGATTGACATGCTTGGGGAGGCTAGCATTTTAGGATCAAACCAACTATAGTTCCATTTTATCTCTATATTAAATGATGCCTAGATAGGGGAAGTTGTTATGTGATCCTCAATAGCATAAGAGCCTTGATGAAAAGTTAAATGGCCTTAATTCTAGGAATCTCATTTCGATTGAAGTGTGATTACTCAATTTCTCCATGTTTCAAGCATTGGGAGGTAGTTGTGAAGATTTTGTGATATTCTAAGAATGCTCTAGGATTTTTTTTAAAAAAATTTGTGATTATGTACATTTTTAGGTTACAAGGTATATTGATGTCATTGGGCAAGCTGTCTGATGGATTAATGGATGTTTAAATCTGGTTATTGTATTCTCTTAAGGCAATTCAATATCTTGGAAGAGCAAGGAATAAGTAATTGCAGCTAGGTCAAGTGTAGAGTAAGAATTCAAAGCATGGCTTTGGCTATATGTGAGCTTATTTGATTTAAACACTTAGATAATTGAGTTGGGTAATGCTCCTATATAGTTGATGAAGTTGTGATAATCAGGTTGCTGTTCGTGTTGCTTCCAACATAGTATTTGATTTTTACCTTGGAAACTATGACCTCATTCATTTGTTTTAATGATTACTTAGTAGACCTACTAACATAATACATGCAAGGCCCTAGAATACAGCCCATTTGAGGGGTTAGGATGTAAATGCAAATAATTAGGATAATAAAAAGCTGTGAATACACAAATCATAGGAATGTATGTGCAAAAAGACAATGATAATGTATATATCATAGGTAGGGGGTGTATCTAATTATTTTAATATTAAAATGTAAAATTATAATTTATTCAAAATTTTTAATTAAATTCTAATTGTTTGTTGTGTTATCTTTGTTTTACATAAAACCAAATTATAGGTTGTGTAATTGCTTTGCAATGCAATTTTGAGATATAAGTTGCCAAACACTGAATTATTTTCACACAATGCGCTTCGGCCAAAAAGTATTTGTAAATGCACTTTTGAAAGTCAAGTGCAGTGCCAAACCAAGCCTGAGTATGTCTTCCCTTTTTTCTCTCTATTTGATCCCCAATTTATCTCTTAACTTTAGGGATAGGAGAGGGGGGATTGGGAGGGAGTGAGAGAATATTCATGTAGGGATAAATTGGTTTTGCATAAGGTATCTGGTCAGCTGGTATTATGTTGGAGATATATATGGATTTAGTTGTTCTCTTTTCAATTGCATAATAATGTTCTGTGATAATATCACTTGAATATTAGCTAGTAATAACCTATTTCATCCATATACAAACTATAGCATACACTAATTATTATATGATATTCATTGGAATTAAGAAACATTTGTGAGATTCATGTACTTTGGCATGAAAAATAGTTGTACAATGAGCTTTATAGTGATTTTGAGAATGTTTCATATGCAAATTCCTGAGATGATTATATTTTTGGTGGATTTGGTTCAAACTACTGCTTCAAACAATCATTTGCAGGTTGTTAGGGTGATGAAAATTTTCCCCCTTGTATCTCATCTTTATCAAAACACTAATACTTGTTGTGAGTATTGAATATTAACACATCTTTTAGTTAAAGTTCCTGAGATGATCATATTCTTCAGTGGATTTGGTCAAACCACTTCTTCAAACAATATGCAGGTTGTTGGGATGATTCTTTTTTTGTTTATATCCAATCTTTATCAACACATTAATAACCTGTCAGTATTGAGAATTAACACATCTTTTAGTTTGTCTATGTTTTGAGTGATATAGATCCTGTTAATCCTGTTTACTTGAAAAGAATTAGTAATATAAGCAATAATAGGGTAAGTGACTTGTTCTTCAGAGAGGTTGATCTAATTTTTTCTCATGCTGGTCTGTGGTCTGTCCATTCTCATATTTTAATTCGATTTTGATGATGAGCAATTGATGCGATGGACCTTGGTGGATGAGCATATGCTGTAGTGATTATGTTTCTCTAATGATAAAAGATCCTATAGTAGATACTTGTTTTTGGCTCTGAATGAAAGAATTTATGTCCAAATGTTTTCGAACAATTTTAGGTAACTTGATATTCCAGGTCACAATTTCTTCTCTTCAAGTTGACACAGATATAATTTGTACAATGTTGGGTGGTTGATATGTATTATGCATAGTCTACACTGATATTTGATTTTTTTTTTTTTTAATTTCTGCTTCTTTTTGCATGTTTTTGTTTTGACTTGTCCTTATTTGAATTGCTTTTTTAGTTGGTTGTCAGCTATTTATTCTTTTAAGTTCTTTTGATTCTCTTCTTCCTTCATGTTTTGTAATTTGACCTATCATCATTTGAATTACATTTTTACTTGATCATCAAGTATTTATTCTTTTTAAGTTCTTTTGATGCTATTCTTCCTTCATGTTTTGTAATTTGACCTATTTCATTTGAATTGCTTTTTTACTTGATCATTAGGTATTCATTCTTTTTAAGTTCTTTTGATGCTCTTCTTCCTTCATGTTTTGTAATTTGACCTGTCGTTATTTGAATTACTTTTTACTTGGTTGTCAGGTATTTTTTCTTTTTAAAGTTATTTTGATTCTGGAGAGAGCATATACTAGCAACTAAGCTAAAATTTTCCTGCACATACAATATCCACAGTTCAACAAAGTTTGCAGATACCTGACAACCAAATGTTGAAATTTATTTTGTTAATCGTCCTGAGACCTTATATTTGCAGATGCAAGAAGAAATGTTGACCTGAAGGAGGTTGTTCTGAAAAGACTTATGTTGGTTCCTAAATGGCCAGGTCTTCCATTGAAACTTTTATGCTTTGTGTCTCAAGTTCTACCTGTTCTAAATTGTAACTTTCATGAAACTTTTGATGATTTCCTCATTTTCAATGTCGTCTATTTTGTTAAATTTACAAATACTTTATCTTAAGCATTTGATACATTTCTATATCTGTGAATATATTTATATGACTTTCTTTTTTTTTCTTTTCCTTTTATTGTGATATAGAATGTTTTATTTTTAATATTCTTAGATGACTGGCTTGATACTTATTGTGAATGATTTTGTTCTTCCTACTACCCCTGATTTTGCCTATTAATTTCTTTTTAAAACTTCTTTATTCTATTCTTCTAAGTTATGTAAATATTAAGATGTGGTTTCCACTCTCCACGGTTTATATTTTATTTATCATATTAGTAATTTTTGCTTTTTTAGTTTTTAATAATTTTGCTATTCACCACATGGTTTGGAACATTTGTTACAACAAAATTAGTTTACCATGTAGCCATTGCTGAAAACCAACTAGTGTTGGTGAAATCACACTCCTGGGCATGTGGCAATGAATCATCTAATGTGTCATTACATTTGAGTTATAAATGTCCTTGAGTATATGCGTCTATGCATGGCAAACCTTTTCTTTCATGATTTGTGGGATAGAAAAATAGTTTCCCTATTTGAAGGTTCCTTTGCAATCACTTGCAGCTTTATGCTCTATCTTGTTCTTTATGACTTAAGCTGATGTAGACAATGAATTCCCATAACACCTAGGCTAGATTATAAGTTTGACTCCTTCGTGGTGTTGATATTTAACCACGATGTTTTGATAATCAAACGCTGTAAATTAGACGTTTGTATTTGTTTCTGCTATAAGTGTGCAATTTTGGTATTACTAAATTAAGAGAACAAGAAGCTTGGTCGATGAATTTAATGGATCGAGATCACGTTTCAACGTTGAGGATTACCATTGAGCATGTTGTTAGACCTGAAGACACTTTAATTGACTCTACCTAGGTAGGAAATGCTGCGAGTGTTAATTAATAGACGATCTAGGTTTTAGGTAGCACTTACTAGATGCCTAGCCTCCGAGATGAAAGTAAACCTATGGGTCAATTAAAGAGAGATTCTAAGAGCCTGACCCTATTTAGATGTTGGTTGACTAAGATTTTTTTTTGTGATTAAGCAGGATTGACAGTTACTTGAAAGTTAAATTTCTTTAGGTAGGCAAATCTACAAAAAAAAAAAAAAAAAAATAGGTCAGCCTAAAGATTAGTTGACTAGAGAGAATTGGTAGGTCGACCTAAGGATGGTAGTCTAAGCAGTCAACTTATAAATTGTAAGATCAATCTAGCCTTTTTGATAGTTAACTCGAGGTGACTGAACTAAGAGTTTTGTTAGGTCTGCCTAAGATATAAATGTTGGTTCCAATAGTCAGTCGAAAATCTAGAGATATGTCAACCTAAGGCTTCTGTTAGATCGACCTAAGGTGGCTAAATATTACCATTTAGGACACAGTTTAAAAGTAAATTTGATGGTTCTTTTGAACTCACAAAAATATTTCTAACTAATATTCTTTTATCATTGTTGAAGTGCTAAAAGATTATCATTAAGGAGCTCTAAAGTAAAAGTCAAATTTCATCCTTAGTTTGAATCATTTGGTAACATCTCTTATACCTAGTACACATAATTGAGTTTTCTATTTTGAAAGGAAAAACTATATCGACATTTGAAATCATAGCTGATAGATGTGATTTTTCAAAACCTTTGAAGAAAACTATGTAGTTTTTGACATGAAGGTTATCCTCCAACTGGTGTTGGAAGCTTAATTCAATTTTGAGATGTGAACAACCACACGGAATGATGAAGCTATAATATCTGGAGTGGTAAAAGTTGTCAATTATATTCTACTTCCATCCATCGAATGTTGTTGAAAAACAGTTTGAATCTTGTTCTTTTGGGGAGTCACATAAAGGATAGAGTTAATTGATTTTTTTCTTGCTCAACTTTGACCCTCATTTGCTGAAACAATTAGGCATGCTTGAGTTAATCATACCTTCATAAAAAAAAAACTGCATTTTGTTGAAGTAGGTCCAAACGCTTAGAGATATGGTTCCGTCTCTACTGATACTCTTCCCTCCATCATCTGTCCTTTGAAAATTCAACGGCAAATTGTTGTCTAACATAACTTTTAGTAGTTTTTATAGATCTTTCATAACTAAACTATATTGTCATCTTATGCAAACTACTACTTTGTTGCCAATTGTTGTTGTTTGATTAATTGACACTAAAGTTGCTCATTGCCAGCTTGCCACCCTTGTCGACTATATATTAACTCTATAAACTACAAAGCACAATCAAACTCATGAAAGTAAGGTTATCAGTTCAGCCAATGAACAATCATTGTAACAGAGAAACAAACTGGCAGCAGAAGCACATGTTGCAACTGTAAAAGAGGCCTTCATGCAATGGCTCTCTATAGGCAGCAGAAGAGCTTGACAAAGAGAAATGTATTGTTCACTGTTTTAGTTGCTCTGTTTATGTTCTTTGCTCTATCTTTTAGGTGTTTAATCAGCTGTCGACAGTGATAATATTTCTTAGAGAAAATTAATGGTTTGTTTTTAGGAATCATTAAACAAGAACTATATTTGTTAAAGGGGATTTAAACACTTTCAAAGACAATTTAGTAATTCATATATTGGGAAACCAGCCGATGGACAAACTAAACTAGAGCTTTGACTTAAGTCTATATAGGTAAATGTTGTAGTTAGATTAGTCAAGTGATGGGTCAATTCGGTGGACTATGACAGAAATCTTATTGAACGTGCCTATTTAAAAAAAAACAAAACAAAAAAGCAAAGTGAGATGGACTCGCTTTTGGAAGTAAGCAAACAGTCGAAGAGCTTTGAGGCGCACACTTGTGGCTGTCCATGGGACACGTATGTAGGGTCCCCGATAAAGAATCTCTACGGCTGTGGGCTCACCGATAGGATGGGGCCCACAAAAAATTTCTCTTTTAGATGTGACATTGTTATCATTACTTATAAATCTAAAAAAGATTATGGAAAAGTACGTGTCGATTTATTAATTCAACGAAAGCGGCAGATGGAGGTGGGAGGTGGTCCTCTTGCGGCACGTGTATCGCATGTGATCGGCTGCGAGGAGGGGGGCTACGACGCTTGCGGTTATCTGGCAGGATAACGACGTCATTATTTAACGGCGTCAGCTCCGTCAGCCTGGACTTTTCCAGGCGCTTCGTCACCCACGTGGCGGTTTCCGCAGCACCTCCTGTGACGCGATGCAGCGCGCGTGACTCAGATCTCCCGCATACTATAACCTACGCGACCTGCCTGGTGTGCTCCGTACCGAGATGTTCTATGCGAATTCCACGTTGTGAGCGTCGTTTCTTTATAAATAGTGGCTGCGAGGGATCGTTGAGAGACCTACGAAGCGGAGAAGTTCCAGAAGGAGGGAGGAGAACGAGGAGGAGGAAGCGGCGGCTTCGCTGATCAGATTGGGAAGATGTTTGTGGAGAAGTTTCGAGTGGAGAGCCCCAACGTGAGGTATGGGGAGGAGGAGATCGAGTCGGTGTACTACTACGACACGACGGATCTGGTGCACGAGAGCCGGGAGGGTGCCTACCAATGGATCGTACGCCCGAAGAGAGTCCGATATGATTTCAAGACCCAAACTCGCGTCCCCAAGCTCGGGTATCCCTTCTTCCCTTCCGCCTGCTTGAGTTCCGTTTTGATTCGCCTAACGGTGAAAGATGATTTCGTTCTGTTGTGGATTGTAGTGTGATGCTCGTGGGATGGGGTGGGAACAACGGTTCCACCCTCACCGCCGGAGTTATTGCCAACCGAGAGTAAGATTTCGCCAAAAAGTTTGTGAATGTTTTGTTGTTCTTGTCGATTATTAGAATGTTAATCTCGCTTTATGTCCAAATTATTGTTTTTTTTTTGTTTGATTTGGAGGACTTGTTTTGATGGATAGGGGCATCTCTTGGGTAACCAAGGACAAGGTGCAGCAGGCCGACTATTTTGGATCTCTGACCCAAGCTTCTACCATCAGGGTTGGCTCCTACAATGGGGAGGAAATTTATGCCCCTTTCAAGAGTCTCCTTCCTATGGTAAAAAAAAACTCGTCTTTTCTGGTCCAATCTTTTCAAAACAAGTCTTTTTCCCTGCCCAAGAAAAAAAAAATACAGGTTCTTTTGTGAAATTTGTTTTGCCGAATTTCTATCATCAAATTTCAGAACCATGACCTGGTGGGAATTGCGTGTGATAGAAACTGGCTTTTTCATTGAGTTTGTTAGGTTAATCCAGATGATATAGTGTTCGGTGGATGGGATATTAGTAACATGAACATGGCAGATGCCATGGCCAGAGCCAAGGTCCTGGACATAGACCTTCAGAAGCAGCTTAGGCCTTACATGGAGTCCATGGTCCCCTTGCCTGGAATCTTCTACCCCGACTTTGTTGCGGCAAACCAAGGTGCCCGGGCCAACAATGTCCTCAAGGGAACCAAATCGGAGCAAGTCCAACAAATCATCAAGGATATAAGGTGATCTCCTACCTTCGTGTTCCGATCTCATTTCTGAGCAATTAGAATTTAATGGTGTAACTTAGGCGTTACAAACGATTTTACCATTGGTTGTCAGGGAATTCAAGGAGCAGACTAAGGTGGATAAAGTGGTTGTGCTGTGGACGGCTAACACAGAGAGGTATAGCAACGTGATTGTTGGTCTCAACGACACCATGGAGAATCTCATGGCCTCACTCGAGAAGAATGAAGCCGAGATATCTCCTTCCACATTGTATGGTATAGCGTGTGTTCTGGAGAATGTTCCTTACATTAACGGGAGTCCACAAAATACCTTCGTGCCCGGTATGGTGCTCGATCAAAGTGTGCGCTGAAACTTTCGCGACTGATATTTAGAATACCTCATGCTTCTCTTATACTTGTGCAGGGCTCATTGAGATGGCCATTCAAAGAAACAGTCTTATTGGAGGGGATGACTTCAAGAGTGGGCAGACCAAAATGAAATCCGTCTTAGTTGATTTCTTGGTCGGGGCAGGAATCAAGGTATCAAGATTTTATTTTACTATATTTGTATCCATTCCAAATCTAATTAGTTGAATGTGTCTTACATTGAATGCTACAAATAGCCAACATCTATTGTTAGCTACAATCATCTGGGAAACAATGATGGGATGAACCTATCTGCCCCACAAACCTTCCGATCCAAGGAGATCTCAAAGAGCAACGTCGTCGACGACATGGTCTCGAGTAATGGCATCCTCTATGAGCCCGGGGAGCACCCTGATCATGTCATTGTCATCAAGGTAGGTTTCAATGCACAGATCCTTTTGATTATTTATTGGACTACACTACAATGCCCACCCTTTGCTCTATTGCAGTATGTACCATATGTTGGTGACAGCAAGAGGGCTATGGACGAATACACGTCTGAGATATTCATGGGTGGACGGAGCACTATCGTTCTTCACAACACCTGCGAGGATTCCCTCTTGGCAGCTCCCATAATTTTGGATCTAGTCCTGCTTGCTGAACTGAGTACTAGGATTCAGCTTAAGGAGGAGGGAGAAGTAAGTTATTGACATTGTTTCTCATTTGGTAGTCATTTATGCAAAACTGTGAGTGTTTTGCAGGGCAAATTCCACTCTTTCCATCCAGTCTCTGCAATCCTCAGCTACCTTACCAAAGCTCCCCTCGTAAGTAAAATTTATAATTAACTGTCTGCACTTCTATAGTGTGAATTAGTCAAACAATTAGTTCTGCTTTGATTGTCCAAAAGATATTTCTGTGTGAAACAATTTCGGATGATCCGGAACCAGCTCCAAAGTTTGTTGTCTTGTTTTAACTATGGCACACGAATTTTCAACATTAGGAACCTGCATCATTCTTTAACTTGGTGTTATGGCTAACACAGGTTCCCCCCGGCACGCCGGTGGTGAATGCTCTGGCGAAGCAGAGGGCCATGCTGGAGAACATACTCAGGGCTTGCGTTGGCCTGGCTCCTGAGAACAACATGAACCTGGAGTACAAGTGAAACAAAGCATGGAGACTGGGGGAAAATGGGAATGGGCGAGGAAATGTTAGGCATTCATCTCCTCCCCTCTCATGCATCACTGAGAGTAGTGCCTCTTCCTCTGCCTCTCAAGGCAAGAGCTCAGTTTATATCTATCTATCTATCTATATATATATATAATGAATCGCGTGTTTTCGTTGTGTAGTGTGATGGTGGATCGTAAATCATACTTTTAAAGTTTGAATGTCTCCTGTGACGTTGGCTTATTTAATCATAATTTCTGGTTTGCTGTTTGTTCTCTCCAATTTAGATATGAAAGCCAATGAACACTAATGGAGTAGGTTTGAGAGAAAACATCACAATTCTTACTACAACGACGATCGGGGAGGGCGAAGAGAGCTTTACTTGTTGCTATACTCACAGCTCAGGAACAAGTATAGGAGAAACAGCTCCTCTTAAGGTAATGAGCCCATTTCACTAACTGAGCTCACAACTGAATTAGACGATATCGAGGCCGACTCGAACCGAGCAAACTCTAACAACTAGGGGTGCAAACGAATCAATTCGCTTGAACTTGGCATAAGAAGTTGTACATAAACTATGAGCCTTTCTTAGGTGATCCCTCCAAGTGATGAAACAGCACAGCATTTTAATTATGCTTGAACTTGGAATAAGGGGAGTTGCAGTGAATTGAAACAGGTAAAGTTTGTCTTTCTTGAGTATAAGATGGAATCTGCCATTCCAACGATTTTACATGGTCAATCTTATGATTATATGTGACTATATGTAAAAATTATAAATGACTACTAATTATATAAAGTTTGTCCCAGTATAGTATTGGTGGGTGTTGGCATTTAACGGAGACCGGTGGTGCTCATTTAGAGCTAATGAGCCTCCCTTTAAGCTGTATCTCCTCTCCATAAATACCCTCATTAATTTGGGGAATTCAATACGATTTAAATCATTTAATGGAGGCAGGTGGATATAGTGTTTTTATATTGAATTTTCTAATTTCAATAATTTTTATCATCAAATGAAAATTAATTGGAGTTCATATTTTGCAGAAGGATTTTAATTAATAGAATGAAACAGTAGAACAAAAAAGGTGGTGGCTGCTTTAAATAAGGAGGAGCCATACTGCATTCATATCCCTCAACTGGATGCATTCCTCCCTCCCCAACCAATGCATTTAGCATTTGTTGCATCAAATCCACTTCTTCTTCTTCTTCATCAGTAAAAACATATTGATCGATATCGAAAAGCAAGGCTCATGTTGGCCCTCCAATCTAACTAGATTCTTGCTAGCATTTGTGGCCTTTATAAGTAGCTAGCTCAAGCCGATCAAGCACATCCTCCACTGAACAAGGACTAGTTCTCTCACTTCTCTTCTACTGTTACATCGCCCATGGTGTCCTTGCAAACAGCCATCTTCCCCGCGGAGGAGGAGGAGGAGGAAGAAGCCATGCATAGGGCTCGAGAGCCGCACGGTGTCAAGGAAAAGGAAGTCGTCGGCCGCGGAGGCTTCCAAGTCGGCAAAGAAATTAGCTAGAGAGGAGGAAGGGGGAGGTAGTATCACAGAGCTTAACCTCCTCGATGCTCACCCTGAAATCAAGGTGAGTCGTAGAAGTCTAGGATGTCAATTGATGTCATTTTGTTTATACATGATCGATGTGTCACAGTTGGGATGGAGACATTATTCAAAGGTCGACCCTAAAGCAATGAAGGTGAGCTTGGACCTTGACCTCGAGCTCAACTTATCATGCACCCCGTCGAAGAAGACGGGTTGTGCCTTTGAAGGAGGAGAAGAGGAAAGGAGGACGACAGAGGAGGAGGAGGAGATGGTGGCGGCCGTGTGCCTACGGTGCCACATGCTGGTGATGATGACCAAGGTCGCCTTGTCGTGTCCCAATTGCAAGTTTGTGCACTCGCCCGACCAGAGTTCCTCCTTGGCCTTGATCAAGTCGATCGATCTAGGCTCTTTGTGCCACAAGGATTAACAAGAAGTTGTGAGACCACAATTATATCTAATTTTAATGCAAACTAAGTGTACAAATTAACTTGCTTGCCATGGCATATCTATGTTTATGAGAGGATAGATCTTATGGGAGAAATCGAAAAAAAAGGGAAGAGGTGATGCCGATATACATGGTCTCCAAGAACAACAAATGCGAAAATGTGACATCAACAAGGTTTAAATTGAATATTCGATTAAAATCAAATCGAATTAACTAAAATCAAATCTGAATCAAATTTTTTTAACTAACTGAACCAACTAAATTTTCAAATAAAAATTGAACAAATCAAATCAGTAAAATATCAATTAATTCAATTTTCAATCAAAATAATTAAAATTTTTAAATATTATAAAAAATTTATTAATTAATTAAAAATTTATAAATCTACCTACTTAAGAATTTATAAATTATATTTTTTATTTCGATTTATTTAATTTAACTGAATAAAAAATTTTAAAATCAAAACTAAATCGAATTAATTAATTTTTTTTTAAAAATAATTAAAATTTTAAAATGACTGAATTAAATTTTTAAATTCGATCCGTTCGATCAATTTAACTGAATTTTTACTCACCCTAAACAAGAAAAGCAAAAGAAAAGGTAGATTAAGATGGCACAATATTGGATAAAGAGTGAAAACATTGTACAACTTCCACATAAATATGGTGGAGAAAGTCGGGGAAAGGCGATGTCGATCGATTATGAATATGCATACTTGTCCGATCGGTTTCATAACTCGTCCGATCATGAATATCCAAACACTACAAGCACTGGGGCAAATTTGTAGAGGAGTTTTAAGAGACAACACGCTTAAAAGACACATGAAGAACAGACAGTGTGAGAGGCATGTGCATGTAGTGTTCAACGTGCAGTTTTTCTCTTCAGGAGATGTTCGATCTTGAGGGAATTGATCTTTGCAGCAAGTATGAAGTCGTTCTCAGTAAGCCCTCCTGGCATATCGAACAAACAATTATGTTACATGAGTTTTCGATAAATCCAGTAGCGCGAAGTATAACATAGTTTTCGATAAGAACACGCAAGTACCAATCTCATGAAAGTGAATTGGTTTTGCAAGTATGTATCGGTAAGAATTTTCTATTGATTGTCACACCAAGTTACAACCCTAAACCAAAGTGTAGTTAAAGGGAAACTTGCATATATGAAAAGAAATGAGGAAAAACATTTGTCTTGTTGAGGTTCATCTTGTCATAGATTAATCGAGTTTAACCAAAACTTAATCGAGTGTCAAGATGGAGACAGTGATGCACAATTTAACCATTTATGCTTTTGACTAAGGTTTACTATCGAAACATGGGTAGATGCTTACAACCATCCATCAGGCACAAAAAATTGATATTTGACTCACTAATGACATTTTAAAGGAATCATTCATTAGCTTGTCTGTGTGTTCTTTATTTTGGCATTCAACCAAATTTTAATCAAATCTGAGTGCCAAAACATAGTATATAATTCCGAAAAATCAACACAAGGATGTATCGAAACAACTATGAAATGTATCAATAACATATCTTGTCAAAGTGATAGCTCTAAAAACTAAAATTAGAGACTTTTTACGACTATCGTCTAAAGCGAACTGAGAAAGCTTTATTCAGGTGCTGATGCAATATATCAAATATGAAATTTATTTCATTTTTATTGGATTTTCTGTTGGCTTGCAATATATGAAGGTTGTCTTACAAGGCTTTCAGTTGTCTGAATATACGAATTGATGCAGTGGATGATTGACCATTAGAGAATAAACTTGTGAAGTATGCATTATAAAAAATAAAAAAAAATGAACTGACCTATGCGATCTTCTACAGAGAAAACAACGGAAACTAAATGCACCAGTAAAACATTCAACAGAAGGAACTGCTAAGCTTCATGTTAAATGATCAGAAGCATGTACCCTTAAAACTTTCTAGATCGGTGGCCACAAGCAATTTGAAGAAGCCCATTTAACCATGAAAACCGATTTGTTATATAACGATATTAAAACTTACCTACTGAATGAGTCCACAAATCAATTTTGACATTATTCCAACCAACCAGATGAAGATCAGGATGATGACCTGCATAAAGAACATGAGTGTCAGCAGATGCACAAAGAAAATATTTTTTTTAGTAATTTGAAATCATTCATTTTTTTTACAATGACTGACAATAACAATTAGTTCATCCTGACCTTCTAGGGCTTATTTAGTTACATGGGAAAAGAGAGAAAGAGAACAAAGAAAAGTGGAGAAAGAGAGGGAGAGAACAGAAGGAAAGAGGAGTAAAAAATCTTATTTACTAGAAAAAAAAGGAAAAAGGGGAGGGATGAATAGATGATGATAGTGGTGATTGCTGAACGTCACTGATGGACTGCAACCAGAAAATCCAATACTAGCAATCACTAACAATCGGCCAGTGGAGGTCCAACAACTGCGAATGATCTCTGACAACCTGCAGGCAATGGTCTGGTAATCTTCAAAGGTCACTTATTGTTGGTCTGGTGATCGCTGTTGATTGACTAACAGTAGTCTGACGATTGCCGGGGGTTAGGGGTGACATTTTTGTTTTCTTTTTCCAGTCCCTCTGGTTTTGGACAAATCAATTTCAGTGGAAAGCACAGATTGAAAAATTGAATCTCGATTCCTTTCTCTCGGTCAATAAATCCATTTGAGTATTTTCCTATCTTTCTTTTCCTTCTCCTCCACATCCATTTTATATCCCGGCCATTGGCTGACCATCGACCATTGGTAAGACCTCATTGATGAATCCATTCAAATAAATAAGTTTTTCCTATCTTTCCCTTCCCTACTTCTCCAATCCATTTTGTATCCTAGCCATTGGCCAACCACCATTGGACATTGGTAAACATTGGATCTCATGAATGGTTATCATAATGTTGCCAATGTTTTAAAATGAATAGCACATCCCTAGAGTTTCTTAATTCTTGTATTACCTCCAAGCACTGACAGTGTTACTTAATGGAAAGATGACATCGTAAAACATATGGCATGGAGGTGAAAGAATTATAAACAGATTCATATTGGATTGCTAGAATTGCAAAAAGTAAGACAAACATTTAGACTCTAAAAAAAAGTAAGATAAACATGCATGAATTTATAGGAAAATTATTTGTGTAAGTTGTAGAGAAAATTTAGTCCATATCGATACAAAAGAAAATGGTTTTAACACAACCTTCTGCCTCAGCAATTTCTGCCACAAGTTGAAAGAACTCCAATCCTTTCGTAAAGCTCTTCACTTTCCATGATCGGTGTAACTTCAGAATACCTCCTTCAGTTAGCAATCCCCATCCTTGAACCTGTTTTATCAAACAAGCATCAGAAACATGCCTTGTAAAAGTTAAGACAGAATATGAGGTTTGCTAGTGTCCATATTTGAGTTGTAGGATAAATTACTATCAAGAGTATGATTAGCTACACAATACTTCTTGGCTTTATAAACAAAAATAAATAAGTCAGAAGATCATTCTGAACCTGTGCAAGTAGTTCATTAGCTGATTGCTCAGGCATTGCTTGTAAATCCTTTGCATTACACGGCACACATTTCTTGCCAGCTAAATCTGCAGTGATAACGAAAGAATGAAATAAAGATAAATACCCGCCCTGATACAGATTGAAACAAATAGTTCTTGTGGTCTGGAATTCACAACATGAAACAACAAGTATCGATAGAACATGTGACATAACATGGTTCACCATTGCATATCTTCCTAAGAAAACAACTGAATGGGAAAGTAGTAGAGAAGAACAAGTAACATCTTAGACTTCTAATTGGGTCAATTGTCCCACATTGGACATGAAAAAAAGTCTTGAAGTAGGAGGGTCTTTCATAAAAGCTATAAACAAACTTCCACTTGGTCTCCATATCTAAATACATATGTCTGACCTAAACCAGATAAAGAAAAACAATTCTACTTATGTGCGCTTGCATGCTAACTTGTTCTGATAAACAAATAGCAAAGAAGCTTAGTACTGATGACTACAAATTATCAGAGCCAATGATATCCCTCATAATGAGATACTTATGATATGTTCGGTATGTGGAATAAAATCGATAAGGAATAGAATTAGTTATTCTTAGAGAATGGCAGAGGAATATGTATACTTTAGTTAGGTTCATGAAATAAAACAGATGGACCATTCTAATTCCTATGTTTTGTTTGTAAAAATGTTATTCTTTCAATTAAACGACCATGTTCCCCCACTCCTAAATCCACTCAACCTCTCCAACTTGCCCACCCATAAGTCCACTTGATCTACCTAGCTTGCCCACTTGACTCAGCCAGCCTAACTCATTCAGCTCACTAACAATTTATATTTGTTGGAGAATTGAATCAAACAGAAAATTGTGCTAATCAAATGCATGCTCAAATCATACAACCAATTGGAACTACATTAATTGATTTCAATTAGTAGCAGAGCAAATATAAGATAGTGCTGGAACTTGTTACCCATGGAAGATCTTAAGTGTTGATTTATTGACAGATGGCTCCTAAGAAGTAATTCCAGCTACAAAATATATTGAAAAGCATACTACAACGAAGGGGATAGAATGCACAATGGGACTTTGATTATAAATAGGGTGGCAAATCAGGTTAGTTATAGGTGAAAAACTCTTTTGATATGAGGCTTCTAATATCTGCTGCATAACTAATGGCAAACAAGAGTCAATCAAGGATTTATTTGAACATAAATTCTTTTGTCCTTTGCTATAAGGTAACATAGGATAGAGAGAGCTGATACACACCTTGGGACAAAGAACAAGAACTAAATCCACAGATAACTCTCCTATTAGATGGTAGGTTAAGATAGCCTTGTTGCAGTTTGACAACTCCATGAGCTGAACTGCATGTGTCGCTTAAAGCTTTTAGATAAAAAAGAAAAACAAAAAAAAACAAAAGCAAATCTTGGAAGACAAACTTAGAGCTGTAAATAACCTATTAAAGGCTTAGTAATTGTACTGCATGCAATGCTCATGACTTAAAGCAAAAAAAGATAGATTGACATGTATGAAGGAGGTGCAGACCAGATGCAGTATAACGGGCTGAATCACAACTAGGACAAAAGGTAATTCCTTTAGATGTGGAAGTCCACACATTAGAAACATATTGAAGAGGAAAACACATATGTCTGATACTTACAGGAAGTAAGTCTGAAATTTAATGAAACGGATGCTAGTCTATAGAAAATAATAACAAGGATAGTTTCTCATAAACATGACAAGGATAGGAAAGGGATTCAGGTGGAAGTGGAACTACAGCGCCAACTGGTGAAAAAGGAAAAAATGACACTCATAAATGCATCTAGTCCAAATTTCAGCAAAAAAAAAAAAAAACACACACACATCAATAATCTAAGACCACAAAAGTTGATTTGCTGAACTTATATTCACATATTGACTAGGCACACCACACACGAAACCTAAACCTGCGGAATTCCATTGTTGTGCATGTGATTTCCATTGAGTAAACTATCAGGAACTTTACATTGACTCGTACAGTTCACATGGAAACACACACTAGTGACGTCATGAAGACATATCATGTATTGTCCCTAATGCTCTCGTGACGAAAAACACTAAAGAGAAACACACAATAAAGTATGTCTGTGTTACATGTGAGCCAAATCATATGGACAGAACATTTAGAACAGGAAAATGAAACACTCAAAAATGTGATATCCTTCGCTGTGATCTGCATATTCCCCCAACAAGTAACCCTAGCACACATAGCAGAATACAAGTTCGAGGAGCAAACTTGTCTATTTATCTTCACATAGGAATCATCGTTTCCCATACCAAAACACAGGTTGCAAATAATTTCAATCGCAGAAGAAGATAAGAAAAAAAGATGATTTTTTTTCAGGTAACAAAAATGTTTACAGAAAACAAAAAAAAAAGGCAAATAGCAAGGTATATTGTACCATCCATCGGCAAAGAGCGAAGTGGCCCTCGAAAAGGACACCTGCGAAGGAAAGCAAAGAGGGATTTTTGATTATCTCAAATTGACAGTAAGGTGGAAGGGGAAGGGCACTAAGAACCAAACATTGACGAGAGAACAGAAGCGCGTTTGCAGCACACGATTCATTGCTAAAGGATCAGATCGAGATGGGAACGAGTGGCGAGGAGGAAGAACCCACCGAGAAGAAAATGATTATGCGCCGCCGACGAGCGAGGGCACCTGGACGACCGACGCTGGCAAAATTCAAAATAGCTCCTTTTATTTTTTTTAAATCATCGAAGATTATCACTGGCGAATATTCAAAAATAACATGGATTCAATCCCTAGGGTAGCCCGTTCGGTCCCACAAAAATTTCCCACCAGTCATGGACTTAATCCCTGGAGGTGGTCGGTTCGGTCCCACAAAAGTTTCCCACCAGTCAGTTTCATGGACTCAATCCCTGGGGGTGGCCGGTTCAATCCCTGGGAGTGGCCGATTCGGTCCCATAAAAGTTTCCCACCGACCACCAGGGTAAATCGGGAAGCGCGCCGGTTCGGTCCCACAAAAGTTTCCCACCAGTCAGTTTCATGGACTCAATCCCTGAGGGTGACCGATTCAATCCCTAGGGGTGGCCGGTTCGGTCACACAAAAGTTTCTCACCGACCACCAGGGTAAATCGGGAAGCGCATACGACGACCAATCCAGTCAGCATCCTTTGATTGCGTTCCTTATTTGGAAGAAAATTTCTGCAAATATGCCGTAGTTGGGGATCGAACCGTGAATCCCTGGATCACAATCCGGATGTCCTACCGTTGCACCATTGCTCCGAAAAAAAAAAAAAAACTCCTTCATGTTTTTACAATTGCGAAGTAGACCCTTCGACAAGTCAAAGTTTCATCCATTGTAAACCCTAAATTCTACCAATTGTCCACCGACCTACATCACCCTGTCCCCACATTTGGTGGGCCCCACCGACCATGTTATATATTGCTACGTGGAAAATTCTTGTTAATTTATTTTATTATCGTCCATCTCATGACGTCATCTATATTTTGAAGCATTTGTTGAGGGGCCGACTAAGACCAAATTAAAATTTTAAAAATATTATCTCTTTTTTTAAAAAAATTGACACTACAAATATTATACATTTTATTGACTTGGAAAAATATGATGTCAACTTTTTGGACTAGTTTGATGGATATTATTATTTTAACAAAAAGTGAATATTATAATAGTTTTATATTAATTTAATTAAGGAACCTATTCAATAGAAATATTTTGTTCTTATTGCATTTTAATGATAAAAATTAAGATAATTTTTAAAATGCTGCTTCATATTTATTAGGTTTTTGAACATGTTCATCAAAGTTCGATATTAAATAAATTAAGAGACAATAAAGTTTAAAGGATATTTTCAAAATAATCTAAAATCTTAGGTTAATTTATTAAATCATCATCCGCCTAACTTTTAAATTTATCTAAATTATTGCCATGATACACTTATTTTATAAAATATCTTATATTTAACAGATTTTCGTGACTCCTTTACTATATAAACTAGGGGTGAATAAAAATTTAATAAAATCGAATGTATCATTCGAATTTAAAATTTTAATTTGATTATTTAAAATTTTTAATTATTTTTTAATTAAAGTAATTTGGTTCGATTTCGATTTTAAAATTTTTTATTTGATTAAATCAAATAAATTAAATTAATTAAAATAAAAAATAATTTATAAATTTTTAAGTAAGTAAATTTATAAATTTTTAATTATTGATAAATTTTTATAATATTTAAAATTTTTAATTATTTTAGTTAATTCGATTGAAAATTAAATTATTCGATATTTTATCAGTTCGATTTATTCAATTTTTATTTAAAAATTTGATTAGTTCGATTAGTTCAAAAAAATCAATTTAATTATGTTCAATTTCGATTAATTTAATTCGATTCGGTTAAATTTTAATTGAATACTCGACCCTAATATAAATTATTAATAGACCATACAATCAATTAAAAATATTATCATTGTAATTTTAGTTTGAGTGATTATAGTTAAATGCTGCTGTGTGACCGATTTTATAAAGGAAGTGAAGATGATGATTCAATTGAATCATCAGCATTTTCGGATTTACTAATTATTTGAATTTTTTTTAATAAATTTATCATAGTTGAATTTTGAATTCAAGATGTCGATCTATCATTGACAAGTTTAACCATCTCACTATTTTCCAAAGTATTAGAATTACACTAGTGAATTGAATTATCTGCCATAAATTTGACATTTTCAAAGAAAAACTAGATTGAACCAAGCCGAACCGGCCAGACCAATTGCCTGGGGCTATGGTTGAAGACGGTAGGATCCTCTACAACCCGTATCTATATGAGTCTCCATTAAATTCTCTTGATCATGCTACTAGCCGTCCATCTACCAGCACATCGGATAATAATAGGAAATGGAAAGGCCCTGGCTGCTCTACGGATCGGAGAGGATCCAGGGGATGAGAAAAGCCCAAAAAGGCAGTGGAGGAAAACGACCTTCATCGCGTCTTACGTAGATCCCAAGTTGTCGCACACGCTTTACACGACGATACCTCACACCCACCCGCCGGGGCCCACAGTGGGACCCAGATCGCATTGAATAAGAAGTCTTTGTTGGTGAGTGTGTACAGAGGTTCCAGGCGACGACACGTCCGCCAGACAAACAGGCAAGAGAAGGGTATTTTGGTAAAACTGATGGCCACGTAAATAAATAAATTTATTTATTAAATAAATAAATAAATGCGGTTGGATGAAGTAAATCCGCCGTCGATGATGGCCGTCTCCTTCTAAGCTTCCGCACTGCACCCGCACCCACCCGTTTCCATCTCGGCGGCTCGACGCCTGATCTTTTCTTCTCTGGGGGTCTCCTTCTCCGAACGTTCACTCTTTTGTCTCTATCGATGTATGCGGATGTGGCGCATCTACTGCTTGGAGCCCTAGCTGGTGATCATCCAGGAAGTTTCGCGCGATCAGCTCTCGCTATTTAACGGCTTTGGTAGTTATTCTTTCGGTACCTTGTCAGTGGATCTGGCGCTTTGTGTCTCGATTATGGCGGAGGATATGGGATATCGAGGAAAGTTTGGATTTTGGTGAATAATTTGTCGGGGACGATTGATGGCGGGCGCTAAACGAGGTGAAGTAAATACATCTTTCGGTGAGAGGTTTTCTCTGCTTGCTTGTTTTTGTAACTTTTTCCTCTTCTTTCGTATGCTCGTTGAGATTTTTTTTTTTTGACTTGATTTTGGTGTTATTCTGATGCTCGATGTCTCCTTGCGCGAAAAAGTGAATTTTTTTTGACACAGTTATATAATTTTCGTTTCTTCAATTCATTGGATGACGGTTGTTTCTTTTTTCTTTCTTCTTTTTGTTGTTTGTCTTCTGTTCTGTTACCTTGGGATGAGATCGATGTGTGCAGTGCAGTTGCACAAATGAAGTACGTGTGAAAAGGCATAGGAAATGAAGAATTTACTGTCCCGTGAATTATATCCTTTTTTGATTTCGATGAATCAATTTTAATTATTATTATGGTTTTTAGAACTTTATATCCTTTTTTGATAAGTGGTGCATCCTCCACTAGTAATGCAGAGAAGGGTTAGATCCAATGCTTCATTAAATTTATACAAGAGTGTATGTGATTGGCACACTGTCTCTAATGTGATTTTTCCGAAAACGAATAAAAGTCACAAGCATGCTAGCATATGTAAATCTACTAAAGGGTTAACTAACCCTTCTCTGCATTACTAGTGGAGGATGCACCACTTATCAAAAAAGATCTAAAGGTCCAAAAACCATAATAATAATTATAATTGATTCATCAAAATCAAAAAAGGACAAAATTCATGGGACAGTAAATTCTTCATTTCCTATGCCTTTTCACATGTACTTCAAACTTTTAGTAATTATTTAACAGATATGTCCAAAACTTTTGATTGTAACAACTTTATACATAAACTTTCAAAATCATAATTATTGTATATAATGTTTATTTAGTAATTGCTCAGATCGTACTTAACTGATCCAATCAACATGCCACATTGGTTACCATATTATTCACTTGCTATTGAATCTCTAAATCCTACTTGTTAAATGCTTACCATAAGTGGACTGTATATTCCAATCCAGATATTTTGGTATATGCAATATGGACATGAAAGTTAGGGAGTTTTTTCATTTTTATTAATAAGCCAATGTTATCAAAATCACTAAAATGAAGCAAGGCACAATGAATCATGCATTGCCTGGGTGAACACTTGGTACTTTTGGTGCTTGCATACCCGAAATATAATATGTTAACTAGCAATGCATTAATGAATCTTTAAGAGATTAAAATGTATTCAAAGCAACCAATTATCTTTCAATTTTTCATTAAATCATGTAGTTTAAATCTTCTTTTTAGAAATGGCATTGTTAGAAACATGGTTTGTTTAACCGACACTAACCTCTCTACTCATTTTCATCATATGTTTCTCTTCTATCCTCTTGCCGATGATACTACACTTAGTATAATAACCTCACAAAAGTAAAAAGTATGTGTTATTATTTCTTTTCAACGAAAATGGTGGTCAAAAAGTTAGTTTGCTATAATAATTCAACCTACTTTTGAATTTGTACTTCTTTGCCCTCTTTTTAAGTAATCGGCTATTTCCATCAAAAGAGTAAAGATTTGAATGTGTTATATAGTTGTCAAATATAGTGTCTACCTAGTGCCTCAGGCAGTGCGATACCTCAGCTTATCTGCTTGACATGTTCATTGCATTTGAAATCTGTCCAAGAAATAACATGGACAGTAGGAACATGTGTCTCATGGTGAGATAACTACTATTCTATTCCTTTAATTAGTTTCATAAGCTGATACGATATGAGCCTCATGCCGAATTAGAATAAAACGTACTTAGGGTAAAACATAATGTTCTAAAAGATGGATATTGCATTTTCCTTTAAGTTGTGCCATGACATTTTTCTTGACACACCTGACTTGCTGTTTTGTTACATACCAGAGACAGCTAGAATGCATTTCATCATTTGATAAAGCTTATATTGACACAAACCACATTGCTGGTTAGAATAATTTTTATGTATTAAATATAAAACATAATATTTTAAAAGATGCATCTTGTATTTTCCTTTAAGTTGTGCCAAGCACTAAAGGATGATTTGATGATTCCCCTGACATGATTTGCTGTTTTCCTACACACAAAGAACTGCATAAATTGCCTAAATGATGTGTTGGTTATGGGATTAGACTACTATGATATAATGTCTTTCCATCTTGTGATACCTTGTCCATCTGTCTCTTCACTCTGCAGTCATGCACTGCTTGGTCACTTTTTTTTTACAGCTAATTGATTTCACTACCAATTATATGTTTTCTTTCGCAAAGGAATAGTTAGCTCTGGCTTGCTCTGAGTCCCTAAGTTCAATTTTGCTATGCTTTGAAACACAATATCATAGTAAACATGTCATGCAATATATGCAAGTATTTCATATTGGTATAACATAAGTACCACCAGCCTGCCTAATGTGGGATACAATACAATACTACAGCAACTTATGGCAGTGGCTTAACTATTTTTCTCCTCATAACAAAAAACATCCTGAGTGGGACTTCAGTGTGTTTGTCATTTTAATTTCTTGAGCATTCTCTTATTTTACTCACCTTCCTTTTGTTAAACAAATACATCACTTTCCTCCTCCTGTAAGTGCTTGATCTTTATTACGCTTCTCTTATGAGGATTTTTTTAATGAATATGCAGATATTGAACAATTGCTTGTGGAAGCACAACATCGATGGTTACGCCCTGCTGAAATTTGTGAATTACTTCAAAACTATAAGAAATTTCGTATTGCACCAGAACCGCCAAATAAACCTCCCAGTATGAAAACTATGTAAATTTTTAATATCTCGCTTATTCCTCATAATCGTACTTATTGATTGATATTTTATGCTTATAATGTGTTTCATCTGTGAGCCAAAATATGAATCTTGAGTAGTTTAAGTCAGTATGTTTCTAACAATATTTTTCGAATTTGCTTATCATGCTTATCCCTAATCTTTTTTTTCTAATTTTTATTTTGAATTTTGAATATCTTGCTTCCAATTTTGATTTTCAATCATTGTTAGCAATCTGCGATTTTGTAGAGATGGATAAAGTGAGATTGGGATGGCAATGTATACCTAGTAATTGGGTATCAAGTACTCAACTTTTTAAAGTCAGATTCCAGATTTGCTTATCGTGCTTACCCTAATTTTGAATTTCAAATAGTCTATTGACATGTCTAACTTGCTCCAAATTTACTTCTATGTCTACTAGTCATGAAATATATTTTTAATTCATAAAGCAATGAGACAGGGATGACAATGGATACCTGACACGTATAAGTTGGGTTCGAATAGCTAATTATGTTTAATAGTTGGGTTAGGGTGTCATCATTGGGTATACTTAAAATCATGGATACCTGCATTTTTACTCATTTAAGTTGGATACCATTATCATGTAAAGTAGCGGTAATTGGTTTTGGGTAGTGGTTTATTAATTAGATTTGACTTTGGTAGTATCTAAAAATATGGGTACCCAAACTATTGCCATCTCTAAAGTGAGATTGAGGTTATATAGATAGTGTAATTGATGATAGTGTAATTAGATTAAATTCAAAGGTTGAATTATGGAAAAACTTCAAAAATTAAAGGTTATTAAGATGAAGTAGAAAAAAATGAGTTATATGAAACGCAGTTTTATTGATAAAATATGAGTTTTAAATATCTTGGAGCTAATATTCAACAAGAAAGAAAGGGAGATGATTGGAGGATTGTGTGATCATTGCATACCTCTTAGGATAAAAGAAAATTTTCATAACACAGTGGTAGAACTTGCTCATATCCAACAAGAAAGAAAGGAAGAGAACCTCTTGGAGGATTATGTGATCATTGCATACCTCAGGATAAAAGAAAATTTTCATAACACGGTGGTACAACTTGCTATGCCTGTTGAATTTGAGTGTTATACTGTGATGAAGCAATACATATAATATAGCACAAATGAGACTGTTAATATGAAAGTGTGGAGTTAATAGAATGATAAACAAATAATACTAATATTCCAGAGCAATTAAGTTTGGCTCAAATAGATTATCAAAAAGAGAGGTGAGCAATAAATTTTATAGCCAAAACAGTTGAATCTTGGAAACAAAAGACAACTGTAGTTAAGATGATAAAAAAATGAAATGATTAATTTAGATACTAATAATATAACCTTTGATATAGGTCGATGGATAAAATTCATATAGCTGACCCAAAATAAGCAGGACAAACATGTGGAGTTTTGAATGTGATCAAACTCTTTTGCGAGAGCATGTTTGTTTATCAACTTGGAGTTGAGTAGGTCACCAAGGCCAAACCACTATAAACGTTGCAATTTGCATGGTTTTGTTGTTGTGCTTGTTGATTTATTTGTTCTATTATATTTTTAATCTACTTGCTTGCACATACAGTTTACTGTTGTAAAATAATTAAATCACCATTCACCCTTCTCATGTGGGCTGCATGTCACTTCATGGATGTTAATGTTATTAGTTAACTCAAAGACTAATATGTTTGCTCGGTTTAGCATACTCCAAATATTGCAGAATTGTGATTTTTTTCTTCTCATTAGGTGGATCCCTATTCCTATTTGATAGAAAAGTATCAAGGTACTTCAGGAAGGATGGTCATAACTGGAGAAAGAAAAAGGATGGAAAGACTGTGAAAGAGGCTCATGAGAGACTAAAAGTAGGTGAAATTTGTAACTGTGTGCTTCCATGATTTTTTAGATACAGTATCTTGTAAACCTTGCTTTTGATTTTAATCAAAATAGAATCACCTCCTGAACACTTTCAAGGAAAATTGCCTTGTGCACCTGATATCCATGAGTATCACATGGTGTTTTTGTGTCCCTTTGTTATTTAGTTTTGCCTTGCTTCATTGGAGGCCAAATGTAGCTTTTCAATTATGTTTTTGATATACTATAGCCATGATATGGATGCATCCACATACTAAGAAGTATGCTTAAGAGTTTCATTTACTTTCTGAAGTAAATTCCTTTCTATTTATTAAGTTCGTAGTGGATTTAAGTCAATTAGATGTCTAATAGATGCAAACTTAGGTTATATCTGAATTTTCCAAAGTTTGACTTTAAATTTAACTAAACTGAACTTGCTGATTCCAGGTTGGCAGTGTTGATATGCTTCATTGCTATTATGCTCATGGTGAAGAGAATGAAAAATTTCAAAGACGCAGTTATTGGATGTTGGAGGAGTATGTATTAGATATGCTTTTTGTACTATCTAGATAATAGATAGTGTTCTGGTTAGTTTCAAGCATATCTAGATGATTGTTATTTATCAGTTGTTTTTTTTTACATTTTCTTTTGTTGATGTGTATAAGACATCTTTTCAAAAAACAATTCGTGAGTTCTGTTGGAAGTGTCAAAAGTCATCCAAATTTTGTCACAAAAATCAATTTTCAAAGGCTGGGCTTTTCCAAGTTTATGAAAAAAACATGTATTATATCTTTGCACAAACTCTCTCAGTTAACCATAGACATTGAATCTTCAGTGCTGGAATTCTGAATAGATCAAAATCCTTGCACTGTTATTGTTAAATTAGTAGCTGACTTCTGACTATTAAGTTTGCTTTAATTGTTTTTGGATTAATCTTTGTGTAGCCTTGAATCCCTTAACTATTGTTAGTTTTTCCACATGAACTTTTATTCTCATTATTTATATTTTCTGTAAATCTTAATCTGCACCAGATATTTATTGATTTATCTCCTGTTGCAGGGATCTAATGCACATTGTCCTCGTCCATTATCGTGAAGTCAAGGTTGCAATTCACTTTCCTATTCAAATACTTGCATTCTCATTAGAGATTCCTTTATCCATCTTGCTTATTTCCGTCTGACAGTTACATAACATTTAGGGGTTTTTTTGTCCCTATGTTAAAATTGACATAAACTATGTCTTGCAATCATTGATAAACTTTGATTTCATTGACTTACATTATTAGGCTTGTTCTCATATTCGCTTGTGTAATCTACTAAGAAAATGAAATGGAAAGACCATTGACTAAGAAGTTAAAGCAAATTGCTAGACATTTGCAATCATCTTGAGCCATAGTCAAGCTTTTACTCTTTAATTCAATAGACTTTCTAATTGTTATAGACTTATACTCGATTGTAAACAAGTTAAGTGGAAGAGAATTGTAGAATTAAAATGAATTGATGTCGGCATGCTTTGAAGCATGACGGTGTCACCATAGCATTGTACTGAAACCATGTCATTCCGGTTGGAGACTAAAACTTCAGTACAGATCAATACTTTAAACCTTGATTAATAAACTTTTGCTGGAGATGCAGTGATTGCCAATCATTTTGGGCCAGATTGGAAGTAGTACGTGTCGAACTTAAAGTTTATTATTTTATACATTCAGTCGATGCATGTTTTTTTAGATGTAATTGCTCATAAATGACTATAACCATAAATTAACGACCATTTAATTGAAATATATTTCAGGATAAACCAAGTTTCAGCCGCACAACAAGTCTCAGTCGTGCACGAGAAGTAGAAGAGGTTAAGCAAGTTACCCAAATGTGCAAAGTTTCCACTCCTAATTCTACCATAAGCCAGAGCCAGCCGCCTTCACAGACGATGGGCGCTGATAGCCCCGTTACTTCCCACACATCGGAATATGAAGACGCCGAATCAGGTGCCGCCGCACTTGCTACACGCATTATTTGTTATGCATCACCTGAAAGTATCAGAATTATCAAGTTCATGTTTTAACATTCAGCTTGCATTGCAGGATATCCAAAGCAAGCTTTGATGCAGCGGATAATTATCAAGCAACTTCCAGATACCACCCTTTCGCTGAGATGCGGCAGCATGATGATCGACGAATAATACTATCAACCTTTCGCCCTTGTGTCACCACTCCTAGCAGCATTTTTTCTTCATGTGGCTTGGATCTCTCAGGGCATTTCCAGGGAATGAATATAAGCAATCTGAGAGTAGTTTAACTTCGAAACAAGATAGAACTACCTAACGAGCCTTGAGGTTATAGTGAGCCCAAAAGCACAGTTTGATACTACAATCAGGGATGACTTTCTGGAGAATTTTACAAGCTTCATGAGATCATGAATGCTGGGTAGTGTTTTGTTTCAGCTAGATTACTCATAGAAAAAGACTGGAATTCTTTTATTTCCTTCCATAGATCTTTGGCTCATTCAATGTAAACTATCTTTTGTCACTCTATAGGTTTCGAAAGGCATTCTGATTGAGCAATTTGTTCAATTACTTGCTGAAGCCTTTATATTAGTAGGAACAAAAGTGTATGTAGGACAGGTACATCTTTGCATACAGAGCTCAAGGCTCTTGTACAGAATTTTTTGAAGTGATTATTTATTGTGAGATTTTAATTTGCTTGGATGGAAATAAATAGGAAAATACTTCGAACAAATTCAAATAAAAGAAGAAAAACATTTCTGATATTCTTTTCATAGTTTTATATTTTCAGTGGTTGATAGTTTTATTTTTTTTAGTTTCCAATGTAATTAAATAGTCTAGATTTTTTTCGAACTGACTAATTTTAGAGTTGATTAGTTTAGTCCCATGGAAGTTTCTCGCGGGTGATCAGGGTAAATCCGAATAGCATTCGTGTTCTTGGATACTGATGGCCAGACCATCACAATTATCCTATTGCTAAAGCTAGTTATGTTCTATTGGATACTCAATCATGGTCTACAAAGGTACTCAATCATGGTCTGATATATTTTCCCAATTCAAGTACTCAATCATGATCCGACCTTCATGTTATTGGACATCAATGGCCAGACTTTCACCCCTCTGCTCCATTAGGTACTAAATCATAGTCCATAAAGAGATTCATATTTTTTTCCAATTCAAGTACTAACCCATGATTTGATTTTTTTTCCGCCCAATTCAAGTACTTAATCATGACCCGACTCATATGTATATTTTTCTCATCAAAGAGTAAGGTTGAGTATTTAGTTAAAACTGAACCGAACTGAATTAATCGAAAATCGAATAAATCGATTTTTTTTAGAACCAACCGAATTTTTCAATAAAAATCGAACAAACTGAATTGATATTTTATCGGTTAATTCAATTTTCAATCAAATTAACTGAATTAACCAAATTTTTTAAATATTAATAAAAATTTTATTAATTAAGGATTTATAAATTTATTTATTTAAAATTTATAAATTACTTTTTTAATTTGATTAATTCAGATTAACTGAATAAGAAATTTTAAAATCGAAATCGAACTGAATTAATCAAATTTAAAAAAAAAAATAATTGAAATTTTGAAACAACTGAACTGAATAATTCAGTCAGTTCAATCAATTTATCCTGTTTAATCAAATTTTTACTCACCCTTATCAAAAAGTATAATGTTACATAAACTAAAATTCGACCCATGATATTCTAGATATCTCCATGTATCTTTACCACTATATCATGCATTAGGGACCTGAATCTAACTCCCAGGACATAACTAAGTTGATTATTAGAATAGACTTACCAAAGAAAAGGGACGAATCTAGATTTTTTTTTTAAAGTTGCATACGGAGGATGAACTCTAAACATTTGTATCCCAAATGATCAACAACTACTTTTCTTAGAAAAATTTCTCCTTTTTATGTTTTTAATTTTGAAGCAATTAAGCATAAAGATTAAATTCTGGTCTGATCTCTTTTTAGTTGCGTTTTTTTTTAAAAAAAAATATTCTGTTTTTTTTCTTTGAAATGTTCTGTTTTATCTCAGTTTAGTTGCGCTTCTCCATAAATTTGGCCGAAATTTTCTCCCTTCTATTTTTATATTTTTATGTATCCTGAATCTTCACTGTGGTTCGATCGAAATCACTTCGCTCGGCGGCGTCCCATCGATGGCGAAGCGATCGCCTCCTGGTGCACCGGCGAGGAAGCGGGCGGCGAAGCGCGGGAAGGCGGCTGGGGTGAAGATTAAGCGCCAGATCGGCGCCTGCTCGTCTCCTCCGCGCCTCGTTGTGGTCGCCGCAATCGCCGCGGTCGCCGCCGCCTCCTCCTCCGGCAGCAACAGCTACAGCGCCTCCTCGCCGATCGACGCTGAACTCCACCGCAGCACGGCCGAGTCACTTCGATTTCCTCGTCCCCTGGCGGTTTCCAATGCGCCCCCCGGAGATGATCGGTCGCTGCCGTCGCGTTGCTGCCTGAGCAACTGCAGCGGCGAGGAGGAGGACAGCCTGAGCAGCACGGCGGCGTTCCGGCCGCCTGCTAGTGTGCATGATCCGGCGACTCCTTCTTCAGCCGAAGATGCCGACGATCTGCAACCTGCTCCTGCTGAAGCCTCGCCTCCTGCCGATGATCTGAAACCTGCTTCCTGCACGATCCGGCGACGTCTTCTGCCGAAGATGCCCACGATCAGCAACCTGCTCCGTGGCTGCCGCCTCCTGCTCAAAATGCTGATGAACTGAAACATGCTTCCTGGCTTCATGCATGATGCATCAGCATAGATCGAACAAATTTTTTATGTAATTTTTTCTTTTTCTAAATCTTTACTTCATTAGTGAAAATATATTCATCAGTGTACTAATAGCTCTGGAACATAACTATGTTGATTACGACGGAACAAAAGAAGTGAACAAGAGTTTAAATCTCAACGAAATCAAGACAATGTCCTCTTCCATCGTAATCAACTATAATTTTTCAATATACCTCTCTTAACTCATCGTAGACGGTCGTGAAACTGATCATGTGAGACCGTTGGATAACAGATTCCACCTTTTTACAAAAGTAATATATATAACAAAATGAAACAAAAGCAGGGCATTGTTATATATTTGTATCTATTCTTCTGTATCTATCACAACTTCAATCTATTTTGCCAATTAGTTAACCATATTATAAATTAACACATTAACTTGCTCAAGAACTGAAATGTCAAATATCACTGTCAGATTTCCAACAAAATAATCTCTTAGAAAACTGAAACAGATTTAACGAGAAATGTCAAGTATCGCCATGAGATTTCTAAGTTGACCAGAGTCATAGCCAATAGTAGAAAAGTATTCATCGAGAAATGTCAAACGTCGCAATGAAATTTCTAATACTGCTGTTGACCAGAGTGATTAAGCAGTAGACTGCTGGTGAGTAGACTACGAGAAGTCCTCATGCCAAACTGCTTGAATAGTAGACTTCGAGAAGTCCACATGTAAAAAAATAAAATAAAATAAAAATCAATGGACACTCGTCGTTTGTAAAATCGTGACATGGTACCTCATTTATGCTCCTTGAATGATTTTATCTCGAAAATATTTCTGATCTAACATTGTTATAGCTACGGGTAACTATTGCAACATGAAAAAAAAAATGATAAATTCAAATTAGTCTTGACTACTCTGGTGACCGGTCCGGTCCCACGGAAGTTTCTACACAACGGCCAACTCAGACGCCCAGCATCCTTTGATTGCGCTTCCCATTTGGAGGAAAATTCTTGCAAATACGTCGTACCTGGAGATCGAACCGCAGGTGCCTGGGTGATAACCTGGATGTCCTACCGCGGCACCATTGCCCCGGGGACAAACTATTGCAACATGAAGAAACGATATTTAGCAGCTATCAAATAGTTGCTATAACATATTTAAGATGAATTTAAAATTTTTAACACGTGTAGAAACTATCCAATAGCTGCTACAATATGTATAAGTTATCGAGTAGTTGCTACAACGTGTAGAAATTATTCAATAGTTGCTATAACATATTTAGGATGAATTTAGAATTTGAAATTTAGGATTTACACTGTGTATAAGCTACCAATAGCTACTATTACATATAAAAGTTATCAAATAGCTACTATAACATATTTAGAGTAATTTTAAATTTTAAAATTTAGATTCTCCGGATAATATTATATCAAAATATTATTTATCAATTTAGTCAAAATTATTTAAATTTAATCAAAATCACTTTAAAACAGTTGCAAAAGCTATTATATAGCTGCTACAACCTTAAATCCTCAACTCATCCTAAACAGCTATTCGATAATTTCTATATGATGTAAATCCGAAATCTTAAATTTTAAACTCATCCTAAATACGTTGTAGCAATTACTTGATAGCTTCTGCACGTTATAGCAGCTTCCAGTAACTGCTACAACAACATTGGGTCAAAAGGTATTTTCGAAATAAAATCACTGATGGGATATCCATTTGATTTTCTTTAAAAAAAAAAAAGGACACGTATTTGATGTTTCTCTCCTTTTGATTTTTATCCAAAAAAAAATGGCAGTGGATGATGAACTTCAACAAGCTAAACAACTAAATACCTTCTTTTTCCACCATTGCAAAGGAGTCAGCACGTCCCTTATTCTCTGAACTGATCTAATGTGTTTAGTTGTCCAAATTAGAATAAATTCACCACATGAATCAAATCACTCGATACTGTTCCCCCTAACCATTTGGCTCCAAGGGCAGTGAACTAAAGAGGGAAGAAACGAAAGAGAAGTAAAACATCATATTACTAAGGTCTTTCATGTTCTATTATGGATCTTCTTTGACTATAAAATTTATCTTCTAGGATGAATGAATAGGAATTAGGAGTTCAAATGGGAACATTCTTTTCGCTACCGAATTTTTGTTTACAATGCAAAGGTAAGAATTTGATGTAGCACAATATCATTTATTATTTGTGATCAATTGATGTCTATAGCCTTCACCTTGAGACAAATAATCAAGTAAATAGGTCTTCAAGCTTTATTGAAATATAAGGATCAAGACTAAGATAAACTCCAAAAACTATCATTTTAGAAGAACAGTAAGTTGGAAATTTATTTTCAGCACATTGCAAATGCATGAAACAATGAAGATAACCTATCAGAAGTTAATGAATTGAAATGCAAGTGCACAATCATTGAAACAAAGTATTGAACATAGAACAGAAGATTAATGTCAATTCAAATAACTTTTGAACATAGAGGAGAGCATAACTGGATTGAACATACCCTTTGTGACCATGAATATGTAGGTTGCAATCAGCTATTTGTCTTCACATTGCTCATTGACATCTGAAACATTGATGGTGTTCAGAAGTTCTTCGTCCGGTATCAGAGACCAATTGGGAGACTGCACTGCTCTTAACCATTTGAAGTCATCTACATTGGCCCAATTTCTTGTTTCCTCCCCAAGTCCACAGTCTCGTAGCTCTGTGTCAATCCCTTCATAAAACAATCGGTAGGGAGCAAATCTCACTGCACTGCAGTCCTCAATTATTGGCCGACTTCTGACCCGGAGATAGAAATCAGTAGCTGTGGCATGGTGGATTCTAATCTGGTGCGACGCAAGCATCAGCAAACAGTCATTCACCTCTTCTATTAAGATCGACCCAAGAACAGGACCAGAATAGACCCGGCAGTTCGTAAGCCTATGAATGAAGAGAGCCCGAAGCCGGCCTTTGAGATAGATCTCGCAAGAATTGAGATCGGAGAGAGTGAAATCACCCTCTTCCTCTTTGGATGCCCTGAAATGTTTGATCAAGATCGAGCCTTCCTTATTCCTAAATCCAGGCGAGTCCCGGACCGCCGCAGGATCCAATTTTTCCGAAGAAGGGCCTTTTTCTTCCTCGATTTCTTTAACCAAACAAATGGGATCTTTCTTGGAAGTTTTGTTTCTGAAAGAGAACTTTTTCCTGGGCAATAGCTCGGAGTTCGCGGCATCCAAGGCCTCCTTCAGAACGGAGATCGCCTTCAAGGAGGACCGAACCTCGTAGGATGGCAGGAAGTAGGAATTCTCAGCGACGAGTCGATCGAGGTCGGCGATGGAGGCAGCTACTTTCTCGAGCTCGGGCTTCAGGGAAGGGGCCGACGCCGGGTCTGCGGAAAGGGCGCGGCATCGCTTGATATCGGCCTCCACGGAGCGTGCAGATTCATCGAAGCGGGTAAGGAAGGCGGCAACGGACTCGAAGGCGGGCGAGGCGGCGGCAGCGGCGCTCCGGGTGGCGGACTGCTGGAGGCGGGACTGGTGAAGGTTAGCGAGGCGGTCGATCATTGCGGCGTGCCTCTTCTGCCCCGCCGGATCCAGGGTTCCGGCGGGGTGGCGCGGCTGCTGCGATTCCGAACCCTCTTCGGCTTCCATTTCACTGAGCCGAGAACAGATCTGCAATTCCGCAAGGACGATGGAATTTATATGGGCTGGGCCGCTGTTAATAATGGCAGTAAAAAATTGACTTGATTTAAATTTGAGTTAAAATTAGTTCGGATAATTTTTTTTAAAAAAAAATATTACTTTTCTTAAAATGCCTTTCAAAGTTTAAATATCTCTTAATATTTATAAATAAAAATTCATCTCTTCATTAGCAAATTTTTTTATTTAATTATTTAGCATGTGAAAAAATTAATGGGGTGAGAGAGGCTCGAACTCTCGACCTCAGGATGACTCAAGAAGCTATGAGACCTACGCGCTAGCCAACTGCGCCACCACCCCAGCGTGGTACTCTGTCAGAGATTATTAATTAAGATATTATCTTTCTGCCACAACACGACCTAAAACCTAGCTTTATATACTCAAATCACGTGATATTATATCATCTATTAAACCCATCTATACTTTTCAAATTTATTTTAATAGAGAAAATAAATAATAAAACGGGTACAATGAGTTCAATTCTTTAGCAAAAAAAAAATAATAATAAAATCCACCATCCAACGACCCCACATGATCAGTCTCATAATCATATGTGAGAAGGTAAATCAAAAAGTTACAATTGATCACGAGGACATTGACTCAGCTTCGTCGAGATTCAACCTTTATCCATTTCAATAACTCTACTCCGTCATAACCAACTCAACTATACTCCGAAAACAATTAAATTCAATTCTCACATACGATACTTATGGTGCTTAAACCACTCATGAAATTAAATCATCTGTTATAACTCATCTGCGCTTTTTGAATTTATCTTAATAACCAATAATAAAAAATTTGCATGAAACTGAATTAATACCTCTAAAATTAATCGATTCAATTATCATAAAAAAAAAATTACACCAATTTTATGAAATCTTACTTTTGATGGCAGCAATCTTACTTTTGATGTTCCCCAGAAACAAAAAATGAAAATACAAAAACATTAAAATAAGATCACTAAACCCATTCGCTGCGCCATGTTTCCTATAGTTGCATCAGAGGGGCTGTTCAAGGGAATGAAATCCACATGAAGCTCCTCATCCCTTCAAAATGCAGACCTTCATTCATCCCTTACCACATCAACTAATCCAGAGGCCCACTTTCATGTATAGTTTACCTGCAATCTTGTGTTTTTTCACAGATTCATATACAGAAAGCATCCCTCATAACATTTCGACTCTTATCAGCTGAGAAAATGTTTTATGAATCTTCAAGAACATCAGATATAACCGAACTTTAAACTGGCAGGGTTGCCATTAAGGGTACAAATCAAGAGACAGCCAAATAGCTAGCTAGCTAGGTTTACATTTCGTCCATAATATTAAGGTTGCAGTTGTCTTAAGAATCAGTAGGAAACACACCAACTACTATGCTTTGCTCTCAGAAAGGCCGGTAACGCATTGGCCTTCTAAATCTAGGCATCTTCCTGCAAAAGATAAGAGAAGGTTGTAAATATCATGCTGTAGGAAGTATTGCACATAAATTCCACTGGTGGAAGGAGAATGGACTGACCCATAAGCATAAGGTGGGGGGAAATATGGCGGCGGCATGTAAGGCCTTCTCGTCGGATATCCCATATATGGATTAAACCGTCGCGGACGAAACTGCTTCATCCCAGGGACATTAGTCCGTTTAGCAGCCACCTGCAGCAAAGTGAGTGTAGATTATTTCAACAGATGAAATCCATTGTAGATAATATTAATGGCATGGACATGTTTCATCTCCTTACTTTGATTTGACGACCATGTAACTCTGATTCATTTAATTGGAGAGCTTCTTGAACAGCCTCGACCTCCAGAAATTCAACATAAGCGAAACCCTTTGGCTGGCCAAATTTGTCCGTCAAAATAGTGACCCTATTGACTGTTCCGCATGCCTGGAAATGCTGCTGGACTTCTTCAGGCGTACAACCATAATCCACCTGCATTTTTAATTAGAAAGCAGAATAAATTCAAGAGTCTTCAGATGCTAGGAGTAACAGCAATCCAGTGAATATATCCAAAATGCCGCTAATATGCTATTCAAATAAAGATTCACTATTTTATAGAACTTTGATCAGGCAGATCTGCGTGGCAAGACAGCCCCAAGATAGAGCAAATACTTTCATGGCGAAGTTTCTATGGTGACAAAGGACAGCTACCACTGGAACTATAAAATAAGAATAAAGTCAAGCCATTTGGTTAAAATGCACTACTAACATAAAGAAAAAGTTTTTTTTGGTGACAAACACTAGTCGTCTGCAATTTAACTTATTTATAAAAAAGCACGGCCTCCACTAATTATATTGGTTAAGAAGAAGAAGCTGAGTCTCAGCTAGTGAGTGGGGATCGACTATATGGCTTTTATCCTTTCATCAAGTTCTATATATGATTACATTGCAAGCATACTAGGTTTTTTTTTTTTAAAACACTTCTAATAATGATACATAAATATCTCGTTTATTCTTTATTTTTAACAAGAAATTAAGGTCAGAACTTAAAAAGTGTTCTAATGTAACAAAGATGACACTGCTAAAATTAATATGTGATTCCTTGTAAAGTAAAACCAAGAATACTTGCATCTTAGAGTAACTAGGTGCAGCCCAAAAATAATAAAAAGGAAAAATAACCTACAAAAGATAAAACCAAGAATACTATTATCCGTCAGTAACTAGGGTAAGCCCAATTAATGATGAAATGCGAAAAACTAATTAATCTGGAATGGATGTGTTCAAAGATGGCAAATAAAGTCTACACAAGTTGAATCACTTGCAGTCTAAAGTGTCAGGAATAGAAGGAAAACAAAGAAAACTCTAGCTGTTAATTAATAACAAGTTAAGAGATTCGAATATGACTAGTGAGATAATCTCCAATAGATGATGACTAATGAAGGATTAAGATCAAAAATTGAGATTAACCCAGCTAGTTTGGATGACGATCATGATTTTCAACTTTTATTGAATCCATTTGTACAAATATAAAATTTGTTGATCAGATTTGAATGTTTTCACACCTTAAACATTTTTCTCTGGTTTTATTTGATTGTTCCTAATAGTAACAATTTTTTTTCTATAATCACACCTCACTCTGACTTCTTGTGTGCATGGATGGATGGAAAAAAATCAAATACTAATGTGGATTATTTCTGTTTAAATGACTTCTGTTTGCAAAGAAAAGAACCATTCCTTAAGGTTCAGTGAAATAAAGGTTCATTTAGTCCACATCACTTCCAGACAACAGGAATTAGTTGGTTGATCATTATCATTAGAATCTACACTCTAGTCCCATCCTCTTTCGTCCTGTTATGAGTACATACTATGCAGGTTTGTTCAGAGAGGGGGATGAATGAATAAATTTTCAGAAATTCAGCATCACTTAGTCAAAATAAGCATTTCTTACTACATATCTACTTAAAGAATAAGTGAATTTTTTTTCTTGCATAAAGGAATAGGTATATAGTTTGTAGACCGAAACAATTGAAGAAGATTAATAGGCCAAGCACAAGAGATCAAGGACCTCTCACCATTATTGCCATGCAACAAGATACTTCAAGGAATTCCAAGAATCAGTTGGCTCCACATCTAAAATTGCATATGTCCCATGAAGGAATAGATAAAATGAGAGAGTATTTGTCTTCACTCCACCTGCTTGGCTTTTCCATTTAACAGTAAGCTGTCAACTATCAAGCCATTCCCTTATGCTATCAGCATTAATATCATAAGATACCCTCCAATCTGCCATCTCCACATCTTTTCCTACCTTCTGCAGCTATAATTACTATAATTTTTCCTTTTCATTTTTTATTACCATTACATTCTTTTGCTATTCTTTCTACCTCCTTCATTTTCTTTCAATTCCTCAGAATTTCTCCTTACTCTTTTTTTAATAAGTGTTTTCCCATGACCTCTTTCTATTAATCAATCAAAATACACAATGTTTTTCCTGACTACAAGCTTAGCTAAATAAGAGGTTTCTGGAACCCAACAATTGGGTATCAGACAACACACAGACGATTCCTAAAACAGAAATCTGCACCTGCACATTGTTAGTTGTAGAGTTAAAGCATTGACCTGAATTTTCCAAAGGTATCTCAATAAATGTACCCATGAACAAAAAAATGGAAAACAAGCAATCATTACTAGTATTTGTAGGTCATTCCAAAACCACCTTGTTACAAATGTTATAAAAAATTTGAAATGAGTATCATGGGGTAAAATTACAAATTAAAAGGACAGAAATTAAATTAAATGAGTTAGCAGATAGTTACTATGAGAATAAATGTGTTTGAGATTCTACAGAGTGTATGATAAAAAGCTATAGAGATTACAGTACATAATATCATGGTTTAAAATCTCGTGTCGTCCCACTTGATACAGGCGAAACATTCCGTTCTGTCCGCCGACCAAAACCAGCACCGCCATGCCCGAGGTACCGCGGCCATAGTACACCTCCTACGAACCTTGTGGTCGTCGAGGATGCCTCGCATTGGCCTCGCGGCCACTAAGGACGCGTCGCGTGAGCCCCGCGGTCATCGTTGGCAACGCGAGGAGAAGAACATAACGCACAAACAGGAAGGAGAAGAAGAGGAACGCATGAACAAGAAAGACCAAGGATGTCTCCTGTAGGCCTCGCGGAGGATGCCTCACGAGGCCTCGCGACCACCAAGGACCTGGCCTCACGCGGTCGCCAAGGACTCCTCGCACTGGTGCCACGGTCATCGTTGGCAGCGCGAACAAGAAGGAGAGAAGAGGAATGCCCAAATAAGAGAAGAAGAGGAACGTGCGAACTAAGGGAGAAGGTTGAACTTAGCTTTTAATTAAATAGCTTTCAATCAACTCCTAACTATAATTGGGATAATTTAAATAGATTTAATTAAACTCATATAAAATTATCTCATTAATATAATATATATATTTAAAATTTTATTTTATTTTTTAAATATTTAGATAAATTTTTTAATTTTAAATTAATATATTTTAATACCGAAACATATTGGCACGGCAAGATACAGTACCGAAACTGTATCGTTCCGGTACAAGACCAAAATCTCGACACAAGTGAAGATTTTAAACCTTGGTACGTATAAAGGCTTAAGAGAATGAATCACCAACTTAAATGAAATTCACCATTATTACAACAAAAAAGGGTAGCTTGTATGAAACTTGGTGATATGATAGCATTTCTTTGGTCTTTGTTACTTAGCTACCAAAACTTTTGGGAGAACTGATCCAACACTTCACTCTAATCAAGTTCCTTGGCAATTTGCTTGAGAGAGAAAAAAAAGAAAAAATATTCAAATTTCAAGGAATAGGTACTGTTGGCATTTCAAACAAGTGCAACTCCACTAAGCTAACTACTTGCGCTCAAAAACATGGTCAAGTAATTTGCCTTGTAAAGACAAAAGGTTGTGTTCAAACAAGCTCTATCTCAGGGTGGAAGCAAAATGCATATGGATCACCAATCTTTTGTAATCACAAGGATAGGCATGAGGTGACCAGTGAGAAACAGTCATTTTATTCATCAAACAAAGAAATTTATATCTCAAAGATAACAAAGTAAACTAATTTTCCTTGCCAAGACGTGACAGCATGTTTTAAAAATATATATATCTACCAAAGGATGAAGCAAAATCATGTCAAATGATCCATCTTGTAATTAGAATAATATTAGGGATGAGATAACCTCAAAACAGTATTACGAATCAAATCGATATATAGATAAATTTGAACAAATATTGGTTGCTTAAATAAAGTAATATGAAAGGTAAAAATTAATTTAACATGAAATTTGAAATCTTTTTTTTGTCTTCGATATGCATGTGACTCTGCAACCATTCAATAAACCAACACTCCTTATTGTATCTTGGTTTCTTACCTAAATTTAACCAAGATGAAAGAACCAATCATTTAAGCAATAACTTATGCCTTTTGTTTCATATGAGGGAAGGAAACAACTAGTAGTGAAAAAGGGTAAGAAGAAATTCATGGGGAAAGGATTTGGCCAAATGTTTCCTTGGAGAAAACGAAAAAGTAAAGGAACTTAAATCTCAGAACTTTATTTGTCAAAATCATTAAAAAAAATTGTAAATCAAAATAGATTTGAAAAGAATAATTTTAAATTTTTTATGGTCAAATTTGAGCTCCAAAGCACCAAACGATTTTTTCACTCAAATAGGAAGGAAAATATGAAAAACTGGAAAAAAAAAAAGATTTTCTCAGTTTTTTACTTACCTCCATCTATTTCCGTCAAAGGAAACATAGGGTAAATAACGTTGAAGAAATTTTTTTGTCACCTTATGTAGACATTTCCCTCCTCGTAGTAAACACAATAAAATAATTTTTGATAAAAATGGTGGCATGAAGCTTCCAAATTCAGATTGTGACACCACTTCCATGACTATAAAGACACTTATCATTTCCCCTCTCAAATGATGTGATGAGGTGATATAAAATTATATATATCTTATGTTCTTGTTCTTCTCTTTCTTTTACCTCCTTTTCTATCTCTATCAACAACCCAAACCATAATCCAAACACTAGGCAAGTACTGGATGCTTAGATGCTTGCCATATCAACTCTGGATCAGTTTTCCTATCTTGATTTAAGACACTTGAAGTGCCTCACCAAGTTTTATGTCTAGGGACTCACTAAAATGCTTGATAGCACTTCTTAATAGGATGCCAAAGAACATAACAAGATGATTGATGACACAAGCAGCCATCAAACTAGATAAGTAAACAGTTATTTCCGATAAACATGCATCAAATAATAAATATAAGCACAACTTAAAATTGCTGGGCAAACTCAAATTGTATTGCCTAAAATAACATTATGTCAGATCAAAAGGTCACACGAGCAAGTTGTTTGGGATGTCTATGGAACTCTCATACTTACATTGCCAACATATACTGATCGAGCATCAACCTCCTCTTTACTTGCCTGATTTGCAGCTGTGCCATCAGCGTCTAAATATAAGAGAGGGAAAATTATTATATTTGCCCAAACATATAAAGATAAGCTTCATAAAAACAATTTAACTTATTCAAAAGTTAAAGTATTTGAAAGGATCATGTTTATTACAATTGAATTTGTTCTGGTTGTTCAAGAAGCAAATTTTGCGATCATGAAAAAAGTAATTTTGTGACTCGAATTCACATCCTGAACACATAGTTGGCAATTCTCAAGTACGATCAACCTTATTCCTACTCCCACACCCAGTTTACCGATTATAGTTCCTCGTGTCCAAATTCTCAAAGTTGGCTCAGCAAACTTGAAATAGTTACGTCAAAACAACAACCATATAAACAATAACTAGGAGCTACAAGAACTCCACGAGATCGAAAAGGACTTTCAAGATTTGGGATGGGCAAGGAGTATGCTGACCTTGAGAGGCGCCCATCTCCTTCTCGACCTTGGCCTGCATCTCGCGCAGGGCGGCGGCCTCCTCCTCCATCTCCTTGAGCCGCTTCTTCATCTCGTCCAGCTCCTGGAACAGGACGCCCAAAAGCGAATCAGGAATTAGGGTTTGCGCAAACAGAGCAGAGAAGAGGAACCTTGGTGTCTGCTTCTCCAGGTTGGGACATGTCGACGTCAGCGTCCATGTCGGTCACGTCCGGGATATCTCCGCCGTAGACCTCGTGCTCTTCCTCCTCCATTGTGCGAGAGGAGATCGAACTACTGCTCCGGCGTAAGGATTTAATGCACACGATGAATCCAATCCCCAGGACGGAGGTCGGATGCAATTACTAAAGTACCCTCCTCGTGATTAATTTTTCCAAAAGACTTTATTATTTTTTTAATAATATAAATATCTAATTCTTACCTGTTTTATTAATTTTAAATATGATTAATTAAAATCAAAAAGTACATATAGATTCTAATAAACCATTCAACGATATAAATTTTTTAAAATTCTCAAATATTGATGATATTTTCTTAGATAAGACTTGAAATTATAATTATCTTTATCAATGTCAATTACTCAATTATTATTTATCATTAATTCTAGTTAGACATGATAATTATGAAATAATCACATGGAGATCATACGACAATGTCAATAATTATACAAACAAATGATAACAATTATCTTCATCATATATGATCGTGAGATCGATCTTGAGCTTATTGCGATAACATCAATCTCTGCCATGCAAATTGCCCTTCGCATCACGTGATGGCGCACCGTATACTGGTGGGGCCTGGGACCGTCCAACCTTTTGCATCTGGATTTTATATTATAGTAGATAATAACTATCATGAGAAAGACTTATGGAGTCCCATCCGAGTGAAGAGCTCAAAAGTAGAAAATTTAATAAATTAAAAAATCAAAAAGTTTGAGTAGAAAATTCCAATTTTGAGTCCTATGCTGCGTGCTTGTTTTCACCATGTGCGACGTCGAATCCATCGTTCATCACGTGATCGTCCTGTCCAAATCTTGGAATGTACAGTGATCTAGCCTCGACCCCCTGCCGCTGTCGCGTCGTCCACCGTCGACTGCCGGCTCAACCGCAATCAACGTGCCGCTCTCCCGCGCGTCGGCCGGCGTGGGATTCCAACCGGATAGTGGGTGGAATCCAATGAATTCGATCGAAAATCGCCGAATCCGCCGCGCGACCACTGGCGGCTAAATCGTGGTCGATTTCCGATCCAAATCGCAGTTGAAACCTTCCTCGGTCGGTCTCCGATCGCGATTTGGTCGGAAATCGACCGCGATTTGGCCGCTCAGTGGCCAGTGGCCGTGGCGGATTCGGCGGTTTCCGACCGAATTCGTTGGATTTCGGCCACTATCCGGTCGGAATCCGGCGCCGACCGGTGCGCCAGCGAGTGGCGCGTCGATCGCGGCCGAGCCAATGGCGGGCGGTGGTGGCCGGATGGCACAACGACAGTGGCTAGGGGTCGCAATGTCGCGCACGGATCGCATATTTTCCTATTGCGCAGCATAGCATTTCTATTCAATTCTTACAAAGATCACGTGCCAATCCAGAGAGAGGTCATGAGATTTGCTAATGGGTATTCAAAAAAATGATAATCCCAGTAGCCACATCTCTGGGGGTGGTCGGCTCGGTCCCACGGAAGTTTCCCACCGACCACCAGGATAAATCGGGGAGCGCATACGGCGGCCAATCCAGATGTCCAGCATCCTTTGATTGCGTTCCCCATTTGGAGAAAAATTCCTGCAAATACGCCGTAGCTGGGGATCGAACCGTAAGTCCCTGAGTTACAATCCGAATGTCCTACCGTTGCACCCCCCGGGGACGCTAATGGGTATTCAAATATCCATTGATTGTATATTTATTATCTTATTTAGCTATCCAATTATTAGATATTTAAATGAATTTAAATATTAAACATTTAAACGAATACGGAGTCGAATTTTGTACCCGATCCGTTTGAGCCGGGAGTTTTTAGTTGAGATTTGGGACGTGTGAATTGAGCAGAAGCCCTTATTTTAGCCGATCCATTGCTGGCAAGGCTCCCTCCCACCGCCGCCGCCGCCACCGCCATCCGTCTCTCCTCTTCCTCTGCTGCGACGTCACTGCTTAGGAGTCAACGAAAGCCCTTCCATGGCGGAAGTTGCCCCGGAGAAGCCTCCTGCTCCAGCTGAGGTCAGATTATTTGATGCACGATCTCTTCTCCTTAAATCTTTCCTTCTTGGTATTCAGACCTAAAAGGAAGGCGATCTTGAAATTGTGCTCAATTTCGAGTTTTTTTTAAAATTTTTTATTTTATTTCCTGTGTTGTTTGCTTGTTTAGTTTTAGCTTCGACCAAGTTTTATCGTGTACGTGATGAAATTTGTGATGTTATAAAATTGTGGAGTGATAAATCGTTTTTTTTTCAATTTTTTTTTTTTGGCTTGGAAGTAAACTGTAGTAATAGTCGCAAATATGTATTGCGACTAGGTCTAGAACGTATAAAAATAGTTCCTTTCTAGGTGTAAGCCGATAATGGCACAATTTCACTTTATTGGGAGTTGAAAAGTTAGAGGTGTAATCGATGATCTTATTTACATTGTCATGATGAATGGCAGAGGCTGATAACATCTTCTGAAGTAGAGGATGAAGGTGAAAGGTAATTTAGCTGAGGGGGAAAAATACAGCAAACCTATGAATGACAGAAGATGAGACGAAACATGCCAGTTTTTTTAGTTTTCTTCTTCTTTTTCTTACGAATTGAGTGAATTGTTTGCTTCCTTTAACTTTTCTAGCACTATATTTCTAGATCTAAGATTGCCTATGGTCTAATCATATTCAAAATTTCAAGACAGATTTTGTTGCAGTATGCAGTCTTCTGGTCTTGAAGATTTTATTAATTATTTTGATTTCCAGCCCTCACGTTGAGTTCTGATTTACATAGTCTTAAGCTCTAGTTTGTTGGTATTCAGATCCTAGGAAATTATCCTTGTCAGTGATATGCTTAGGAAAATTATTCATTCTAATAATAAATCAAGATTATGTTTCAATTCATGTTTGAATAGTTAGCAAGAAGTTTGAAAGATTTGATAATTGTATTTCTGTTTACTACTGATATAGCCTTGCATAAAGCTGGATGATAAGATTGATATAGTTGACCCCCTAACCCTAAATATCTGAGACAAGCACGGATTGATGATGATGATGGTGATGATGATATCTATTTGTTAGACAATATAAATTATAATTATATTTCTTCTTAAGAATCACACTACTTAAGACCAAAACAAAGATCAAGAATAGATAGTGATTGGAAAAAGGAATACTGACGAAATCGTTAGCATGAACTAATTTTTAATATCATTATTTAGAAAAAGTCAATCTCCTTTTAGATTTTGTAATCTCATGTATATTAGAAAGTGAAATTTATGATTTCTGAAAATGTGAATTCAATTCTGATGGAATCTTGTTTTGGACATAAGACTTTGCAAACTACATTGACATGGAAATTGAAAATTCTTTTTCAAAGTGAAGATTCTCATAGGATCCTTAAAACATAGAATATGTACTAAAGAGAATAATGCTCCTTGTGTATATTGGATAAGGGTGATCATGTTCTCATTCTTGTTCTCATCAAGGAGTCTGTTGATCAGTGCTTCTTCCTCAAAATACACAAATCAACCCTGATTTTTAAATCCATCTAGGAACTTTATTTTCTTTTTATAGTAAGATGACACATATTTAGTTGATTTAAGGAAAATAAAACAAATAGGGATTTATTAAACCATAACCATTTTGATTAAGAAAGACAAATCTAACATATTGAAGATTACTGAGTAGTACATATTAGCTAAAAAATACAAAATTATCAATGCAAGTATAACCCAAAGGCAGATAATAATAGCATTCAACAAGGATACCATCTTAACATTATTTATGTAATTTAAGTAAATACTTCAATTCTGATCCAAAAGTGAGTCAAGACACTATTTTATTAGTTTTGATAAATATTTCTTTGGTCAATGTGAAAAATATTGAGCTCTGATCCTTTTTGAAATTAGCTTCATTTGGACAACACTTTGCAGAATAAACTTAATCTCTTAAATGGTTTTTCTGCCCTCTATTGTTAATTTTACCACTTTTTCTATATTCCTTATTTATTGCCAAGTTTTATCCTAGTAATTAGCAAAGCAAACATATGACTGACTTTTATTACCTTTTCCCGTTAACTTTTCATATTCATTTAAAAAACCGAACATTACTCCCTTGTAGTTAGGCTGCATTTGGCGTGCCCATGGTTTTGTTTCATTTATGTACCCATGGCATTGTTACATTTTGCCTAAATGTGGTTAACAAACTAATTATAACATGTGAATAAGCTTATTTAAGCATTAGTTATATGTGATTTTTTGAGTTGTCTTTGTCCGTCCCTAGCTATGGTTTTTAACAAATCATCCTATTCCGTTCCTTCTATACAAAATAATATGTATACCCTAAAACATAGATGGCTAGTCATGAAGTTAATGTCATGGCTAACAAATGGCCTTAGTCACAAGACTTTATACAAAACAATAAGCATTGCTCAATGGATAATCATCAAAGAGTACACAATGTGATGGCATCATAGCATTACCTATGAATGTGGCATGTGGCAAAAGGTGAAGACACTCACCCCGGGCGACCCTCAATGTCAATCCCACATCGATTTGAAAGGAGTAAATTATGGTGACCGAGCGGCTTCTTCAGGTGGGAGGGATTTTATTCCCCAAGTGATTGTTCCCTCGGGAATTCGATCTCTGCTCCCATGTAGCAATCTACCACTTGAGTACCAATTCAGCTATGCCCGTGGGAGCTAACATTACCTATGAATGGGCATAACAACAAAAGAAATTGAGTCCCAAGTATCAGGGTTGACTATATGCATTATTGTTCTTATCACGCCATCGATCCCCATATAAGGCATCAATTATAGATGCATGTGATACGAGATTAATCACTGGTGGGTGAAAAACAGTAATATAAACATAATCAACACAGGTAAATATAATAAATTTGAAATTGATTATGGTTTATGTTTTATTTCCAATCATTTGAACTAGACAATGTCAGAACTTGTTTATTTTCTTCTCCTCTTTGTTCACTATTTTATTCAATAGTGTATGACTATATTTTCCAATTTCCTGTCTTGTAAAATATAGCAATATTCACTTCAAAACATTAAGAAAACAGATCTGGTTGATGTTTCCATTGAACAAACACCTCAGGAGAATACTGCCGATGCCAGTTTAGGGGAAATCATTGCAGATAACTCTAATAAGACCCGTCCTACACCTGAAGCAATTACAGAAAACACTAGTGAAACTGCTGTCTCCGAATTTGCTGAGCAGAAGGCAGATGAAACCCCTGCCGCAGAGGAAGTCAGTGCTATTGAAAAGACCACTAACGAGACTACAGAGGAACAAGATGCTGAAGAACAGGAAGCTGAAGAACCAGAGATAAAGGTATTTCTGAATATTTGCAATCAGCGTTTGCATGTCCCTAAGACAAATAAAAGAAGGGACTCTTAACAAAAGTTATAACGGTTCGATTTACAGATTGAGACAGCACCCGCTGATTTCCGCTTCCCAACTACAAATCAAACAAGGCATTGCTTCACTCGCTATATTGAATATCACAGGTGAGATTCTACTATTCTAACTGTCTCATTGCTGTTGATAGAGGATGAAATGATAGATATTGCTTCATGTGCGGTGATGGTGTTTGACAGGTGCGTGGCTGCCAAGGGAGAAGATGCTCCTGAATGCAATAAATTTGCCAAATATTATCGCTCACTATGCCCGAGTGAATGGGTGTGTAATCCCTTTATCCTTTTGTATTTGCAAGTCGTTATACATCTCCTGAAGAGTTATCATTTGCCAATGAACTTGTACATGATATACTTTGCTAATTTTTGTAGGTAGAACGATGGAATGAACAACGAGCAAATGGCACTTTCCCTGGCCCTCTGTGAACTGGGTTCATAGATTCTGCAACAAGAGAGTGGGGGATGTTAATCAATAATGATATGGACTTATGAGTTGTTAAAACTCGTGTTCTAACAATTCGGCCTAAACTTTCTTTCCTCAACGAGTGCGGTTGTTCCTCATGATAACTTTGTATTATTTATGTCTCTAAAATTTCAATAATAATAATCTCTTGATGACAATCTATCATTTGGACGCATATTCTGTTTTGATATTGTTCAAGTCGCCCGGGGCATGATGCAACGGTAAAGACATATGAGGGATATCTAAAGTATTACAGATCGAATCTCATGTGTTTGTAAGATTATGCTTTTTGATGGGAAAATATGGAACACTTGTGAGTTGGATCATAATTGAGTATTTAATTGGGAAAAGCATGGGTCAAGCCATGCGAATTTACCTTGGAAATTAAAATTTTTGTGTTAATTGATTCAAAGAATTGGAGACTTAGTTTGCCTACTCATTAGTGCTTGAGAAACCTTTTGGCTTAGGTTTACTTGGATGGAAAATAAGAGGAAACAGGAGGGAGAGGTTTGCCTAAATTTTAATTATATACAATTAAGGGTTTATTGAGAGATAATATAATCTTGGGCATAGTTGAATTTGTTACGATGAAACAGATTTGTTGAAGTGGATTAGGACTGTTGGTATGATGAATTTCATGGATTAAAAATAAAATAACCAAGTCAAACTATTTTTTTATTGTTTTTAAGGACGAAACCTAACTCTAAAAGTGCAATATAATAAATCTTTCTTTTTAACTCGATTCAATTCACATAACTACATTCCTCATGACATTCATCAATGCTATTCTTAAGCAAATTGATTTAGAAGTAGTAAAAGAGGCAATAATTAATTAAAAGCATTTAATCAAAATCACAAGAATCATTCCCATAACCGGAGCTAACTGAGCTGTAAATGAACAAACAACTCAAAAGAAAAATATGTGAAAATACACAAAACAAGCTGACTTTAAAACCCGAAGCCCTTTTTTTTAATATGTGACACTTAAAGCACTACTATTAAACTATTTAAATATAATTTAAAAAATATATATATATATATTAAATGATAATTGATAATCATATATAAACACTCACCAAGCAAACAGCTGGATCATTCACATTTCACTTGCATCTCTGGCTGTACTGTACTGTACTACCCTTCCAAACGGCTAGTTGGACTTTTTGTCACAACGTTCGCTTTGCTCGTAAGCGTACGCCGTCCGATCCCAATCGGACGGTTGACTCTCCCCCGCTTCCGACGCGGAAACAGTTGGTCAAGTCCTTGACGAATTGTAACGCGGAAGTTTGCACTCGAAGGAATCTCGCTATAGCAGAACTACCGTTGGATTTATTGATCGGACGGTCGACAGTGATGGAGCATGCAAAGCTTCGTAACGGCACTAAGGCGGTGTGCTTGCCCGCTAACGTCGCCGTCGAATGCGAAAAAAAGAAAGAAATAAAATAAAATTAATTTTTTATTTTTTTTTTACTGAAGTAGCTTCGTTTCCCTTTAAATACCCCTCCCGCAAACCGCACACCATCCCCATCTCTCGATCGTGTTCCTGATCTCGATCTCGATCTCTCGGCGGTGGAAATGGCCTCTCGCTTCGCCTTGATCGCCGCCTTCGCCTTCATGTCGCTCGCCGTGGCCGCCTCCGCCCAGGGCCCGGCCGCTGCCCCGGCGAAACCTCCCGCTGTGGCCCCGGTGAAGCCCCCCGTTCCGGCTCCCCTGCTTCCTCCGCCCTCCGCCGCCCCAGTTACTCCCCCAGCCTCGGCGCCCGTCTCTGCCCCTCCTGCCGCCGCCCCTGTCGCCAAATCGCCCGCTCTATCCCCTCCCGCACCGCCGACCTCCGCCCCCGCGGGCGACATCAATCCGACCGCGCCGTCGTCCATTGCCAGGTCCCCCGCCGCCGCTCCCACCTCCCCGCCTCCGTCTGCTAACGGCGCGGCTGCCCTTTCCTTCAGTTGGATCGCCTTCGCGGCCGTCGCCGCCCTCGCGATCTAGGTCCACTCGGCGGTTGCCCCTGGCGATGTCCACTGCGAGCCCTTCCATCGTTTACTCTCCCTATATTTTTACACTTTTTGTCGATGATTATTTACATTGGTTGTACTCGTTTATCGCCATTGCTTTGTAAAATTCTTTCATCTGTTTTGCGATCCTTTTTGGCTCCGATCTGGTTCTATTGCATTGTTCATCCGTGCAAAAATTTATGGAAAAGATATCATTGATAAATTTATTACAACTACAAAAGAATCATTAACGAATCAAATTCCCGATTCCGATGTCTATTTTTTGTGATCTTCCTTTCCGGCGTCGAGATTCATCTCCACCTCCTGCTTCACTTCATTCACCTGCAATTTTCCTGCATTTAATTTCGAATTCTTTTGCTCTTGAAATCGAAAGATGAAGAATAACCTTGTTGATGATGTTTCTAGCAGCTTGGGCCTCCTCCGCAGCTTCCTTCGAGACCTGCTCGCACCAGCAGCACCGCGTCCTTCAGCTTGCTCTCTTCCGGCAGCTTCTCCGCCACCTCCGACGAGACCTTCTCCACCACTCCGGCGATCTGCTCCACCACCTCCGCCGCCACCTCCGCCGCATCCACCGCCTTCTCCACCTCCTCTTCTATTCGCAGCAGGGCGGGCCACCCCTTCTTCCACAGGGGAATCAGCAGAGCCAACGCGGAGCCGATCAACCATTTCGCCCTGCCACATTTGGGTTTAGCTAAATACTTCCGACAATAAACCAACAACAATCACACGAACCAAGACGAAAAGGACGATCGAGGAGGAACAAGTCGAGGAAGAAGAAGAGGCTTCGGCTTCGGCTTCCGTCCGGATGATCGCTGGTCGTCACTACGTCCGCCGCCGCCGGACCACGACGACGAGGGCCGCCAATGATCGATCCTGCCCGGCCGTTGGTTCCGCGCCATAACAGAGAATCCATCAGGCCGACGGAGAGGAGGAGCCCCGCATCGAGAGTAAGATCTCCATCCTCTCAATAACTGCATCATCTTTACTGCTCACTACTTTCGATCGAATGAATGCAACAACATCCATGTTTATTTATATACGATTCAATCAATACCTTCGCGTGCTCGGCAACATTATCAAGTGCGTTTGGAACGATAAGATTTCCAAATTGCGCTGTTTGTTGTTATGGCGTGAAGGGAAGAGTGAGATGCAGGAGCACGCCATAGGCCACAGTGTGCTCTGCTCCTGCAGCTGCACGAGAAAATGAGGGCAGAAAAAGCTCTCTGGGCCCTTTTTGGTTTCATTAATTTGCCTTGTTAAGGAGAGGAGTTTGCATTGCAGCTTTAGTTTTCTTTTAGTTGGAGCAAAACGTTTACGTACACATCATTATTGCGTCTATATGGACTCATTAGAAGGCTTCTTTTACCTTGTCGTATGATAACGTGTGTAGATATTAGCAGATTTTGGATAGGGGAGATAAGGTGGCAGATTAATCTAAGTGCATCTATTGGATTCATTTAGCAATAAGAACCAGGCAATTAGGATTAATTAGAATTTGAATTTAGGTTTGATGTGGGGGTGCGGCTTACCATATTGGATGTTGACGTGCGAGAGAAACTATACCTTCTTATGGAGGTTTTGCCATCTCAATTTGCATCCAGCTCAATCGACGGGGAGATATAGCACCGTCGTACAGTTGACGTCGTTCGAATGGTCAGCGCGAGTCTCATCTATCCTTATCCATGATAATTAGTGATAATTTTATATTGGAGCCCCAACTATTAGGAATGATCAAATATATAGGTTGGTGTCTTGGGATATAGTTTGATTAGGATGGAGTGCAGAATTATAGAAAAGATAAAGATTCGAATTTCGACTAATATCTTCTTTCGTCATGATCAATTGTACCTTCTTGATTTACCTTCTCACAGATAATCGTGAAATCGACCATGTAGAGCCACTTCAAAAGAAAATATAGATCGGAAGGGTCTGGCTCGACATGAATATACCGTCTAATTAAAATTTTTAAAAATAAATCATATTTGATAAGATTTTATATATATACAGAGTTTCGAAATATTGCGTGACGAGTTTGTGCACGCCTGTGAGTGACACCGCCGATCCACCATCGTTGCCGTCGATCTCGTCGTGCCGTCCAACTACTGCCGGGGGCCTGTCGATCGACCCACAATCGTCGCGCTTCTCGTCGGAGCTTCATCCGGCGTCGGATTTCGATTGGATAGTGGTTAGAATCTAACGTAATTTGATCGGAAACAGTTAAATCATGCGGCCGGTAGTGGTGCGGCCCGATTGCGGGCTCGATTCCGGCGATCGGAGTCCGAGTCCTGACCAACCGGAAGGCGACGCCTGCCAATCGCCTGCCAGGCGATCATTGGATTCCGATGGATCGGGCGGAACACTGTGTATTCCCATATTTGAACGGTTCAAATTTGGTGCGCAATCGCATGATGGATGGTGGATCATGTGTCGCTCACGGACACGTACGAATTCGTTGTGCAGTAAGATTGAAAGGGCATAATTACACTTGAATATTTGAAGAATACATTAGTTATAGTTCAAATTCAATTTAATAAATCTAAGTTTATTAATGAGTTTTAAATCAAACTCAAAAATTTTGAACTCGATAAAAATATGATAAATCTAAATTCATTATTGATTTTGTAATAAATTTATATAAGATTGATTTTTTTAAAAAAACTTAGTAGAATAAATAGGATGTGAAACAAAAGTGGAGGACATGTTTATATTCAAAACAATTCTAAAATTACATTGGTTATGATTTGGATTATATCTGATGAGTCATCAGTAAATTTTAATTAAAAATTTATCAGTGAGTCTTAGCCAAAGTCACAAATAACCTTTATTTGACCTATTCGAATCAATTCATTCCTAAAGGTCTTCCAGGCCCCATGTTCTCTAACTTTTATTTGACACACATTCACAACTAGACATAGGTTTATTATATTTATTCAACAACTACATTAATGTATTTTTGAGGTTCCCTAACTCTCACAATGCCCCAATCTTTAAAAATGCATTGATTTTGGTTCGATTGATTCAAATAAATTAATTTAGATGGCTATTAATGACTTTTACTCAAAAATGATTCAGCAAATTCAATCCAAATCATGATCCATAAATTTTTGAAACTTAATCATATCCTCCCACCTTAATTCCACACTTATTTATCGAGTTTTTGAAAAAAAAAATCCAAACTTACATACTTTTATTATAAAATCAATGATGGACTTAGATTTTTTACATTCTATCAACAATAATATCAATATATTTTTAATAATCTTACAATTCTAATTATATTCAATATTTTAAAATTTGGATCTTGTATCACCATCACTAATGGATTTAAATTTCTCAAATTCAATCTAAATCAAGATCAATATATAATATTAAATATAACTGTCCTCCATTTTTATATATATTTCAAAGAAGATAAATAATAGTAAATTGACTTCGGTGTCTTGAGTCAAAAGGATGGATATTTTTTAAAAATGTATATTTAATAAATATAAAATTATAGTATGCAATTAGAAATTAATGAAAGTAACGATATCATATAAATTTATAAAATATAAAAAATGTATATTTAATAAATATAAAATTATAGTAAAAAATTTCTGTAAATATGTTGTAGTTGGGGATCGAAGTAATGTACATATCATATAAAATTGTATAATATAAAATATAGAATGCTATTTTGGAAGATATTTTGTCCATTTAACGATCTTATAAAATACGATTTACACAAAAAAAAATGTGTCGATTAAGTACTTCATCAATTAGCATAAAAGTCAAATTTCTAGAAGTTTCCTTTAAAATGCTGAAATCATAGGCATGCCGCTCTCTCCATTTCTATGACTTAAAGAAATCCAAGTTCTAGATTTAAAAATTATCAGATTTAGATAGAATTTTGAATTGAATCCAGATTGATTTAAATTTAGAATTTATAAAATTTTTAAGATTGAATTAAAATTTTTTAAAAAATTAAGATATTTTAATAGAGTATTAATAATGATGAAATATTAAAATAAAAAATAAATTATAATAAAAAATAATATTTTTTTTAAAATTATTTTGATCCTATTTGATAAATTGATACCCTTACCCAAAGGCAACATCACACGCCAGCTCATGCATCATTCGCCGTAAGCTCAAAGGAGCCTTTGCCGTTTCATTCCCTCTTTCTCTCTCTTCCTCATTTTCTTCGTCACCGTCGACTTCGAAAAGTCCACGTCCCACCTGTCTCAAAGTCAACCGTTTTCTAGATCCTGCCCTTCCCCTGTCTCTCCCAGAACAGCCTCCGATCGAACCATGCGCTGTCACAGCAATACACCCGCCTCCATCAGCCTTTCCATCGAGCACGATGCTGTTCCCTGTCGTAAGCGAACAGCGAATCGACACTTGCTCCCCTTGACGAGCTCGGTCAAAGTTTCAGCACCACGCCACCACTCTCTCCGTTCTCGTCGTCTCTTATAAGAGCTCTGTTTTCTTGTTCCCCCTTGTTTCCTCCATTCGATTCCACCGATGGCGTCGCCGAACCACCGCCCTCTTCGCCTGGCGGGGATCGCGCTGCTGCTGCTGCTGCTCCTCCTCCTCCTCCTCCCTTTTTCGGCCGCCCAGCCGTCCTCCAACACTCCCAACTATGACAACTTCGGCGGCTACAACATCCGCATCAACCCCGCCGTGGCCGCCCTCGTCATCGCCTTCATCTGCGGCTTCTTCTTCCTCGCATTCTTCTCCGTCTACCTCCGCCGCTGCGGCGGCAGCTCCTCAGGCTACCTCCCTTCCTCTGGCGCCGCCGGCGCCGCTCCCGCAGCGAGCGGCCGCGCCTCGCGCCGCGGCCTGGACCCCGCCCTGCTCGCCTCCTTCCCCACAATGTCCTTCTCGGAGGCGCAGGGTCACCGGCAGGGGAAGGGAGGCGCGCTTGAGTGCGCCGTCTGCCTTTCCGAGTTCGCCGGCGACGACACCCTTCGACTCCTCCATCCCTGTTTCCACGTCTTCCATGTAGACTGCATCGACACCTGGCTCGATACCCACGTCACCTGCCCGGTTTGCCGGGCGAACCTCGCTGCGCCGGTGATCGAACGGCGGCGGCGAGTCTTCCCCTGCAGGGCCGGTCGCGGAGGAGGAGCCGGATTTGGAGACCGGTCAATGTCATCCGATCGAGTACCGGAGGTGGCACTCGACGGGTCATGAAGGAGAGGAGGTGGACCGGCACCGACTGCAGCTGCCCGAGCACGTGAGGAGGGAGATCTTTTCGACGGCGGCGGTGGAGCTGCGCAGGGCTTCGAGCGTCGCCGAGACGCGACCGCCGATGATCAGGGGAGGAAGCGTGAGGCGGGAAGGGGCACGGAGCGGGCGATGGGGATTCCTCCTGCGGTCGTTCTCGGCTCGGCGACGGCCGGAAGCGACGCCGGCGGAGGGGCCCAGCAAGCGGGTCCACCCTTCTTCCGAAGCTCCGCTTTCCCCTAGATTAGGAAACGCAGGGGAGAAATCCGAATCCGCTAGTACAAAATCCGAAGCAAAGTCCAAACCCGCAAAAGCCCAAGAGACGGTACCAGAATCCGAATCCACAAAAAAGGCAGAAGCGGAGGCGGAGGCGGAGGCGGACGTCTTCAACTGCATCCACCGCGACGGATCGGGTTTAACGTTGATAGTGTCTTCCATTTCTTCTTGTACGAGTAGTTCGATCCGAGTTTTTTTTTTGTAAAACACCCAAATGTTTTGTAAATAGAGTATTTGCCTTTGGCGTGTCGTTTGGGCATAAATATCGATAATATTTTGGAGTTCAAGTCAAAATCTTGGGTTGGTCAACGGAGATGTTGTATTCCATTTTGTCGTGCATTAAAATATTATTGCTTCTAGAAACAAGAAGATGGTGGCTTCTTTCTAGAAGCCATCCAGAAAGTTCTTTTTTTGTGTTAACTAACATGATACGGCGGTCAAAGGATTAATCAAAGATTATCTTAGTAAAATATGTCTAAAATTTAAATCATCGTGGAATCTCAAATAGAATAATAGAAAGATGAAAGAAAGAAGGAAGTAAAGATAATGATGAGATTAGATTATAATCCTGAGAAAGTCCCTTTTTATCTTATATAGAGAGAAGCTCGAAGGAAGGAGATCCCTCTTGTTTTTTTGTGATCATCATGTACATTCATATTGGTAATGGCTGTTGTATCCTTTCATTCGCATAGGAGATCTGGAAGTCGACAACTCAGGAGGTTGACGGCTTGAGAGGTCGAGAAGTTAGTCTAGCTCAAGAAGTCGGAATACTCGACAGATTGAGGAGTTAACGACTCGGGAGATCGGCACTCGATAGGTTGACTCAGCTCAATCAGTTGGAGACTGTTGACATACCATGTGTAGTTTATGTTGACTAACTCTTAGATCATACCACATGGACCTTGAGTTGACCAAGTCAAGAAATCTCCTACACGGATTCTTTGTTGACTTAGTCTAGATTTACCATGTGGAGCTTTATTTACTTCCGCATCACAAGTATTCCCTCAAATCTAGTTAAAGGAGGTGAGATTCTAATTGACTGAAGTGTTGGCGTCTAGGATCGGAGAAGTCCTCCATTGTTAATAGCAAATAAAAATATGATTTTGTTAGAAATGAGATGGATATATTAAATCTGAACATAGCAACTATGTTTGGGGTAGAGGAGATGAAATATCGTTCCTTGTTTGAGATAGAGTGATTAAGCATCTTAGTCGGAGATCAACGGATGGATTAAAGCTCCGTTTGGATAGACATCACTTATCTGAAACAAAGTGATTAGGCATATTAGTTCGAAACTAAGGAATTGAAGCTCTACTTTGATAGACGTTCTCTATCAGAGACAAAGTGATTAAGCATCTTGGTCTGAAACTAAAAGATTGAAACATCGCTTGGATAGACGTCCCCTGTTCGAGAGACAGTGATTAAACATCTTGGTCTAAGACTAAAGAATTGAAGGTCCGGTTTGATAGACGTCCCCTATCCAAGACAGAGTGATTAAGCATCTTGAGACTAAGGGATTAAAGCTCCATTTTGATAGATATCCCCTATTAAAAACCACTTGAAATCTTTTTATCTCACGAAATCGAAATATAGAATATTCACTTTGAATGTGAGGCTCTTGAAAGCTGAATACTCATCGGAGGCTAGAGTTGGTTGCGTGCACAAGGTTGACATCACAATCATAGGGACTGAGATAGAGAATGAGTTGATTAGGATGGATGTTAGGTCAATGATGACACGAATGACAGAGTGGTTAAAGTAGATGGAGAGGAGGCTGAGCACAACACCGACTTGGAGGGGCATGAGCAAGATGTAATGGATTTGGAGAATCATGTTGGAGAGTTGGTGCACATCGACGACCATGTAGTTGACAATCTTACCTACGTACGCCATGGGATCGGTGGACAGACTAGGAGAGGTGGAGGCCCTTGTAGTAAAGGGAGGTGATGAGGTGATGTGGCCTTCATCACTACAAAATTAATCCCAATTAGCGACCGAAAAATCGGTCCCTAATCGGTCGCTAAATCCGTTTAACGACCGATTAGGGACCGATTACAAAAATCGCTAAATAATTCGTCGTAATTCAAATTAGGGACCGATTTTAGATTCGGTCGCTAATTAGCGACCGAAATCTAATTCGGTCCCTAATATTAGGGACCGCACAAAATTCGGTCTCTAATTTTAGGGACCGAATGAATATTTCGGTCCCTAAAATTAGGGACCGAATTTGTATTCGGTCGCTAAAATTAGGGACCGAATTCAAGATCGGTCCCTAATATAGGGACCGAATTCAAAATCGGTCCCTAATTTAGGGACGGTCCCTAATTTAGACCGATGTTAAAAATCGGTCGGTAAAATTATGATTTTTTAAAAAAATTTTATTTTCCCATGATTTACATACAACCAACATTTTTATTTTAGGGACCGAATGAATATTTCAATCCCTAAATTTAGGGACCGAATTCAAAATCGGTCCCTAATTTAGGGACCGAATTTAAAAAATCGATCCCTAATTTAGCGACCGAAAGTTAAAAATCGGTCGGTAAAATTATGATTTTTAAAAAAATTTTATTTTCCCATGATTTACATACAACCAACATTAAAACTCTTTCTCATGCAATCTATAATTTCAAATTATAATTGAATAACATTTCACAAAATTATGAAAATGATAAAAGAAAAATAATTTATATTGAATTTTAAATTGTTCATACACGATGAAAAGACTTCTTGCCTTAAGGCGCTCAATAATTCATTCCTACACTCTCTATCAGCTCCGTTGGATTCAACCTTTTTAGCTCGCTCTAAAATTTCATCACTATCCATGGTTTGAAGTTGCTTCTTGCTCTTTGTATGGAACTGCACATCTTCATTTCTTCTATATTCTGATGAATGCCAATAAGAAAATAGTGGGAAGATTCATTTCCAATGATGGCCCACGGATCAATGTTTCCCAGGTTCACACAGAAATTTTGAAAGCAATGTTCCACCAAAGGGATCTACACGACATATGTCTGACGAGCATGGTCCACCCTTTAGTCCAGTTCTCAGCACTAGTAAAGTCTTACTTTCATTATGATATAAAAGTTTCATTGGAGTGCCATGAATGGAAAACTTTTTGCACATTAAGTCTCTTGCAATGTATCATTTCAACCTGCATGACAAAGAACCAAGTACAGGAGCATCATGATAGTTTTCCTGTGAAACAAAAATATCTCCTACACAACTTCAAAAGCACATGAAAGAAACGATCAGGACAGTATGCCTAAGTGAAGTAAACTACATCAGAACCCCTTGTATTTTACAACAAGCAAAAGTATTCATTTACTATTCAACCTCACAACAAAGAAAAATAAATGCTGGAAAAAAATACAATCTACAGCAAAGAAAAGGCAATGACCAAGTTACAAAAGCATCATTCTTTGCAAATCTATTACTAACAATATCAACCTCACAACAAAGAATATACCCAAACAACTAGACTTGCCAGCACCTCAGAAAACTTGCAATCAGGCAACCCAATTACGATATTAATAAATGTATAAATTAAAGCCAAACATGCAAATTTCACCACGTAAACTTTGATCATATTTATTAGGCTATTTGATTAAGGCATTAACTGCTGAAAAGGCATTAACAGCTGTGATTGGTTCAATTTTTTTTATGACGAAAAATTAATTCATGTTTTATTAGCAAAAGTCCAATTTGATTTGTTTGCATGAGTTCATGAGATCCAGTTGTGATTGCCAACATGAGTCACACATATGTCAGCTTATTCTAAGCTAATTAACAAAATTTTCAGCATTTATTATCGTTATAGCAGTTTGGTGATTATCAGATTCAGAAAAAAAATAAAGCTGTTATTTATTGAACTTAATCAACAACAATGAGGAGATTGCATGCAAAGACATTATGAAGTAGCTAAAGCGCTAATTAAGAAACATAGGGTCAAATTTTTACCTTATGCAGATGTGAGAAGGCACACTTGAACAAACAGCCAATTCACTTCTTGGAACAGATCAACGTGAATCTCTGTCACACAGATGCAAAACAATGCTTAGAAACTGTAGAATTTTAACAATATTAAGTGCTAACTAAATGGATAAAGACAATGCAGGTAAATGTAACAAAATCCAACAAAACTGCAAGTGTATTTAAAGGAAAGCCTTTTTATCCAACAGATACTAAAAGCACTTTCATGTATCTGCAAATGAAAATTTGAAAGAACTTCCAGAGTCAAATATTGAACAGAGTCAAATTTGAAAGGACTAAGATTAAGGCTATTTATATAGGCTCGATTAATTAGCCCTAATTAAGATTAATGAAGAGTAGTCCTATTGCAATCTTCCACCGACCTTTTTGAAGGATGGAGTGGAGGAGGTGGAGTGATCCACGGATGATCCCTGTATGTTGTGATTCGTTTTAAAATATGACAACTACCTTTGCCATGGAATAAAAATTTAAACCATACTCAGAAGTACTACAAAGTTAATAAAACCTTCCAATATAAAGCATGAGACACTGAAAAAAATTAGGCGGTCGGCTGCATGACCGACAGCTCACCCGTCGGGACCGCAACCGCGCCGGAGGAGATCACGCCGGAGGAGATTGGAGGATAAAAGACTTACCCTGAGACGTTGGAGACGCAGGAGGAGAAGATCCCGTGCGCGCTGGAGGAGAAGATCTCGTGCGAGAGGGAGGTCGCGAAGAGGAGTTCGGAGAGGCGCCGGAGACGCCGGAAGAGAAGATCTCGTGCGCTAGAGGAGAAGGAGAAGATCCCGTGAGGGAGGACGCGGAGAGGAGATCGCTAGGGCTCGGTATCGGGAGAGGAGAAAAGTAAGGGCTCGGTATCGGGAGAGGAGAAAAGTAAGTTCGGGTGGGTGGGAGGAAATAATCGAGAGAGGGGAATTAATCGATATTTAGGGACTGATTTATAATTCGGTCCCTAATTTAGGGACCGAATTATATATCGGTCCCTAATTTAGGAGAGATACAAAATCAATCATAAAGAAAAATAATTAATCGGTATTTAGGGACTGATTTGTAATTCGGTCCCTAAATTAGGGACCAAATTACAAATCAGTCCCTAATTTAGGGAAGGGAAAATTGAGCGTGCGAAAAGCGCGAGAAAAAAATTAATCGGTATTTAGGGACCGAATTACAAATCGGTCCCTAATTAGGGACTGAATTAAATTCGGTCCCTAAAGTAGCGACCGAATTGTAATTCGGTCCCTAATTAGCGACCGATTTGTAATTCGGTCCCTAATTTAGGGACCGATTTACAAATCAGTCCCTAATTCGATCCATATTTTAGGAGGGTGGGGGGAAATCGAGCATGAGAAAACAGAGAAAAAAAAAGTAATCGAAATTTAGGGACCGATTTTTAATTCGGCCCCTAATTTAGGGATCGAATTACGAATCGGTCCCTAATATTAGGGACCGAATATGAATTCGGTTGCTAAGATTGCTAAAAAAAATTGAATCCTCTATTTAATATTAATTTTACCGACCGAAAATTAGAATCGGTCCCTATTTTAGGGACCGAAAATTAAAATCGGTCCCTAATTAGGGACCGAAATGAAATCGGTCCCTAATTAACGACCGATTTTACTTCGGTCCCTAAATAGAGCTCGTTCTCAAAATTATTGGAAGGAGAAGAACGGAGACAGAAGAAAAGAGGAGATCGGAAAGACCTAATGGGAATCGCGGCGCACGGTAGTGGAGCTGCGACGCAGTGCGGAGGGCGGCGGTCGGCGATTGCGACAGCAGCAGAGGGCGTCGGCGGGCTGCGACGCAGTGCGAAGGGCGGCGGTCGGCGATTGCGACAACGGCAGAGGGCGTCGGCGGTCGCGGCGCTGGGAGAAGGTGCCGATCGTGCGAGTGCGGCGTCGGCTATGGAGGAGGAGGCGGCTTGGTTTAGGGATGGCAAGGTTTAGGGCTTCGCTCGACCTTTAAATCGCGCTGTCGTGATTTTCTCTCCAAGGAAAGCGGAAACCGCTCGCGCGATCTCCGTTTTTTTTTTATTTTTTTATTTTTTATTTCGAGTCTTAATAGTCAGAGATGTTTGGTGCAGATGAAAATATTGTTGAAGATTCACTACAAAAAATCCAACAAGATGATAGAAAAGTGCCCTTTATAATTTTCTGAACCCCGATAAAGAGCTTCTTCCAGATGACAAAGAGATCATCTCAACCTCTTTGTTAGTTTTTTCACGTATGACGTCAAAATGATTCAAGCAGAGAACCTCACTCTGATGATTCAACTGTAGAAATCTACTTTGGACCAAAGAGCAACGTTGAAGCTTTCTTCTCACTATCTTCTCGTGACATGGCATAGTTGATCATGTAAAGAATAATATATACATGTCAAAAGGTTCACTAAGAGTTACCCTACAGTGAGATTCCTCTGATGCATACTTTGAGCCCCAAATCGAATAATTGAAAAATAAAGTAAAAAATGAAGTAAAGTTGACCATGAGATTGGATGATACCGTAGATGACTATCTCGAGAGAGTCTCCTTTTACTTTATATAGGAAGAGAAGGTCAAAGGACATACTTCCTAGAGAGAACCCCAAGGGTCACATCTCTCTAAAGGGTTCTCTTATAACTACCATGTCCTTTCGTATTAGTAACTACCATTGTGTCCTTTCACATAAGAGATCGGGAAGTTGGTAAGAAATCGGGAAGTCGGTGACTTAAAAGATTGACGACTCGGAAGGTCAGAAGTTGGTCTGGGTTGAGAAGTCGGAGTATTCGATAGGTCGAGAAGTCAACAATTCGGAAGGTCGGAATGTTCAGCAAGTCGACAAGTCGACAGATCGACAACCTGAGAGGTTAGAGTGTTGGGCAAGTTTGAAGGTCGGCTCAACTCGATCTATCAGAGACTATTGACACATCACATAAAGTCTTATATTAACCAAAGTCATGGATCATACTCAGATAAAAAAATCTCTTACTTTTCTGTAAAAAGGTGGAATCCGTCACCACAGGGACTCCACACGATCGACCCCATGATCATTTGTGAGGAGGTAAATCGAGAAACTGCAGTTGATCATAACGAAGGAAGATATTGCTCGACTTCGTCAAAATTTAAATCTTTATCCTCTTCTATAAGTCTATTTTATCGTAATCAATTTAGTTATGTCATATAGGGAAAAAAAATCTCCTATAGACGGGACATGAGTTGCTAATCTGATTCTTAGTTTGTTTAAAAAAAAATCCAGCTAATTTTGCGGTGCACCAGAGACAGGATTGCGTCCACTAGATTTCATCGGTATGATATGATTACACTATAGAAACAGCAGACAGGATGGAGAACAACCCGTGGCACATCACTTAACCAGACAAAAGCTGACACGCAACCCGTGAACCCTCCACTCTCAGACAACACCCTATGCATCACTGAAACCCTAAACCACCAAATTAAGCATAGTTAATTGCAGAGCTCCCGCGCGAACCCCAGGCGGTCGTTGGCGGTGTCCACCACCACCCTCAGGTTCTGCTGCTGCAAGCTGGCGATCACGTTCACCACGGAGTTCACGTTCGCCGGCGCCGGCGCCATCGCCAGGCACGCCAGCGGCGTCGCGCTGCTGTGGATCAGCGTGTTCTCCACCGGCAGCACCAGGTCGAGCCCCTCCAGCCGCAGCGTCACGGCCGGCGCCGCGGCCACCTCGTCGGTGCTGAAGCAGGTGTCGAACGCCCCCAGCGAGGTGTACCCGCTGGACGCGTTCACCTGCCGCCGGAACTCGTCGCGGATAGCCGCGTACGCCGTCGCCACGAACCGCGTGATCACCGTGCCCGAGTCGACCACGGTGCCGGCGCCGGTGGACGGGTCGAAGACGAACGAGTCGGGCGGCACGGCCACCAGGACGCGGCCCACCTTGACCCCGACCAGGTTGACGTAGTACAGGGACGGCCGGTGCGGGTTCTTGAGAAGGGGAGTGAAGCGGGCGCTCTTCGGCTGGCCCACTGGGCCTAGCCGGAGGGAGCCGGAGAAGTAGTAGGACTTGAAGCTGGGCAAGCAGTAGGAGAAGACGCCCTGGTAGAGGTTACCGGATTGGGAAAGGAGAGACATGGGGCCGCGACCTAACCCTAAAAGTCCCTGCTTTGGGAGATTGGCGGCGGCGCCGTCGACGGAGTTGACGCATCCGAAGAGGTAATTGGGGAGGACGTCGGAGTCGAGGGAGAGCGAGTCCTGGACGAGGAGGGCGGAAAAGGAGGAGTCGCCGCCGTAGGGCTGAGTGAAGGCGCAGGGGCCGGAGGGGGCGGCGTCGGCACAAGACTGGCCTTTGAATTGGGGGCACCAGGAGGAGGAGCAGGGGAGCGGAGTGTAGGTGGAGGAGTTGGCGGGGAGAAACTGGGAAGCGGCGGCGGGGCAGGAGGCGCAGGGGGAGCAGGGGGCCCAAGCGACGTCCGCGCCAGTGTCGACGGCGAGGAGGAGCTGCTGCGGAGGGGAGCCGATCTTAGCGCGGAGGACGTAGGCGGAGGACTGGAGGACCTGTTGACCGGAGGCGATGGGGACGGAGGTGCGCTTGGAGGAGAGGAAGGCGAGGCGGGAGGCGTCGGCCGCGCGGGCGAGAGCGAGGGCGGAATCGAGCGGCGAAGAGGAGTGGCGGTCGGCGGAGTGAAAGAGGCGTAAATCGGCAGCGTGGGAGGCGGCGGAGAGGTGGAGGAGGAAGAGGAGGAGAGGGAGGAGCTGGGAGTGAGGAACGGCCATGGCGACTGATCGAGCTCGCGACGCGTACCGTGTGATGAGCGTCGTCACTGCTTTTATAGGCATGCAGAGACGTGCATAGCCAAAATTACATAAACACCCTCCAAAAACTAATAATTGCATCTCAAAAGTTCATAGCAGATCCGATCTGTCTTCCAAGCCAATCCATCCCTGTTTCCTGTTCTCTTCGATGCAGCTCTCTTTCAGATCACGAGCCCAACATTATCTTCTTCATGTGCAAGTGACAGAAAGACACGATACGTTTCACTACTGCTGAAGACTCGATCGATCGAGGTAGATCCATGCAAAGTAAAAGAAGAAGAAGAAGAAGAAGAAAACAGCTCGTGTCAAAGTTGTCCCTTTCTTCAGTATTTAAAAGTTTTTTTGTCTTGTCTGCATTATTCTGAGTCTGCTTTAATTTCCGGATGATTCCATCTTCCTCGTGGTGCTCGATGGAGTCGAGACAGGGAGGAGTCACGGGACTCCTGTTCCCTGGAGAATAGCCAATCTGGGTGTTTGGTCAACAAGATAGAACATGCATGCAGATCTGAACACTCAAGGATTGGATTCTTCTTCTTCTCTGTTCTTTCCTGCTAGGTCATGCATAGTCGTCTACTGCACTGAGACTTACTGACTTAGACATTTTACACCAATATGAAAGGCTTTCACAGTCACAGTCCTTTTTACGAACACACCATGACAGTTTTTGGAAACTGAGCTTGTTCTCTAACTGATCCAAGAACTGGCTGGGATGATCTACGTACTGTGCATGGTTGGAACAGAACTACTGAAAATACAAGAATTTTCAGCTAAACTGATCTTGCATGTGTTTTCAGAAATTCCAGTTTAATTAATGAATCGCAGCACGAAGCCATGCAATTCAAACTTTTGTAATGTAATTGTTTTTAATATATTTAGAGCAGTACTGTAGTGATAACAGAATTTGTCTAAATGCAACTGATTAGAGCTCTGCTGTAGCAAATAAAACAAAGAGAGAAATGAAGGTAGTTGCAAAGTACAAAATAAATGAGCTTTGTTGTAAAATTAGAGGTGATGAACTCGAGCTAGGATCAACTGGCTCGCCTAACTCAACCAACTCGATCACTTAACCTATCTAACCCGCTCAAAAAATTTTCAATTCAGTCTAATCTCCATCATAGGTGATGCGGTGGAGACGACAGAAGTTATATGGCAGGATCTAGTCACACATAGGGGTCATGTGGCTTATTTAGTACTTGATCGACATGGACTCGTGATGTGTCAACAGTTTCTCATTGATCAATCCAATCCGACTTGCCGAGCCCCCCTTGATTTTTTGACTCGTCAAACACTTTGATTTCCTGACCTATCGATCTCCTAACTTTCCAACATGCCAACCTCTTGGTATATGAAAGGACACTACAGTTACTAATATGAAGGACATGGTGGTTATAAGGGCGTTCTTTAAAGAGGTGTGTCTCTTATGCTTCTATTCATAAGACACTAACTTTTGAGTTTCTCTCCATGTATAAGCAAAGAGAGAGAGCTCTTTAGAAAAGGTATCATCATCTACTATATCATCTATACTTTTACTTAGTTTTTTGCTTCATTTCATCTCTTCTTGAGACTCCATGATGGCTTAGACATTGGAGGAACCTCATCAAATAATTCTCAGTGAACCTTTTGACTCATGTTATTTTCTACATGATTGACTATGACACAATATAAGAAGAAAGTAAGAAGAAGACTTTGACATTATCGCTCTTTGGTCCAAAGTAGATTCATGTCGCTGCATTATCATAGTGAGGTTTCTACCTTGAACAATAAGTATGAGACATATATTGTTATTCCTTAATTTACTATTGAAGGTGAAAGTAATTATCTTTAACAAATAATTAAGACAAGTTGATCTCTTTTAAGAAAGTAATATATATATATATATATATATATATATTATTTATTTATTTTTATCACATGAGAAAAATAAACATTTTGGTGCTACCTGACAAAGCTAAAATATCATTCAAAATTGTGTCCTTATCTTAATAAACAAATGTAGGAAGGTAATTAGACCACATTTTTATTTCCCCCTTCAAATTTCTCTATTTTTTAAAGATACCTCCCGCCATAATTAAATCTCAAAATAAGCAAAGCAATACTATTGTTGGGGTGTAAATTGTAAGAGATTAAATCAAGCAAGTGAAATAGAATTATATTTTATTTCAAACCCTAAGGTTTTGTATTTGTTTCGCCTTAGACATGGAGATGCCCTAAAAGAAGGACGCCCTAGACATGGAGATGCCCTAAAAGAAGGAAGAAATTCTAAGTTAGTTCCTTCCAAGGTCAACAAACTAGCTCCCTTGAAGTCGAAAAGTTTGAATTGGGCGTCAAGATATATATACATATGTAATCTAACCATACCATTCTCGAAAAATCACTAAGTATCTATCTCTCAATGTTGAAGCTCGCTTTGAATGAAGCAAGTATAAACACATTTACTTTGTGACTCCAAGTTTGATACATTAGGAGAAGTTGATCTTCGTACTTGTTGTAGCAAGTTAGAAAATCTTAAAACTTATTTTCGTAGATCCTCCGGCATTCATGCATGAAATGAAGGTTGATGTGTTAGCTAATGAACTGAATGAGTATGACATTTCAAATGTAGGCCTTGACAAATTTCATTTTCGAACTTACCTTAAATTGTAGTTAACTCTGAAATTTCAAAACATGGAAATGCTAAATTTACATAAAGGCCCTCCCAAAAGCCAATATTGCTATTATTGACTCTTTAACGTAAGGCCATAAATTAATTAATGCTCAAAATACATTATACAAATGAGGCTCAAAGCTGGCTAGAAACTTATTGACTCAAATCAATTGCAATGCTTGACTCATTTCTCTATCCTTCTTTTGGATATTTTCTATTGAAATCGCTCTACTTTTTTTTTTCTGTATTTGGCAATTATCGTTGTCCTTGTGCCTTTGAGCATCTTCCTCTTCCACGAGCGTTGCGCCGATTTCGATCTCCCGTCGCCGGCATCGGAATCTCACGGAGGCGGACGCGGAAGTAGGCCAGCCGTTTTCGAGGGAGCGGAGGCGAGCGGCAGCAACCCGGAGTTGGAAGGTTCAGGGAAGATCTATGCGCGCGGCGCCGGAGGAGGATCACAGGACGAGGGGCTGCGGTCGGGGCGCAGGAGCATGCCCGCCCTAGGGTTCTCCGTCGTTGCGCTCGTCGTATTCTTGCTCTTGTTGCTGCTGGCTCGGCGCTGGTGGCGGCGGGCCGGGGCGAGGCGGGCGGAGGTCATGCGCCTCGCGCTCCTCGCGGCGGAGGAGGCCGCGCAGGCGGAGGAGGAATCTTCGCGTGTGGCGCTTGGGTGCCGGAGGCTCTTCCCTGCTGCGGCAGGTGGGGTTGCTGGGCCGAGATTGGGAGTGTGTGCTGTGTGCCACTGCCCTACCACGACGAGGTGCTCTCGGTGCAAGGCTGTAAAATACTGGTATTTTTTGGTCTTCCACTCTATGAACTCGAGAATTGTTGGAGTCTTGTTGAAGTTTTACTGAATTATGCTTCCTTTTTACTGCTTAATTCTGCGTTTTTTTAGAATTAGGGTTCTAATCCATTTCTACTTTGTTTGAGCCTGTGGATCTTAGGCAACCTAATGAACTGTCAATTTCTTGGTTCGATATGTGAAAGCATTATGCCAAACGTTCTGGTTAAGAATTAATTGCTTTGCATGTATTTGCTGTATGATTTATTCCGATGGATGGCTAAAGGTGTCTCAATTGATTGTCTATGTGTTGTTCTTCCTCATTGACCCATAATAAAGGAAGGAAGTCTAAACCCTATTTATTATGGTCACTGTGGTAGGCAAAAGAGGAGAGCAGAGAAGAAACCAATGGAAGAAGAGGTAGTGGTGGTTGTTGGAGAAGCTAATAGTGAAATTCTTCTCTAAGATGCCTTAGATATGTAAAAAAAATTATCCAAAAACTGTTTCCATTTGTAAATGTTTTGCTTGATTTGTACAATGTTCTTCAGAAACTAGATCGCTGGTCATAATTTTCAGCTAAGATACCTTAGAAATTATGCTATTTTCCGATCCTTGTGTACATGTTGGGCATCTCTCATCAAGTTTGCCTAAGGCAATGATGTGAATTATCTGATTAAACATGATGTATTTGATTTTTTGAACACGCACTTGGTTCAAGAGACAATTCAATAGCAAAAGGAGCTTGCTAAATTCTTTTCATGCTATTTTCCAATTATGTTAGTGTGATTAGTTGCCTACAATGCCAGTGTTTGGTGCTTTTATCATAATCAATCCTCACGTTATATTTAGTTTCAAAATTTTCAGTATAATTATGTTGGGTGTTGATGAGATTGTGATGCATAGGTGACCTTGCACCACCTAGTATTTGGCCTGGCACATACCTGTGTGCATCCAAAGTGCATGACTGGCATGGCACAAGGCGTATTTGCTAGGCATGCATTTGAACATGGCCCAACATGCAACTTGTCCACATCTCAATTGCACACAAAACCTTCAATATTAAGCACAAATAATGTCTCTTGTGTTGTTGTATCAATTATATCGATGAGCATCATGTTGTGCCAACACTCAACGCCTTTTGGCATGCTGCAGTAAGTTCAAGATGAATTAAGACAGTAGTATGATTTTTCTGTACCTTGTGTCCATACAAGATAATCTCAAATTGTATCATTTTAGGTGGATCACATTCGAATTTAAGTATCTAATTGATTTATCTTCTTTTTCTTCATCTTTTCCTCCTTCCACATCGAATATGTCGCTGACATCCTACATTGAAACAATACCATTTTACTCAAAGACTGAAACTTTGGCATAACTCAAGATTTTGAACTTTGGTAGAGAAAATTGTACTTGCAGGAGACCATAGTGCTTGTAGATAGGGAAATTTTCATCTAGGGGCTTTTAGTGATCTAGGGAATTGATTTGTCCAACTTTCTTTTTACGTTTGTTTCATATCATGTAGGCTTAGATCTCTGTATAGTATAGACTTAGATTGAGCCATGTAACATTACTTCTTTTTCTTATGTGCTTATTCTTGTAATCTCATCGTGTGGAAGAGTGTGTTTTTGGCTGAAGATAAGGTGTTCTGTGTGGTCTTTTTACAATAAAAGATGAAAATTTAACATGTGTGGCTTGACATCAAAGGTGTTGGAGGCCTAGTTGTAAGTGGGTTAGTACTTTCTTGTAAATATGTTAAACTTGAGGATATGAATGTAAAATAAGGAAATGTATATAAAGGTGAAGGGGACTGACTAACTTTGGAGATAATCCTAATATTTTTTTCCCACTCAACCAACAGGTGGCAAACTCAAGCATCATCTTATTGGGATTGATCCCGCCAATGTTTCTTTGGTAATCTTGATGCCAATAAGTGACCCTAGAGTGCCCTCAACCTTATTGTAGGTTCCAATGAAACATGACACATCAAATCTTCTCATCTCAAACTATGTTCATGTGACATATACCTGAATGAATTCAGATTTGAGTCTCATTAATTATACATATTCAAATTGCTAATTTCTTTGGCTACTTTGTGATACTGCTTATGGAATTATAACATTTTCTTTTTTATTTATTCTAGAATGTCTATCCACATAAGTTTCAACATCTTTTCAATCTATCTTCTGATAATAGTTAGTTAGCACTTGGCAATTGGTATTTGCTTATTTCTGTTTGTTAATTGCAGCTCAGGGAAATGCCAGATACTTCATTGGAGACAAGGACACAAGAATGAGTGTGGTTTTCCACGGATTGATGATTGTTTTGTTGCCCAAGTTGGTATCACACCATTGAACGGGCTAACAGTCGAAGGATCTGACTTGCATAATAATCATCCAAATAGTGAAGGAAATTATCAGGCAGCAGTTATGATATCCAGCAAGAAGCTGTCATCTACATCAAGTTACTCATCTGAAGCATTTAGTGACGATGAATTTCTGAACTCATCAGGAACAGAAAGCGCTTCTGATTCATCTGATTCTTCATCCTCAAGCTATTCAGTGTTCTTTGGCCCTGTTAAACCATTCGATGCCTTTTCTTCCGCAGTTTATCCCAGTGTACTCCACAAATCTGGAAGTGAAATACAATCATCTTCTAACATTTCACATGGTATTATTTTATCTTCTAATGTCTTGCATGATAAAGTAAGAACGGCAGTTGACTACAAAATGCCTTTGTTTGTGGCTAAAGATGCTGAAAATAGCCCTTTAGGCTCAAAGCTTATCAATTCTGAAAGTTGTTCAAATTTTGAACTCTCTAAAGATGATTGTAAATGTGAGAGTATTTCCAGTATAACTGAAAGTGCCACTGTTGTTAATTCAACAGATTCCACAACATACAAAGAGAGAGAGAACAGTATGTTGGATGCCAGATCGCATATGAGGGTCTCCCGGAAGGTTCCTGATGTGGATATATGCTCTCAAACAAAGTCAAGAAATGAAATGCTTCCTTTAAGATCTTTGTCAGGAGTTGCCCAAACCTACACAACCTTGAGAACTTCTCTAAATGAATCATGTCCTCCTTATGGTTCAAAAAGTCACAGTGGGCAAGCATCTCCTGCTGGACAGTTCATATCAGACTATGCATCTAGAAAAGTAGATAATCCTTCTAAACCTCCTGCAAAATTTCGTCACAATGCAGAATCTCATTCCAGTGACATTAAAACATCTGTTCAAAAAGTTGTTCAGCAGTTAAAGCTTTCTAAGCTCTCACAGCAGCATACATCTCGTTTTGACAATAATTCTTCTAAAAAACCAAAGGTTTGAATTATTTTTTCTTATTTTGGCAGTTAAAGTTGTGGTTTTACATTTTTTAGGTATTGTGAGATAGTAACATTCTTCTTATTGATTTTCAGATGCTTTTCCCATTTGAATACTTTGTCAAATTGTACAATTTTGACAAAGTGGTACTATGCCCTAGTGGTCTAATAAACTGCCACAATAGGTAACTATTGTTTGAAAACATCCTTATTTAATTTTTTGTTTGGTAAATAAGTTTGAACATGTGTCTTTTGCAGTTTTGAATAAATGTTCCTCCTCTATATGAGATCCTTGCTGAAATGGTTCTCTTGAGTTTTTCAATTGTGTTTTTTATCCTCATACTTGCCAATGGTGATTGTTGATCATTTCATAAGTATGAGAGTTTTATTAATTACATCATTTTTGAAATAATATTCCATATTTCTTTGTTCAATTATTTACATTATCATACTAGCTTGAACATGATTTTATAAATAATATTTCATGATGTTCTTTGTTCTCTGTTCAGTTTTGCTGTCTTCTTCTTAACGATTTAAGTATGAGATTTCTTCTAAGTCTAAGGCTTACTTGAAGGGAATGGAGAGGAGAGGAGAGGGAGAAGGAGAGGAGAGGGAAAGGTATCTTCCATGCTTCGTTTACCATGCAGAGAGAGCCAAGAGGAGATTGGAGAGGTGGTTGGAAGAAGAATTAATTGACTAAATACCCTTATGTCAGAATTATTATCAGGCAGAACTTAATGGAAAACAAAAGGGAGGGTAAACAAATCATTTACCTCCCCCCCCCCCCCCCCCCCCCCCCCCCCCCCCCCCCCCCCCCCCCCCCTCCCTTTTTCTCTGCTTTCCTTTCCATTAGCCCAATATTGTGCAGAAGAGTTTGACACAACAAATCATGCCACGGGATCCGACACTCTTCCCTGCTGTTGGCCAAATTGCCAAGGTAAATGGTGGAGTGGCCAAATGCTTTGCTCCATCACCCTTTTTGCCCTCTCTCTGTGGGGAATCAGGGTCTAAGTCTTGATGAAAGCTGTGTACTTATAAATTTCCATTTTACCACTCAAGGTCCTAGTTCTATGAGGTATTGGCCTATGAACTATATCACCTCAGGACTTTATATTGTAAAACCTTCCATAAGCCTATTTGTTAAGTTATGAAACTGTTACCTCCAAAATAAGAATAATGATGACTCAATATACATTGATTCATATTAGCTGTAACAATATGTATCAGTAACAAAGTGCAATGATGTATAACAAATATTCCACACTTTTTTACTGTCTTCTTTAAAATCTGATTTAAAGTCATTCTAAATCGTTCCTTTTCTGCAGCTGCTATGCAAATGCTGTGCTCCAGAGTTTTGCTTTTACTACACCACTTGCTGCTTATCTTCTTGAAGGAGTGCATTCAAAATCATGCATGTTTCGCCCACTGGTTACATGCTCTTTCTTTTTGTTTTTTGGCACTCAGAGCCTTTTTTGCTAATGTTTGAGCACTCTTAATAACAGGCCCCAAACGAGGATGGTGTTTCACATGCGAACTAGAAAATCTTCTTATCAATGCACAAGCTGGGCAATCTCCCTTGTCCCCCGCTGGCATACTTTCTCATATGTACAAAATTGGTAAACTTGGTCTTGGAAGAGAAGAAGATGCCCATGAATTTTTGAGGTGATATGTCATAAGTCATAGTTAAACTGGATTTTAATATGTGAAATTATTAAGATAATAGAACCATAAAGCATGAATGCTACTTGACCATTCTGAGTCTCTGAGACTGTGTTGTATCTGTCATTGATGCTTGAGAATTTACAGTACAATGTTTTTTTTGTTGGTTGAAAAATGTAAGCTCTTATTTTCAGGAAGTGGCTAGATAATTCATTATTTTGGCGGGATTTGTGTGCATATATGTATATTCATTTTTTTTCCTTTTACAGATATGCCATTGATGCAATGGAATCTGTTTGCCTTAAGGAAGCTGGCTTACATGCTATTGATCGGTGGACTGAAGAAACTAGTTTCATACAACTAACTTTTGGTGGTTACTTGCACTCAAAGGTTTTGATTTTTGATGTCTAATAGTTTTCCCAATGCTAAAGTGCTTTCTAGTTATTTTTAGGAGTTAAAATTGTAGTTCTTGAAAATTACAGATAGAGTGCATGAAGTGCAACAACAGATCTGAACATAATGAAAGAATGATGGATCTTACATTAGATATAGAAGGGAATATTGGAACCCTTGAAGAAGCTCTTAGAAAATTTACAATGACAGAGGTTTTGGATGGGGATAATAAGTATCAATGCCTAAGGTGAGTGTTATACTAGCATCTAGATGATTAACCATTTAAGAATGTTGTCTTCAGAATTATCATCCCCATATTTGTGAAGGTGGAACACTTGTTGAAGTGGAAAACCTTTATTGAGCTAGAAACAAATTGAATATCTATTGCTAAAAATATAGCTGTCCTCTCATCTTTATGAGAATTGGAAAATTATCCAATTCAATTTTTCCTGTCGATGATCATCCTTGAGTAAAACCTGAAATTTTGACTTGAGAAATTGATTAATGAATATTTTCAATTATTTTCTTCTGTGCAATGTTTCTCCTTCTATAAGCTGTTTTGAAGACTTCTCGCTGGACAAAAAAAAATTTCAAGTTTGTTATCTTTACTAAGTGAATTGTGTGGTTATACTTGTTACCATTTTCCAGAAGCAATACACATTCATTTGGTATTGTGAACAACAAAGACAATGGAATATGGGATTGGCTATTGCTGAGCATCATGCCCTGCCTTTTGGTTCACCCTTTGAGCGATGTAACCATGCTAATGGCGATCTCTTTAGGCATAATTATGGTGGTATTGCACCACAATAGTGCATTATAACTGTACCAATTTAATTCTCAGCTGTAATAGAAATGCTCTAGATTAGAAGAGATGAGTAAGCCAAAGATATAAATGCTGCTCGGCATATTAAGAATTGAAATTTCATTTTAACTTAGCATAGATTGAAATGCATGCTAGTTGGCACGAGTGGAATTTATCTGTGCACTCATTGACTGATACATGAGACGATATTGGCATGATAAGACGACACTGGATTCTAAACCGGGGCACTTGTGCATGGAGGAAATAGAGAGACAAGAAGATGAGAGAGACCAAGAGAGAGAAGCTCTGTTGTAGGAGATAGGAAAAGTGGATAGGAATTGGTATCAAGGCGGGCAAGGTAAAGGAATCAGGGGAGAAGAGGAGGAGAGTACTAAAAAGAGTGGGAAACTATCACTAAATCACATACTAAGGAATGTTAGCTCTCGTGAAACTACTGAAAAAAATACTTGTGTTGTAATGCTACCTGCAGTTATGATTTGTATCATTGTATATGAGTAAATATGACATCTTTAATAAAGATTGGTTTGTAGTTGTTGTGCCAATTTTTTTTCCTTTCATATTTAATATGCAATACAACAGTGCATTCAAGGCCACAAACCCTCTGACCTTAAATGTTATTTGACTTTGAAGCAATAGATGATGGAAACGCCATAGTATAATCGAAGATGATGGTATAGTCAGATGAAATAGCTCCTAGGGGCTTTTGGGGTTTAATTTAGGTTCTAGAAAGTTTCTGTTGTAATATATGCTTTTAATTTTCTTTCTTAGTCAATTAGCATACAAGCAATGTTTTAGGCCATTGCTGCTTGATGGGGAACTTGGGCCATAGTTATTAGATTTGTACCACATTTTAACTTGGACAAGCTTTCAGTCACAGTTTCAATAGGCAGGTCAATCAATCGGACTGCATGTAAACCCAAGCTTCAAGCTGATGTTCACTAGTCAGACAAGCCTAGTTCAACCAGAAACCTGCATATTTTGTTAAAATAAATTAAAATTATATTCTCTTGTTACCTTATATATCTACATTCAATGAATTTAGGTTTCCTTTCCTAAATCCCTCAAATTTCTTCATTATTGTTGTCCAACCCATCTTGACAGTACTAGCAATTCGAAAGGCATCCTGTAAAAATATTCAATTTTTGTAGTCTCTCCTCAATACATGAACAAAGAGATACAGAAGGAAGATTGCAGTCAAACTTGCTATTTTGTATGGTTACTCCCCATTCTTCAGTTAGAAGTTCTCTCAACTGGAAGAAGCCATTTTCATGAAAATTTGATGTGATGGATCTGGCACTAGCATCAGTTAGCTTGGAAGAATCAATAGGAACCACCTAAATTCTCCTTGATTGGCAATGCTGTTGGGGAGGTGGTTGGGCAAAGAAAGTAGATATGCAGAGATGAACAGACAGGTTTAGTATTTGAGGCACTGAAAAAAGGAAGAAGACTAGTGTCAGAGATGGATTGGAGCTGATGAACTAGAAGTAGATATAATATACCAGGTTGTAAAAGGGATCGACCTCTCGTTCTCGGCTCAAGATGGAGCTGGCACCTAGGGCCAAGAACAATCGGAGAGGTGTGCAAGTGGAGGAACAACGAAACAAGCCCTTTATTGGAAATCAAGAGGGAAGTAAGGCACGAGTATTGCTCGTCTGCCTTGCAATCCCATTACAAGCAGACTTAAATAGAGAAGGAAAAGGGTGATCATCACATGCCGGGTGCTCATTGGGCCCCATCGTCACATGCGGAGATTCTTTTCTTCTCAAGTAAGTCACTCAGATGAGTGGCGGGACAGTGCCACTTTTACAAAACTATGGGCTCAAAACCGTGAGCGCCACTGGTTTTACAAAACCAGGAATCCAAGTGGACCCTGTTGAACTGTATGGCACATGGGCGGCCACCTTTGGGTGCTTTTCAGCCACACTGTTCGACACGACAAAAGAAAGGACTCTCGTGGCTGACTCAGCCACGTTACACACTGGCACATTGACCAACATTGACATGAGGATGCGCTGGGAATCCGGGTCCTCCACGCTCCATGGGTACAGCCTTCAGTCGGCTGGCTGTACGGAGCCGTCGTTGGTTCTTGCCTGACGGACCAGCAACTCCGTCACCAATCTTCACAGCGCCTTCGGATTCAGAGTGCGGTGCATCATCGTAGAATCTCCACGATGGGACGACGAACTGCCAGAAGATCCCGACTGTTCACCGACAATTAAATGGATGTCCCATCCATTTTCGGAAGGTGGTGGGGGAAGTGGTGACCTAGCGCCACTGCTGCCTTCCAGGCATCTTCTACGAGCGCCACCGCAACGACGATCGAGTCCGTACTACTGGCGATGGAAGAAGATGTACAGCTCCGGCGTAGGGCGACGCCAGGAGAGAGGAAAGGTGACTGAGCAGAAGCAGGTCCGTGGGCCTTGTACTGTTTCGAAAGTCATCTCGGCACCTGCAAATCCAATCGCGGCCCAGAAAGCAAGCCCGACCCGAAGCAAACCCGAACAAGGAAGGCCGAGGAGACGGCATTTCCATTGGAATCCCTTGCAAAAGAAGAAACGGAAAGCGACCGCGACAGACGCCGTGAAGATTAGTGACGGAGTTGCTGGTCCGTCAGGCAAGAACCAACGACGGCTCCGTACAGCCAGCCGACCGAAGGCTGCACTCATGGAGCCTGGAGGACCCGGATTCCTAGCGCATCCTCGTGTCAGTGTCGGCCAATGTGCCAATGTGTAACGTGGCTGAGTCAGCCACGAGAGTCCTTTCTTTTATCGTGTGAACAGTGTGCCTGAAAAACACTCAAAAGTGGCCGCCCATGTGCCATACTGTTCAACAGGGTCCACTTGGATTCCTGGTTTTGTAAAACCAGTGGCGCTCACGGTTTTGAGCCCATGGTTTTGTAAAAGTGGTGCTATCCCGCTACTCGTCTGAGTGACTTACTTGAGAAGAAAAGAATCTCCGCATGTGACGATGGGGCCTAATGAGCACCCGGCATGTGATGATCACCCTTTTTCTTCTCTATTTAAGTCTGCTTGTAATGGGATTGCATGGCAGACGAGCAATACTCGTGCCTTACTTCCCTCTTGATTTCCAATAAAGGGCTTGTTTCGTTGTTCCTCCACTTGCACACCTCTCTGATTGTTCTTGGCCCTAGGTGCCGGCTCCATCCTGAGCCAAGAACGAGAGGTCAATCCCTTTTACAACCTGGTATCCATGTGAGTGGGATTTGTTCCTGCCCTGTGTTAGGGTTCATGGATTCAAAAATGCAAGATATCCGTGTAAAACAGTCGGGATGTTCTAAGCTAACTTCTGTATTTGCATATAGCTGGACAGCAATGGTCCCTATTACCTTTTCCTGCCCTGTGTTAGGGTTCATGGATTCAAAAATGCAAGAGATCCGTGTAAAACAGTCGGGATGTTCTAAGCTTACTTCTGTATTTGCATATAGCTGGACAGCAATGGTCCCTACTACCTTTTCTGCCCGAGTGATCCAGTGTTCTCGAAACCTCAACCTATTCAATCCAGGTGTCTAGATTTTCCACTCCATGAGCTAACGATTGGCAACCTTCTGATTCCTTGGTTTGCCAGTCCTACCGGCCTATGGTTCAATAACTACGCCTTATTTCTTTAAGCTATTTATGCACTGTTTTGTATTTGCTGGAATAATTGTAGTGCTCTTGCCAAAGGCAGTTTTGATATGTAGCAGTTATGTTCTTTTTCTTCTTTAGCTACCCATTCTCAACCTTCTCTGTATTCTCATTATTGTTAGCTATGAATTAGTCCTCTGTGATTATAAACTTGTTTGCTCCATCTCAGATGCAAATCCTATGAGCGAGCCAAAAAGAAATTGACAATAGTTGATGCCCCTAATATCCTTACGATTGCCTTGAAGCGGTTTCAGGTAATTCTTTGGCAAAATATTTATGGTGCATAATTTGTTCTTTCTCAAGTATAATAGCTCTTCGTATGTGCAATTGGTGTGCTTACATGTGTCTGTTAATTTTCTACAGTCTGGTAAATTCGGTAAGCTCAATAAAGCAGTTAGTTTTCCTGAATACCTGGATTTAGCACCTTATATGCATGGTGGATCGACTGGCAAATCCTTGGGGTACAAGCTTTATTCCGTGGTGGTTCACTTGGATGTTATGAATGCGGCTTTTTCCGGCCACTATGTTTGTTATGTGAAGAATATACAAGGGAAATGGTTTAAGACGGATGACGCTATGGTAAGTTTCACTAAGTTTAATTTATCAATTCCCTTTTTGTTCAAAGATCTTGATAAGGCAAATCAAATACCGTAATACAACTGAACATGGAAACCTAATCACAAGTGCAGGTAGAAGCTGTGGAGGTTGAACAAGTCTTGTCGAAAAATGCATACATGCTTTTTTATGCAAGGTAAATGTTTAGGGTGACCATGTCCTGATTTTCTGGATAATGCAATGTAGTTATTCAAACGTTTTTCTCATGATAGATGCTCGCCGCATTGCCCAAGTTTGACAAGTAGGACCTCGTCCCTAGACCGCGTATTGACCAAGAGGAGCAGGTCAAGAGAAGCTCATTCTTCTGGTTATGACAGAGAAAAGACAATGCATGATCTACCAGAATGCCATGACGAACCAAATCAAATGGTCGGATTCAGTTTCAGCCTCCTTGAACCTTGTAATCCCATCAACAGAATGTTTCATTTCTCTGCCAGAGATTCGTCGAGCGATAGCTCTTCCTTGTTCAGCTGCTCAGATGAGACCTCGTGCAGCGCAGAGAGCACTAGGAATTCGACAAGCACTGAAGACTTCTCAGACTACATATTTGGGAACTTGGATCAACAAACTTGGCAGAGTCCCTCAAGATTTTCAAATTTCTTGGACGGCAACGGAAACTCAGCTTCTTACTCGACCCACTCATCTGCAGCTGTGAATTGTACTATAGATAGTGTCACAGCTGATACGATTTGTGATGGCAACAGAGAGCAGTGCCGCAATGATGGAGCATCTTCGTTTTTGTATTCTGATACAACTATTCGTAGTAAACTAACAGAATCTAGTAGAGAGACTGATGGGATTGTCCCAGCTAAGCTAAAGCCCAGTTTCTTGAGAAGAAGCTCTACCTCTAGGGGAAGGACATCTGAATCTTATCGATAAATCTGGGTTGTAAATGTTAAGTTAGAGTAGGTGCATCAATCTATTATAATTTTGCAAAAGGAAATGAATCTTTCCTGTGAAAATTCTTCTGTTCATTAGGCTGTATATCCTGTGAAAATAAAAGGAGATAGTCTAAGGCTTTTTATTTATTTCAAGAATCCATTGAGAATGAAACAGTTATTTTTTAAATCAAATACGCCATCACAGAGTCTCCTACACTAATGTAAAAGGCTCGAGCGGCTCCAAGTCGTGAGTTATCAAATAAACAATCTGACTAAAGTACATGGATTCAATTTTTATGATTATCTTCGTAGTGGACCTGATCGTGTGAAATTGTCGAAACGGCAGATTTCACTTTTTTGTTGAAATGGATTCAATTTATCTGCATTGGTAAACAATCACTCGAGTTATTTGACAGATTATTTTATTTTAGTAGCCTAAGAAATTGAGCAAGTAGAAACTTGTGAAGAGTTGGCATGATTCTTGGATGGCTTTTAATTTGTTTTTATAATCTAGATGTTTAAGTTTCATCCGAGTTTAGGATTGATTTTTAAAATATTCATCCCTATCGAATTCGTTGATGGTTTTGACTTGAGTATTTCTATATCGTATACACATTTGGATTCTCTACCTTTAACTAGAAAAACTTCAAATCTAACTCATTTACCATCCAATCAATAACTGTTAATCAGCTTTAATGTCTCTTGTTCATAGCACCCAGTCAACAATTCAATAAGTGAAGCAAATAACAATCGATCCTGAAAAAAATCTATCGTACACAACCTTACTCGAATCCGTGACCATTAATGACTCACCGTGTCGGGATTTGGCGTGTGGCGAGGCACGACCAATCTCGACTACCGGAATCCAATAATAGCAGAGAGATCATTTCCAAGCAAACATTCTTAGGGCATATACACAAATCTATACAAACACATCACATTTCAGAACACTTTTTTCCTCCTTGTATACACACGACAGTTCAATCACTGTACAAATGGCACAGCAGTTTTAAGTTCGATGCAAGAACAATCAAGAGTGCTATTCACAGTTATCGCAAATATGCGCCAGTGATTCTAGAGAGCCTTCATGACAAGGTTTGCCGATGCGCCAACCCCTTTCACCGCGGCTTTCACTATCGCCCTGTGCCTGTATAACCTGAGGTTCAATCAAAATGAGAGCCTTTAGTGGATGGATAAAGAGAAACAGCATGAGTTAACCAAACTATACGAAAACTATACGACGCTACAGAATCCACATCCCTCAGATTGCTCACCTGCTCTCTTACTGCCAACTAACCATATTGTAGTTTCACTGTTTGGTTAACACAAACAAGCACAAAAACATGGATTTTTTTGTAATGGTGAATTTAAATTCTTCAGTCAAGTACAAGAGACAAATTCCCACAAGTGAATGATGTGCAGAAGAAGAACTAGGAGAGGAAGATTTGATTATATTCCGGCACAGCATAAGCTAGTATTTGGAATTTGTATCTGGCCTCAAGCACAGATATGTCTTAATTGATAAACTTGCATTGGCATGGATATTTTGTAGTTTTATACACATAAACTTCTCCAAATCGACGACACATAATAGAATTGCATTGTACATATATATTAATATGAATGATTTTACTTAAGGTTCATGACAGATGCAAAATTTAAAATATTCATAACAGTACCAGATAAAGAAATTAATAGAACATATATCTATCTATCTATCTATCTGTTTATCTATCTATCTATATATATATATAATGTTTTCATGGAATTCCAAATCTTACAATTTAGAAATCATTATTGATAGGGGTGAATGCATAACTCATGAAGCAACAATAATCTCGCAAAAAATTTTGAAGAAAATAGAAAGTTAAATGAAAATTATTCACTCCAAAAATTTAAAGGTTTGGAATGTGTACCAGTTTGCCTGACAATTTAAAGATTATGCAAAACAGATTATTAAGTCCAATCAAATAAAATTCCTGTTGTAGAAAACAATGAGTCTCCAAATTGGTACAAAATCAAAATTTAAATATTGAGCTGTGAAACATAGTTCACATAATAGAGGTAAAATATCTGTTCATAATACTAGCTCAAACGGCTATAAAGGAGATGCTAAATCTACTGCTAAAATCTACCATCATGAATTATACATAGTCGTTGTTAATTTGATATTTTTACATGCATAAGTTACATTATCAACTTATTAAGTTTCCTCAATGGATTGTAAAGACCTCCATTCATGAGAAATGTGAACATTGAAAGTTATATATGCAGTATATGAATTGATGGCGAGTGAATATTGAATATATCCATTAAATTGATAACTCTGAAAACAAGTTCACTAAACACTCACCCAAATAAAGCAATTCCCCATGTCGACAAGGTATAGATAATTTTCCCAGCCTCCCAAATGTCTTTCCATTTTCTCCTATCTTTAGTTACACCCATAGCCTTTGTTACAACTGCAGAGTTGGAAGTAGAGTTCATTCAATCAGCTAACTCAAAAGAAAACTGAGATAATTCAATAACGAAAATCAGCATTCATAGGATTGGATTTTGCAAGCTATGCAATCCACGATATTTGAAGCCTAATGTATACACAGATGTGCCTTGATTTCATCACTATGAACAAGAAAGTATCATATTATGTACTCCAATGATTTTCTTAGTAGGAAATAATTGAATCATTATAGCAGCACTAAATGAGGCTTTCTTCACTAAATTATAAAGAAAACGAGAGATAAGTGGGGTTACAAAATTTATCAAGGGGCCACCATTAGTAACACATTTGATCCTACTGGTACCACCCTAGTTTAGAAAGGTTTAGATGCTGGCATACCTTTCTGCAACTCCTCTGGCGTTAATATCTGGGAATAAAGAAGAGAAATATTAAAACATGAAAAAGGCGCATCAATCAAAAGTGAAGTATCTATAGCTATCAAAAGAATACTTTTGAGTTAGGGTGTTCTATGATGCATCTTGCAATATAGTTTGATATGCCATCAACCACATTTTCCTCGCTGATGATAACATAATTTTCATTGTCGATCCCGCTGATTTCTTCCAAACAATCAGGAGTAATTTCATGGACTACCCAAACCCACCAGCTGGGTTCCGCATCACCGACCTTGATTGCAACTTCTGTACCACTTTGATTTGCATCTGATTCAAAGGCCACAAATTGAGGATCCAAAAATTGGTAAAGAAGATTTGTATGTTCAGATTAAAAACAATTGTAAGTCTATGTGATTGAGGAAAAACCTATATCATTGGTAATTGGTTGTCCAGAATTTTCTACACATTTTGACCCTTCATGAAGTGATTCAAATTTTTCTATGAAGTTTGAGTTCTCGACTGCAGCTAAAAGACGTGAATGAAGCTGCAAATTCCACAGAATTGTTAGGAAATAATTTACTTTCTGGTAGGCTGATAATATCATTACTTCCAGCTCTCTAATTTAAATTTATAAACATGTAAATAAAATATGAAAAAAAACTTCCACTTTCACATGTTCTTCATGATCTGTGGATAAGGAACTGGTGAACATAAGGAAGTGTAGAACATGAAAATAGGGCTCTTTGATCATTTAAAGAAATATGCATCAAGTGTTTGGTATATGTAACAAATTATCAATTTTACTAAAATAAAATAGCCAACAAGTTGTCAAACACATTTCATAATTGTTCTTTCACACGCGCGCGTGCACACACACGTATATATTTGGTATCACCTTTGTGCATCATCAAATTCTACAAAATTGAAAACAAAGAACCTTAATCAATTTCAATAGAATTTGCTTCGTCCAAAATCATGATGGTACCAAAATGTCACCATGAGAATAAATTAGATCTCAGGTGTCCTAGTGAGATGAAACATCTATTAGAACATTTTTCCTAACAAAATTAACAGTGAACCAATTCCTCGGCTCTGATTCCAAATTCCAATCCAACCTCCAATTGAGCTAACCTCGGAACAACAATCGAAGACAAACAAACCTTTCTCCTTGAAATATCTATAACAACAACAAACATTCCATCTTTATGAATTCTCAAAGTAGGTCGACAAGAGCTCACATCAGGAGGACAATCCAGGGAGATTTCCGGCGAATTATAGATGGTCTGCAATAGGGCGAGATTATCGGAGAGTATGGTTCTGAGCCGAAGGTTCTCGTCCCGGAGCCGCGCTGCTTCATGATCGTCATGAGCCCCGACGCCGCGCTCGCGGCGGTGCTCGAGGGCGTGCCATGCCATCTCCGCCATCTCGAGCATCGATCCCACCACCTCGACCGAAATCCCATGTCCGTGCCTCACCATTTTCCGATGAGTCGAAAAAATTACGGGTCGAAAAGGAGGAAACCGGAGAAAAAGGGCAAGAGAAGAACCCTAACCCTAATTACGCAATCGGAGGCATCGAGCAGGACGCAAACGGGAATGAGATTAAAAAAGAGTTGAATAGCGTAGCAAAGGGCTAAGTTGTAATTTTAATTTTTTCAGTCAAAATATGACTGAAAAAGAAAAAAAAAGAAATATTAAAATAACTCTAAAATAGCTTTTTAAAATAACTTTTAAATTTCATTATTATTATAATATCCCTCTCAATATTAAAGAAACTTAAAAAATTATTCTAAAAATGTTGAATAAATGAATGGACAAATGAAAAACTATAATTTCATTACACCCCAGAACTCCACGGACATTCGAAAATATTCAATATAAAATTTGATCCATCGTATGAAAATCATCTTTATCATTTACCACCGCATCATGTCCCAAGTCATCCTTGTCGCTTACATCCCTAGTTCGATGAAGGTGTCTTCTTTAATAGTTTGTGAAATCTAACATGATCTTCTAGACAGTAACTGAGTTGGTTACAACATAAAAGGATAAAAGTTTGAATCTCAAATAACAATACCTTTGATCATGATCAACTGTAATTTCTTAATCTATCTTCTTATAGATGATCGTGAAACTGATCATATAAAATCGTTGGAATAACAAATTCCATGAAGGTGTCCTTGAATAGAAGTGAAAGTCTAACACCAATGTTGTTAATTGAGATCATTTTAATACTGTTAAAAGATAACGACCTGCCGAAACAGCAGAGCAGAACTGGTTATTTTGTCTCCAATGAAATGGCCAAAACAAAAACAACAAGACAACACAGGAGATGCAATTGTATAGATAAAAGAAATAAGTCTAAATTAGTACAATTTTATTCAACTATAATGCTCCCACGTAACAACAGCTAAAAATGAGCCTACAAATTTTTTTAAAAAAACAACAACGACAACAACAAAGAGATACTCATCGAAAAGACATAATATGAAAGTAATCTTTGCCATCGGAGAGAACTGAGGCACCTCTACAAGCACAACTATGGCGTTGTCGATCACCATCTGTGAATCCATTTTTGAGTATTTCGTGTGCTTTTATGTCATGACCAACACAGTGCGCTTGCAAGGTGCACAGCTAGATCCTGTATCACTCATCGACCCGACTACCAAAATTTGAACTGAAGTGCTAAAATTGCTGGCATCTCATGCGATCGAACATCTAGGGAAATACGTTCTTTAGTCTATTGACAGCATTTGTTGCCGTTTTATTTGTAGGTTCCAGGACAAGAGCATACTTGAAATCTGCATATTTGAGAGATGAAATCATAAATTAGAAATGGTTGTTAAAGGTTTATATGTGAGTATCTATGTATACATCTGTGCAATTCTATGGTGCTGGGATTTTACAAAGGCCTCAGGGAAAGAGATTGCAATTAAAATAAACAGATTAAATATATGATTTGAGCATGCATGGGATAGCTTGAATATATGTATATATAGTGAGAGTTTAATTGAGGATTAAGATCCTATAATCAATTCCAAATAGTTGGGGGCTCGTGACTTATATGTGTTATATATAATAGTATGAGAGAGAGAGAGAGAGAGAGAGAGAGAGACCTTCAATTGCTTCTTTATAGTAGCCCAACATCTCTCTGGCAGTTCCCCTTCGAAGATATGCTTTAACATTCTAGCAAAATAACAAAATCGATGCAGAGTACATGAGATAATTATTCAAGTGCTCTCAAATATATGAATACTGATGGATTTCAATGGAAATATTTCAAGCAGAGAATATGATTGGGAAAAAATAAAATAAAATAAAATCAGAGAAACTTCTGTAAGAGAATATTAGCATTTCAGCCTGCCAATAGATTCTACATAAGATTCTAATTAATGCAATAGTAGTTCAACTTGGGAGGAACAGGTTGATGATGATGAACAACATACCAACTAGTAATTAGAAGTATCCATTGCTATATATAGAAATACAGGTGCTTATGCTAATATAGACTGTAAGCCCATCCTGTCCAACCTGATCGGTCCACCCAGCCTGCCCAACCCAGTCAGAACTCATATCTATTTCTAGGAAAATTAAATAGAGTAGAAATAGGTACCCTTTGAAGAATGGAACAAAATAAGAATAGGTATTCCTTGAAATAGAAAAGGAATAGCTAAAAAAGGATGATTGAGGAAAAACAGCTCCATGGGAATTAGTTGATATTCTGTGTTCATCTTTACATAGAATAAATTCTATGGTAATTCATGGGAAACCCAATAGTTATTCCTATAAGCCAACACCTCCATGAGCAACACATTTCAAATTTTAGCTGATCGACAATCTTTAAGAAAATATAAACCATAATGCTGTGTATAATATCAAATTTTAGCTGATCGATAATCTTAAGAAAATATAAACCATAATGCTGTCTACCCAAGATTAGCATATGACAACAAAAATACTTGTACAGAATCAGAATGAAGTAATGCAGAGGCATACCTTTTTGTCAAGGTTGATAGCGTCAGTGCAATCCGCTTCAGCTTGAAGGTAACTAAATGGAAAAACAGGAAAATAAAGATTATTCGATATGCGTTGAAGTACATTGATGAACATCATAGAACAAGATAATAACAGCAACATGTACCTTCCCACTTCAAGATATGCAGCAGCTCGGTTACTATAGTATGTTGCATTTTTTTCATTAAGTTTGATTGCATCTGTGTATAGATTTATAGCTTTCTGCCATTGTTTGTCTTTGTAAGCAGCATTACCCTACAATACAAACAAGAGACAAAAATTAAATAGTATCCATAAAGATAAACACAGTAGAAATATTTAAACCATAGTTAGTGGTATTGACCAAACAATACATCATTTGAAACAATTCACGTAAACAATAACTAGAGGCCAATCCATGAAGAAAGCACTCGAACAATCAGCATAAAAGTAAAATGCTGACAGCACTAAGATAAACAAACTGTGTACACAGCCTGAATATTAGATATATATATACAGAACCAAGCATATGAAATAAAGAGATATGTAACTGACTTTTTCTTTTGCAATTTCAGCAGATTCTTCCTTGCTAATGCTACTTTTTGAAAAGTTGGACTTGGATGCTATGTTAGCTTCTTCCTGAAGAGTAGCATACATGGACTTGACAGTATCTAGCAAGAGAGAGTCAGCCCCATGCCTGGCAATGAAAGAAAGGGAGACCGGAGATTTTTCATGTATTCCTATGGGTATGGTGACCTGTAGTATTAGCACATAAAACAGCGTGATAAAATAATTGGAGATATCATGAGTCATGCAGGTACATATCCACCAACACAAATTCAGTAAGCTTCCATTTAAAAGTATTGTACCTGACAACAACCTGACATACTAGCAACAGAAGACAGACAAAATGTATGAGAAAGATATTCTTCAGATAATATTTGCTTTGTGTTTAGCTTTGGAGGAAGTCCTAACACTGTAGGGATGACAAGTATTCCATCATCCTGTTTGCAGAGCCGTCAACTCAGTAAAAAAACAGCATAATGACATATTAACACCATAGTTACATAGAGCAGTAATGTGTATGCTTGTAAGCGATCATGCATATATATGAATATAGTTATGCATGTCTAATTAAAGACTACAATAACAACAGAACTTTAATTTTTCAATATCTACAATCAGCATCATCAAACCATGTTTGTACCAACTTTAGGAGTTAGCTACATGAGTCTTGTCATTCCACCAAATTCTATAAAGCTATATCAATAATAATACTCAAATCAACTAAATCATGTTTTATTACATTTACTAATATTCTATCTGCTCTACCTCTACAACTTTACCTTTCATTCTAATAAACAAATTATACTGATTGCCTTTGAACATGTCCGTACCATCTCAACAATTCTCACATTTATGATCTACTAAAGCTATACTAAATTGCTCTCAAATCCTAATATCCATCTTAGTATTTTTTTATTTATGTTACATTAATTCTTTTTATGTGTTGCTTACTAGTAGCAAAACACCTTCATTCATAAAGTACACTGAATCATAACACAATCTGACAAAAAATTTCTTTTAGCTCAAGAGGTACACAATCAAGCAAGACTCCAGAAGCTTTTCATTGTCTCGACCACTCATTCTATCCTATTAATAATAGCATCATCCATATCCTCTTCTTGTTGAACAATAGATCTAAGATATCTAAAAAACATAAGAATAATATTTGCAATGCATATGCTCATCAAAATGATATCCATAGTTTCACCAATGGTAGAAAGATATTGCTCTCAAATAATCTATGCATATTTATATTGTAATAGAGGATTTTTCCAGCAGTGCCATTCTTTGAAATACACCTTATTACTTCATTTCGTCACCATTTCCCGCTTACCTCCATGCCACTTCCACCAGCAGTTCCATTCACCTCTCCACTGAATTCATCCACTATACACTACACATATATCACCAACTTGGCTAGATACTTGCATAAGATTCTCAGCCACTACACCTGACTTCATATGTATCCTACTACCAATTTAGTTTCTTTCAATTATTTTAATCACTTTTATTGCCTTTGTCATTTTATAAGATTCCCAAATCACACCATGAAGCCCTTGGAGATCCTTAAAAACAAGTCATGGCTTCAATGTTTGTTCTTCTATCATAATAGACATGAATGATAGCTTGTTCCTCCGCCTTGTGGTGCACAAGTGTTTCTTGTCGTTGGGTGTTTACAGTTAAGTATCTGCTAAAGCGTTTAAAGATACACGACAAAGACTGCAAGGATAGACTTAGACCGACAGTGTGGATTAACTTCAAGGCATTCCCCTCTATTACACATCTGTTTTCCATTTCTCATAGAGGTTGATTAGAGTTGAGAGATATTAAAATGAATCTTGCAAATCTTTCATGTGTGGAGGCCTTTCTTAAGAAATTTGAGACTCTTGAGTTTTGATATCCAACAGACTATATCAAACTTAAGATGCCTAGTACCTGAAGTGCCAAGGTAGCAAAGAGTGACAAAGCAGAAGATCCAATGAGAAAGCTCCACTGATTGTGCCAAAAAAGTAAATAAAACAATACCCTAATGTGTCCTTCAATTTATTTATAACAAGAAAATCATTCTCTGAGAATCCATAACAAATGCATCTATTGTAAAGAAGCAAAACACAGGATAGCAAATGAACCCAATGCATAGCACTCACGGTGAAAACTTTTATCAGGAAAACATATTAATGACATGATAATATAACAAATGCACCCAAACCATAGCACTCATGTCGAAAAGTTTTCCAGGAGAACATATAAATGTCATTATAATATAACCCAATATTTCAAGGAATTGATTAATTCACAGCCATTCAAGATATTAGATTAATAGGATTATTGGTCTAGTGGATTTCATCCTAGATTAATAATTCTAACTTTAAAGATATAAACTAATAGAGTTATTGGTGTGATTCCTCTAGTCCAACATTAGGACTTCTAAATTTAAGCTTTTATAATGAGTCTATATATACACATGTAATGGTTATCTTGATTATAGATGCAACATAATATTTTGCTATTCCTAAATTGGACAATGGCACCACAATTACATTAGTACAGCAAAAGAATTTCAATCTCAAATTTCTAGAGAGGATTATAAGGGGGCCAAAAAAGGAAAGGTGGGGAACAGAGAAGAGAAAAAAATTAGGAACGGCCAAAGTTGTGCTGCCTTTTACTTAGCATGTATGCCTATCTCCAGGATTATTATTTTCCTCTACTCTGTTTGCCCCTCCTTTGTTATTAAAGGATAGAAGTCTACTCATTAGACAACGTTGGCATCATAGCAAGATTATACTATTTCTTATACATGAGACACATTATTTTCAACTATTTAATAAAAATATACACCTGCAGACCAACATGATAAGTTCATTTCTATCCTTAAGACTTATTACTCTAACCACTATTTCTGAGAGTGTAGGTTATTTTGATCGGTTATTTTTGCATATCTATACAAACTATTTCAAATATTGCCATTCTCATAAACTGATCGCTTAAAATACTTGTTCAACAAATGGATATTCCAATGTGTAAGATTAAAAAAAAAATCAAGATGATTATTTTGTTAATGAAAAAGCAAATTGTTAGGAATCACATAAAGAAAGAAATAGTTGGAACAGTGGAGGAACTAACAATATTAAGTAAAACTCTTTTGCTGCAACTTTATCAGACTAAAGAGTTGCATATAATTTCATATTACATTAGAACTTCCAATTTAAATATATGATATCGAATAGAGAACAGTTCTGTCTCTTGTATACCTTTAGAAGAGAATATAGGGCTGAGCGTGTCTCTTCTCTTGCAGAATGGCAACAATCAAGTGCAAGTGTATTGGTCAGCGATCTATTTATTTGTGCTGAGATAAATGGATCTAGGACAGGCTGAGTAGAGCTGATCCACTGCTCATGGATATTCCTGAACTCATGGCTGTGAATAAAGATCAAAATTATTATTTAATTTAAGCTTCATCAGTGCCATAAAGAAGAAGTATGCAATATTAAGAATGTCAAAGCATCAAGTAGAATTTGCAACCAAAGAAAAATAAGGTATAAAAATTAAGTTTCCAATACACTTTATCAGGCAAGTTATATGCACATAAAAAAGAAAAAGGTTAATAAATTAAGTAAATCCCAGGACATTTACCAAAAAGGAAAAACAATGCTGGTGAGTTGTCTGCACCATGCCTACAGCATGTGGCTTGCCGATCCGCATTTTGTGTATATAACATGTCAAACTGCAGCAGAAAGACCATTGATTACTTAATTAACTCTAGCTTGGTTTGATATAACCAATTTGACATCCTTAGAGATCAAAGCAACAACCATATTAAGTTATTTTCCTCTCTTAAAACTTTGGTTGCTGATATAAATCTTCTGCACATCCAGAATCGGAGGTAATCCAATTCCTGACCCATCTATTTAAATTTCTTTTCTTCTAATTTTCCCTTGTCGTGCCATTATGCATTTACGCACGTAGGGAGCTCACAAAAAAGCGTAAGGAACATAAAGAACCAAACAATTAGCAGCATAACATGTGCTGCAAAATAACTCCAACCTCAGATTGGACCAAGTTCCAAGCCCTCAGCAACTTAAGCTCTTTTTCTAAATGTACAGAAATTTTCACTTGGCAAACTATATGTCTATACTCAATAAGAACTAGATGAAGTAGCCAAGAAATTAACACCAAACCATCCATAAGCTAACATACAAATCAAAACAATGAAATTAACATTACCTCTGAATCAGGATGTAATAAATTTAGAAAATGCAGCAAAATGTCTGCTCTTATTTTGGTTTAGCAAAATTCACTGGAAACATGTGCTTCTCAAATTATTCCAAATTACTAACATAAAACTCTATCATCACCAACTCAAATAGAAAAAATCAACTAAAACTCTTAAGCATGCATATCCATAGGGGAAAATTGGAAATTGCTCAAGTATCAATGGCAAACTATATTTACTTGTAAAGAGATTGCATAGCATTTGCAAGTGATAGGAGTGTGCTTCTTGACTCATCATTCTTTGTTCCATTTTGAAGTTGCTTCAAGCTATGGAGTCTTGAAGACAAATAATCTCCAAGGTTTAGATGCTTTAGAAGTCGCCCTACACCGATGAATTGACAAGCTAATATCAAAACAAAGTTAACAATATAAAAAAGAATGGGAGAAGTGAAACATGAAAGAACGCCTCCTTGGAGGAGAAACTCAACATGGTTACATACGTCCAAACTGCTTCTCTACAGATTTGACCAGCACCTGAATCATACTACTGGTCGGAATTTTTAACAACTCAAAACAGTCATCTGCAATCATTATACTTCTAGGTTGGCGCAAACCACCAAATGGAATCTGGAACAGTATATGAGCCACACGATCAAACACACTGGGATCCTTGGAGAATAATCCTGAAACAATAGAAACCAATGCAAATTTCTTTGGTTCACAATTTGGTTACGAATGGAACAAAATAGACTACTATTTTGTCACTAAATTTAGAAGGTAAAAAAGAAGGATAAGGATGCAATATCAAACATCCAAAATTCCACATAGAATCTAGAAATAGTATGTTAATTGTGTCCTCAACTCATCTCAATGGTGCATTAGCACCCTAAAAGCTTGCATCCCATGCAATGGCTTAATAAGTAGTAACTACGTTCTAAGTTTACACCTTTAACACCAAAATAAAAAATTAGAACATATGAAAAACTTTTATGGTAGTTCAAAGCAAACAGCAGAGCGCACCTATTCAGTTGGATATGTAATATTTCAAGTGATAGAAATGATTTGCATACCAACTGTGTCAAGGCTAGGGGAAACAGGAATGACACCCATATTAGAAACAGAACCGTAAGAAGGCCGGAAAGCTAAAATGCCACAGTATCCCCCAGGTATTCTCACTCCACCAACAGCGTCAACACCTGCAAATATCAAAAATAAATTAGAAAAAAATTCAGCGATCTTGTATGTTCCAGGAAAGAGGGAAAAGGAAATGGGTGATATATCACTGATTGTTTGAAAGATTGGTGCCTGAACCTAGATATCTTCATTTTTTACCAATACCAAGATGTGTGTGCCTATTTTCCATACTTACAAGACACAGATGTAGAATAAAGCAAACTGTAGGCATAATTACTTTTTGCCAAAGGAAAAGTCATGCAAAATGTCAGATAACAACCCAATAGCTGAATCTACAACTAAGGCAGAGTAAGGTAGTAGAGAGAAGCATTTTATAAACAAATGAAAGAAGCAGAAACAGAAAACTGTTTGAATATGGCCAGATCATAGAGAAAATAAACCACAATAAACAAAAAGGAATGTGATGAAATTTTCAGATCTGGTTATCAACTTTGATGTTTGGATTCTTCATCTACCCTTAGTATTTGTGCCTACCCACAACTGGACACTTTAATGCAGATGAGGAAACAAATAATGCAGGAAATAATTTTGAAGAAAATATATTGAAGATAAATTTGAGATTTGAGCATTCGCAATAAAAGGAAAGAAATTAAAAAATCTGTAAGATTGATGCAACTACAATAAATCATATATTTGATTTTTGCCATTTGGTGTTTAACAATTTCTGTCTTGTTAATAAATAAGGAATTATTGTAATCCCTATTAAGAATTAGGATGTTTTCTTTATTTAGAATAATTATTTCTGTGTTTCCTGTCAAGTCAAAGTCTATAAAAGAAGTCCTGAGTCATGTAATTAATTATTTTTGAATTGATACGATTTTCAATTTGAATTTTATGTGTGAGAAATTTTCCTTTAGGTGGATTATCAACTTCTTTGCTTCATCAACTTCCTTCCAAGTTACTGGATGATTCGACGGTTCCATTTTGGTGTTGTATTATGAGAATTATAGGATAGCTAGGTCCAACACCAAACCACTAGAGGATATAAGTTATATACGTTGTATAATTTAGATAACTTATATAATTAGAAAATAAGTTAGTTAGGATATAACTTATATAATTATAATTATATTTTGTAGTTAGCGATCCAAATTAGGATCCTTAATTGTGTGAATGTGCGACAGCAAAATCGTGTATGCCATTGAGTAAATCTTTAACAACCCTTGATGCCCAAATTGACGCCAAGGAAAGAGGCAAAGGATGATGAGAAGACGCTTGAACACTATCGAATCCTAGTTTGCATGTCACTTGCTCCCACGATCTCTCTTGGCCTCTCTTGATGTCGTGGAAGAGGAAATATGAAGAAGAAACCTTATTGAGGTTGCAAACCTTTCACACGACTTTGTTGATGTCACGATATCCCTCAACAACCTTCATCGTCACTATAACCATAGTATCAAAGTCATTTTGAGTGTTAGTGGAATCAACTGACAAGCAAAACACTAAATTTTATCCATGTCGACTGTCATGGTTTGGCATTTAAAACCTTAGTCTATCTTATACATTTGTGTATATCCTTTAGCTACTAGTCCTGTCTTGGCTTGTCTTGTACTTGTTTGGCATCTACCTAGTATTTTATAATGCCCATTTGCACCTCTTCAGTTTCTTCCTTTTTGGTAGCTCTACAACCTCCCATGTCTTTTTTTACCCCAATTTGATTTTGAACTGATCTTGATTCAAGAAGTAGAATTTTCTTTCTTAAGTAGACCTAAAAGAACCTTCAATATAAGCATCACCATCACCCATAACAGCTTGTGATGTCCTGTCTATATAAGGTAAGCTCAAGAGGTTCAAGTTCAAGTTGGAATTACTGCTTAGATTCGTGTTCAGTTGTAGTCTGACATGGATTATCTGTGGGCTGATAAGGTTCTATTGTGGTGGGTAACTTCGATGAAAATATTCATATTCCACTAAGAGTGGTGATACACAACATGAAATCGTATCATGAAATCGTAGCATGACACTCACATTGACAGTGGGTCCCATTGTGGTGGGACCCACTGCATGCAATTGTGAGTGTCATGCTACAAATGCTACCATTTCATGGTAAGTATCATTTCTCTTCCACTAATGACACTGGCACTGGGCCTGTTAACCAATTATACAATGAGCCAACCACTAAAGTCTGTTAATTGATTTGTGTAAGATAATAATACTTCATCATCATCGTGGTGAATCCTTACTAAAGAATAGCGAAAAACATAGATAAACTACACAGATATTAGAAGTTTGTTTGATCTTTTTTCAGTCGTGTGAAAAAACATAGTTATAAAATTGCAAAGAAAAATTGAAGCATAAGAGACTAGTCTAAGGACATTTTGTATAAAACTTCAACAGCTCTTTTGCAACAAAAAAAATAGAAGATATAGAAAGCTCACCCAGGGAAAAGTCTACCAAGCCACTAGCAACAGCTACAGCTGACCCACTTGAACATCCTCCTGGCACTCGCTCAGGTGCTGAAGGATTCTCAGGTGTATCATAATGATTGTTTTCACCACTTATACTGGAAAAGTTCACAGTAGCATTAGCTAGTAATGACTATAGGGAAGGCAGAATCTTTGAGAGGATGAAAACAATGGACTAAAAGTCTTTATGTAAACATTATTTGTAAATACAAAAAACTATTGAAATGGCTCAGAACAAATATATTTGATGCACACATGACTGGCAACACAAATAGAACATATGCGAGGAAATACCAATAAGGTTTGTAACGGCCAACTTTCTTACCCATATGCTAACTCATCAATGACAGTTTTTCCAACACAAGTGGCACCACCATCCACAAGAGCCAAAATAATAGGGGATGTTCTCGGTGCAGATTCATGCGTCCTTACCCAGTCGGGGTGCCCAAACCCAGTCACATATCCTTCAATATCAAATCTGTTAATCTGACAAATAGTCAGAATCTCACCAAATTTGTAATTGGATCTAGAATTTTGGAGAAAGCACATGTAGCTATGGAGCAGAGAAAAATAACTTTCTTTTTATAAAATAAGAGTGTCCATAAACTTAAATTGCCATCACTAAATTAAAAGCACAATCTATCTGAAAATTGAACCACAAATCCAAGAAAAAGAGGGTTAACATTTTACAGAGAAATAATTTCAATGTGAGACGATCAAATATCTGAAAAGGTGAAATAGGATATAGGTAACGTACACCACTTGAAATTCTGTTCAGTGCATCAGGAAAAACTGAAAAACACCATCTCAAACCTAGATGAAAAGCATTAATGTTGTGTTGGGTATAATATCCAACATCAATATTGCCTAAACTTATGTACATGAATCTTAACTTAGCCGACCACAAACACCAGGGACAACATGGTTTGATAACGACGATGTATTATAAAAAACCACAAAAGCGAATTTCTCTACTGGAAATTTGGTCCACCGCCTGCTGGAATTGCATTCAATCAATCTCTACCACAGACTCTCATACTTCAAATGCCATCTGCCACTGGCTCTCTACACTATTTCATATGGCAGTAATTGCACAGTCTCTCTTTACTATTTGACGCCGCAATAATCATACAAGATCTCTATACTATTCGACATCCAGTCTCAAAGAAAACGCATAATTCGCTGGGTCATAAAAAAACCTAAAACGGATATAAAGACTATTTCTCCGCGACCTAAATCACGAGATTCGACACAGGGAAATTAGAACAAGAAGACAACTACTAAGAAAAGGGCAGCGAATGAATCCAAGGCTCACGCGTCGGCAACGGCGAAGGTGAGGCCGGTCAGCGGATGGGGGGCTTTGGGAGGTGGGGGCGGCGGCGGCGGGAGAACCTGGAGACGCTGGACGAAGGCTCCGAAGTCCTCCTTCGCGACGCGCCGCCGGAGGCGCCGCGTCATAAGTAATATGCCGGCGAGGCCCACCCCGAGCAACACGAAGATGTTGGACGGAGGAAACGCGGAGGAGGACGGCGCCATGCCTTCTACTTCTGCTCCTCCGTCCCGTTGCCGATTGGCAGATCGGGAGCAGCCGGCAGGGAGGCGGAATGGAACGGTGTAGGAGATAATACCAGTGCGGCGCTTTCTCCTATATATATATATATATATATATATACTCTTTTTATTTATTTATTTATTTGTTTTTTCCTATTTTTCTCTGTCTCGGTAATTAAAATAACACAAACAAATCAGGCATGTGGAGTTACGAGGTTACGTTGATTCCCGCTTGAAGCATGGATTTCTATTCGCCTTTTTATTTTGGAAAATAGGGAAAATATATTAAACACATCTGAATCACGACCTATTTTCCCTATTACTTAAATTATGCATCAGAATTTTATATTTACTAAATCATATATTATGTTTTTATAATACTTCTATACCTCTAATGAAAATACATAGTGTCAATTAAAAAAAAATTCTTTTAATATTTAAATAAATGTTAATATTATTGTTTGTTCGTTATCGTAATACTCACTCATAAATGATAAGAATTAAATAAAGAATTTAGTTGACATGATTATTTTAAATTAGTACCAAAATTTTGTGCATTATTATTTTAAACCCTCCTCCAGGGAGAAGCGATAGCTCCACCACGCTCTTCACACTTGGCACCGTCAAACCCACTCAATCGCGCATCGACTCGCACCCCTTGCTTCCTCTTTGCTCTCATGGCGCTCCACCTCCACGGCCTCGTCCTCCGCTCCTTCTTCCCTTCCTCGCATCGCCAAGCCGCCTCCACCGTTCCTCATCTGGCCTTTCTGCTGCCTTTCTGCTGACTCCCCGTCCTCCTCTCCGTTTCAAGCCCCGTAGGAATTATCCGTCCGTCACTGGGAGGCTCAACTCGTGCTCTCCGCCGGCGGCCTCCACGGCAGTCTCACAAACTGCAGAACCCGTAAAACTCACACACTTGGAGGTTCTCTCTCTCTCTCTCTCTACCCCCACTCAGATTTGTTATATCCCAAGATTTACCAATCGGGATACCGTTCTATCTTTTTAATCTAGAGTAACAGTTGGCTGTGGGATGTTGATGGAGTCAGGATCTTGGTAGATCCGATCCTGGTGGGGAATTTGGACTTCGGCGTGCCTTGGCTCTACGACGGAGCTAAGAAATTTTTGAAGAACATCAATGTGAAGATGATTTCGTTTGTCTGTACATGTAGTGTAGATAACTGGGTGTTCATGAATCTGACTCTTGGTTCATTCGATAAGACAGCTGCAGGATCTTCCTGAGCTCGATTGCTTGCTGATCACGCAGAGCCTTGACGACCATTGCCATGTCAAGACCCTGACTCCTCTTTCGAAAATGCTTCCCGAGTTGCCCGTCATCGCCACCCCTAACGCTGAGGCGATTTTGAGCACCCTGTTTAAAAATGTAAGCACCGACACTTTTCTTGGACAAATTTTTTGGTTGACTTAGTCCAGTAGTTAGTGAAGTAGAAATTACATATGGTGAATTAATCTTATGGTTATTGATCATAATTATGAATTAATCTTATGGTTATCGATCGTAATTGTGATACACCATTACTCAGCTTGTAGTTAATCTCATGTTTATTGACTACAGCTTTTAGTTATAGGTGTTAAAGGAATGTGAGGAAGTGAGAAGCTCATTCCTTTCGGTGAGGCTTCTTGAGCGAGCTAAAAGGCCCCCGGGGCATCATTGAATTGGTTAGTGCGGAGCAGACTTATTGAAGTAGGCAAGGGTCGAATCTCGGCGAAGCCGAGACAATGCTCTTTCCCCTGTAGTAGCCAATTATAATTTTCCGATTTACCTCCACACTTGTGACCGACCGTATGGGGTCATTAGGATGACGGATTCTACTTTTTTGTTAGAGAGCGTGCTAAAAGGCCTCCCACTGAAATGCCTTAGAATTTTAATAGGACCGGGTTTCCTGTTGGACTTCAACATGATAGAGGTTAGAACCTCTAGTGATGTTAGGAATAAAGGAGTGTTAAAGGAGCAATAGGAAGTGCAAAACTCCTTCCTTTGGTTCTGCATTCTTAAGTGAGGTTTTTTAAACATGATTTGATATTAAGAGGTTCCCCCAAGCTGAGTACCTTGATTTGACTTCCTCTTGGTCTTGGGCTTTAACATCAAGATGGTGTCTGTTTGGCACTTTGAAATGCCACTAGGATGAACACAACTTATGAAGAAATCAAATTTTATAAACTGAAATATGAGATGTCATCAGAGGTTAGGGCCTCTTTGAAGGCCTCAAACATGATCAATCCTCCTTCAAACTTGGGAATATAACCTATTTCTAAAATAACATTAATAAATAACTTATTTTCCTCAAATTTAGCTAGTTTGCTGTGACTACCCAAAATTAAATTCAGAGCTTTTGTTTGAAACCTATAAAACTTAAAACTTGATTTGAATGCTTCCTAATGTAGGACCGTATCACAGCTGAGGTATGATCTCATATTTTCACTGAATGTTGGAAAGTTGTTCATAAATTTTGTTCGAGGCAAGCGGCACAATGTGGAGATATTGGATGAAACTAAGTTGTCTGCTCTAGTTAATCGAATTTATCCTTTTTTAATGTTATTATTCAGCACAAGAATGTCAGATAAGTATCATGCATGCTTTGAGTTTTCTGCAGATTCTTTCATTGCTGAATGCGTTCCATATTGAATTCTTTGCAGGTTACCTATTTAGAACCTGGTCAAAGCATTGATTTGGAGGGGAAAAATGGGAGTAAAGTTAAAGTCTCTGCAACTGAAGGTCCAATTCTGGGGCCTCCTTGGCAGAGGCCAGAAAATGGGTTAGTAACTTAATGCAACAGTAATTTTCGACTAGTAGATATTTCAAATTTATTCGAGCAACTTTGTTTTCCGGTGATCTAAGGACAGGTATATAGTTGAATCTGGACAAAACCATTTGACTCTCTACTACGAGCCACACTGTGTGTACAACAGTTCGTTTCTACAAAATTACCAGGCTGATGTTGTCATAACTCCAGTCATTAAGCAACTGCTTCCTGGTTTCACTTTAGTCTCTGGACAAGAAGATGCTGTGCTTCTCGCAAAGTTGTTGAAAGCCAAGTAATGACTGACTTTATCAGTTCCCCATGGTGTCTTATACTTAGTGTCACTCACGACTTTGATTCTTTTAGGTACATTGTTACAATGAAAAACGGTGACCTCGAAGCCAAAGGACTTCTTTCATGGATTCTTTCTGCGGAGGGCACGACAAAATCATTCCAGGTAAGTAAACTTTGGAAAGGTGATGATGCAGTGCTGCCAAATGTTTGTACCTTTATGAGCAGCCTACTAGAGACTTCTTATTCCTGCAGGAATTGCTGTTGAAGGAATTGCCAAACGTCCAGGTGTTAGAGCCTACGCCTGGTGTGCCATTGGAGATACCTGTGCCTTCTGCTGTCTCATAGTGAAGCTACTAAAGATTACAAAAAAATAATATTCTTGCTTTCTTCTTCAAGTTCAGTTCGAGTATTAGAGATTATGAGCACCTGATTCTTGAGGTGGAAAGAAAGTTGGTTGAGGAATGGCAAGACGATGCAAGACCGATATGAGACGCTAATCCCTGATTACAAACTCAGCCGGAGATCTCAATGGACTTCACTTCCGGCTTCTTTACCTCCTCCTTGGGGATCGTCACGGTCAAAACGCCATTCTCCATGCCCGCCTTAACCTGGTCCACTTTGGCGTTATCCGGCAGCCGGAAGCGGCGCTCCACGCGGTGCCACTTGTCGTTTTTCTCCTCTCGTTCCTTGGCGCGCTCGCCTCTGATCTGGAGGACCCGCCCTTCCTCCACCTCTACCTTCACCTCCTCCTTCTTGACGCCGGGGAGATCGACCTCAAACACGTGCGCCTCCGGCGTCTCCCTCCAGTCGATGCGGGTGGTGGCGAAGGCGGAGGCGTCGCTGGCGACGCCGGGGAGAGGGTCGGCGAGGGCGCCGAAGAAATCGAAAGGGAAGCCGGCGAAGGGATCGAAGAAGTTGAGGGAGAAGGGATCGAAGATGTTGCTGCGCCTCACGATCGACATTGTCGGTGGCTCTCGATTGGGGTTCGTGAACGTTTGTCGAAGGCTTTGTTATAATAACGATGTCTGATCAATTTGACCTGGGAGCTCATTTATGAGCAACTGTTCCCTTTGCCTCGGGAAAAAAAAAAAGAAATTTGTCACTTTAGCGGTCTCACTGACCACTTTTGAGAAGATTGAGAAACTACAATGGATTATGATGTAAAAGGGTATTGTCTGATTTCATCAAAAAAAAACTTTGTCAGAAACTTTGCTGCGTCATAATCAAATCAGTCATGTTTTTTATGTAATGTCTCTCTTGCTCTTCTCTTTGGAAGTGTCAAACAGACTAATCTATTATGAATCAATCTATCAAAGATTATATGATGAACGGAACAGGTTAGTTTATCACTCTAATTTAACTTAAAATAAGTCATGAGTTAGACGGATGAATCTCACTAATTTATTAAAAAATATATTAAAATTTTTAAATTTAGATTGTAATTTAAATTGGTCAAATTGAAGATTTTAAATTTGAATTATAGTAGTTTGGACGAGTCAAACCTATTAATTCATTAATTTTTTTTTAATTTTAAATTTTAAAAAAATAAATAAAATTTTTTAATTTGCAGATCAATCTACGTGGATCACGAGTTTAGATGGATCGATCCACTTAAACTCATTTTAAAATGAAATAATAAAATTTTAATTCAATTTATTTAAATTATTCGATAAAGCGAGTCAATGATGATGTAATCCAAATTAATACTCTACCTCTCTTCCAAGATCACCTAATCCTAAATTGGAAACTCGCTAGAAGTGTCTGTGCACGTTTGCGAGCCATCCGAAACAAAAATATCTCAAATTGAATTTTTTAGAAAAAAATATTTTAAAGAATAGTTTACACAATATGTTATAAAAATAGAGTATTTTGTATTATAGTATTTATATTTATTATAATAATTGTTGGATAAAGATATTTTTAGACTAAAATATAAGATGAGATATTAATTTATTTTTAAAAAAATGAGTTGATTTTTTTAAAATTAAAAGTACATGTCATGTTAAAAGAAAGATCAAATTAGTATTTTTTTATAAAAAAAATCAAATATATGTTCCATGAGTGATTTTATCTCAAAAATACTTTTTAAATACTGTTATAATTACCAGTAGTCATTATATCATGTAAAAGCTGATATAGTTGATATAATTTGTAGAAGTTATTCAATGGTTATTATAATATATTTAGGATAAATTTAAAATTTTAAATTTATGAATACTTACTAAATGCATTTAGGATGAATTTAAAATTGTATATCGTGTAGAAGCTACCAAATAACTATTATAACGTGTAAAAATTATTGAATAACTGCTACAACATGTTTAAAATGAGTTTAAAATTTAGAATATATGATTATATCAATTACATAATAGCTTTTATAGTTGTTTTAAAATAATTTTAATAAAATTTAAATTTTTTTTTGATCAAGTCGATAAATAATATTTTGATATAATATTATTCAGACATTCCAAACTCTAAAATTTAAAACTTGCATTCAAATATATTATAGTAGTTATTGGATAGTTTCTACACTGTATAAATTTTAAATTCATTTTAAACATATTATAACAACTACTTAAATAACTTTTACATTGTATAAATCTAAATTTTAATCTTAAATTTATTCTAAATATATTATAATAAATTATTTTATATTATAGTAACTATTCTATAGCACATTGTAACATTGTTATAAAATACAATATCAAAGGATATTTTTGAAAAAAAAAAACTTTCATATAATTTTAATTAAAAATAAGATGTCCGTCTAATAATTTTACAGATGGATGATCATTTTATTTTTTTCTAATATTTTTTCCTTGCAAAAATCACGTGCGACGCCACGTCAAGTCTATCCGCTCCTCGCCCTCCCGCAATCTTATCGTTAGCCAGTTCACTTTTGTCGTAAAACATAGCCGTTGGCCGACGGTTCGCCTCCTCGCATTCCCTCGGCCGTTTCCCCACCGTCCATCGCCACTATTCCCGCGCCCGCATACTTATCATCGTGCGGATCGCGACACACGCCAGGGTGGCGATCCGAGCGACCAGATAATCCGCTCATCTGCGCCCGACGCGTGTCCCTTCAATCCACGTGGCGCCCCCTCGTCCGTTGATGCCCTCCGAGCCTGTCCCCATCCAATCACAATTAGTAAAAGGCGATTGGCTTTCTTTTAATTCGCGGCGTACGCGTCGAACTTATCGCAATCCCCTAATCTAGCAGGAATTACGCAGCGATCCGTTCGTTCCTTGCGTCGCCTTTCGTACCCGCCTTTCTATTGGACCAGAACATCAGGTCCCCGTAGCGTGACTAATAATAGATTGTGTATTCCAGCGAGTAAGCGCTAAAAGGAGGCGCATTTCCCTCATTTCGTGGCTCCTTTTCCTATAGACATGCTTCTTCCTCCTCCTTCCTTTCCCCTCCCTCGTCCTTCTCTTCTTCGTCACTCGAGTCCCTTTCCGCGGGGATTTCTCTTCTGGTTTTGATTCGGGATCTTCGTAGTTGATTGGATCCGGAGTACCTGCGTTTCTCGCCTCTGATCTCGGAGTTGGGGTTTCTTCTTGAAGTTCTTGGGCTTTGTTAGAATGTCGGGAACAAGCTTGCAGGTGGGTTGCCGGAATGGGGAGCATCGATTCAACGATGCCTTCAAGGCCAGGAGAAACCGTCATGGCCACCACCGACAATACCAGCAGAGTTCGCAGAGATATACCGGTACCTCCTCTGAATTTTCGCCCTTCCCTCCATCTGTTCCCGTGGGCAAGGCTGCAATGGCGAAATCCAGCGTGCCCGAGCCGGAGAAACGAGCAGGAGAGGAGGAGGTGTCTGAGAAAATGGTGACGGTGAATGTTTCGTGTGTTAGTCCTTATGCCGATCGACCTTGCAACTTGGAACGGTTTTTGAAGTCGACTACTCCAGTTGCCCCCGCTCAGTACCCTTCCAAGGTTTAGAAAGTCTCCGCCTTTACTTGTTTCTTGCCTCCCCTCACGGAGTCTAATAGGAGTTTGTTCGGTTTGCAGATGAAGATGGGAGGATGTATGTCTTCTGGTGGGGAGTCCAGGCCTTATTTTGTTCTTGCCGACCTCTGGGAGTCGTTTGCCGAGTGGAGCGCCTATGGTGCTGGTGTTCCTCTTGTTCTCGACAGCAGGACCAGCGTGATCCAGTATTACGTACCCTTCTTGTCCGGCATCCAGTTATATGGTTCATTGAACAAGTCGTCGACTGACTTCAGGTAAGGAGCTTAATTACAGTATTTCAGTTGTTATTTTGTGATCCTGGGCGCAAAGAACTGGCAATGAAACATCTATCTGGCTCTTTTAATTGTTCTTAGCAGTGTCTCGCCGCTCTAAATTCAAAGATTACGATCTTAATTTGGTTAGGATATTGTTCCGTGGGTGGCTTATAGATCATATTGTAGCAGTAGAGTTGATGCATACCATCTATATACTGAAATCCTTTGCCTGTGGAGAAATGAAAACATTGTATGGAAATTTAGGATTGCTCCAAGTTTCCAACTTAAAGCTAATAATCTATCTCTTAGCCTATGTTGCCTTCCTAAGAATCTGTTAAGATATCATTAATACCAACACCTTTCTTTCAGTATGTGTAGTTTTCAGTGAATTTTTGTCTAAGACTTCTATGAATTGCCATGCTCCTTTTTGTTGTCAATCTAATAGGAGACCTGGTGATGAGAGTGATGGTGATAGTTACCGGGATTCAAGCAGTGACCATGAACATGAAAAGAGGCTCAAATACTCAAAAGCATGCGGTTCAGATGGAAACTTACCCTTAGGGATGGATTGTCTTTGTTGGAGAGAGAAATATTGGAACCAACAAGAGGGATCTTCAAGTGATGATGGGGATTGTGGGCATTCAGAGCCTGATTTGCTGTTTGAATATCTCGAACAGGATCCACCTTTTGTTCGTGAACCTTTATTTGACAAGGTATGCATGCTTTTTTTACCTTTACAAAATTAGTTTTTTTTCCTTTTTATTTTTTTCTTTTCTTGGGTTTTTGTTTGGATATTAAATTTCAGTATGTTCCTACAGATCTCAGATCTTGTTGGTCATTTTCCTGCATTGAAGTCTCTTAGAAGTAGTGATCTACTTCCATCTAGCTGGATTTCAGTTGCATGGTGAGATTTGAGTTATTTGAAATTCAACTTATTGTTTGAATTATTGGATTTTCTCTAACCTGAATTTGTTTAGGTACCCTATATACAGAATCCCTACAGGCCCTACATTGAAGGATCTGGATGCCTGCTTTCTGACATTTCATTATCTTTCGACTCCGATGAAAGGTAAATGTATTGTTTTTTTAGTGTTCATGTTCTTAGTTTTAAGCTGGCCATCAATTGTTATTAAAACTGGAAGTTTTCTTAGTTTTTTGCTTTTCCAATTTTCTTCACCGTTCCTAAAAATCATACTAATACTTGTTTACTAGTTGCGATCTATAGTCAAATATATTTAAGCTGGCCATGGAAATACTAATAAAGCTCAACATTCTTATATACTAATTATGCTAGTAAATTTCCATTACTTATCTGTTAACTAATGAAATATTTGCATGCTAAATCATCCACATTGTGCAATCATCTACTGGATGAATTGGCATGCGGAAACGTCACCAGTTAACAGAATCTTGATAGAATTTTCTTACAATAAATTTGTTATATTTGAAACCATGATAGATTTTGTAAACACTCCTTATATGTTTGGTAGTTACTTGGGTTGGAACTGTGGTTGGCTATCTTTTTAAATGAATGTCATCACTTATCTGTTACCTTCTCTTATGCAATTAAACCACAATTCACTATGTATTCTTGGATTGGATTGAGTGTTTTTTAGAGGAATGTGTAATATTTAGTCTACACACATTCATGCCTTGCATTGTACTTTGCTCTCAGTGTCATATACATTATTTGACGGTTTACTCGAGATTTATATCCTTTTGGCCATGGAAAAATTGTACTTTTATTAATGAAATTCACACATTCTATTCTATATTGAATTTAGAATATGAAAAATGTCGGTCTAAGTATATAAAAATATACATGTTTGCCACGCTGTTCATAAAAGATTTGTAGTTACAAGCATTCAGAAGTACCGTATGACAGTCGCAATGTTCTTCCTTCGTTGCATAACCTCTGAGTGTTCTAATCCAATTCTCGGTTCGAATGCAGAATGGCCCATGGCTTCTGTGCCACAAGGGGCGAATGATGTTGCTATGGTCTCCCTTCCCGCTTTCGGGCTTGCTTCCTACAAGTTTAGAGGATCTATATGGACTCCCAACGGCGGAAGAGAGTTCCAACTGGTGAATTCCCTTATGCAAGCTGCACAAAAATGGGTGCGGGATCTGAATGTTGATCACCCAGACTACTCTTTCTTCGCTTCTCGTGGTGCCCACCGGAGATAGAACTCGATGACATTGTTCTCCCCTGAACCAGACGATAAGCAATAAGTTGTATCAGCACTCAGGATGGGGGAAAAGACCAAAACAAAGGAAAAGAGAGGAGAGATCCAGCTGCGAGAAGGAGGGTGAAAATGTATGTAGAATTCTGGTGATTGGGGGAAGAACTTTCTTTGTTTATGCATGGTTTTTTCTGTAAGAGGGCATGGCGTTTTTTTTTGTAGATGTCCTGATCAGTTTTAAGCCTCCTGTGCATGTTGTGCAGGCTTTGGTTAGTAGTGTTTTGAGGCAGTGCAAGGGAGGAGAGGGGGTCGATTATGAACATGTAGAATTCTGATGATGACTGGAGGAAGAGCTTTCCTTTTTGTATGTACAGTTGATGTTAGAGGGCATGGTGGTGTTTAATTAGAGAGATGAATAATCAGTTCAAAATAAAATCGAATTGATTTAATTGAAATTTAATAAATTAACAATTTTTTTAACTAATTGATTGAATTGATTTAATTTTTTAATAAAAATTAAATACATTAAATTGATAAAATATTGATTAATTTGAATTTTTCAATAATGATATATTGTTATTTGATTTTAATTTAGTTTAAGTTAAATGGTTAAATAGTTTGAAATTTTTAATGATGTAAAAGATGAAATAAATTTAATAAAAAGGATTAAGATTTTTCGAAGTCGTTGAATTTTAAATGATAATTTTGGATATAAGATTGAGTAAGTTTTGATTTGATATGTTATAAGTTTTGTGGTTTAATTTGAATAAAAAATTATAAGTTTTTTGGTTTAAGATTTTTTTGGAGTTTTTAAATTTTAAATGATAATTTTGGATATAAGATTGAGTTGTTATAGATTATATGTGATAACAAATATAGATTAAGTTTTGATTTGATATGTAATAAGTTGATTTAAAGGAAAAAAATTATAAGTTTTTTAAAATTCAAGATCAAAACAGGATTATTCTTGTGAAATTTATCATTTTAGCAGCCCTACGATCATATATGAGGAGATAAATTAAAAAGTTGTAGTTGATCACAAAGGAGAATGATATTAGTTCAACTTTATTGAGATTCGATCTTTGTCCACTTTAATAATTTTGTTCTGTTGTAACCAACTCAATTATGCTCATTTTTCTTCAGCAAAAGGTAGAATCCGCTAATCCAACGATTCCATACGGTCAGATCCACGACTATCTTTGAGGAGATGAATCAAAAATTTACAAGTGACTATGACGGAGGAGAGTATTAACTATGCTCACTCTTTTTAGTAAAAGTTGAAATTTGTCACTCCAGCGACTCTATACAATCGATTTCCTTATCCTCTTTTGCAATTCTGATCCATCATAATCAACTCAATGCTGCTCCAATTATGCCCACTCTTTTGCAAAAAGGTGGAATCCGCCACCTTAACGACCCCACACGATCGGCCCCCCGACCATTTATGAGGAGGTAAATCGAAAAACTGCAGTTGGTCACGCAATTATGCCCACTCTTACATCTTTATAACGTTGATTTTCAAAATCAATATCATAGTATGATATTGGTGTTGAACATTAACATCAAACCGTCCTATTGATTTTTAAAATATATCACCATTGTTGTATTGTATTATGATAATCACCATTGTTGTAATATCCTTTGATTTGTCCCCGGGGCAATGGTGCAACGGTAGGACATCCGGATTGTAACTCAGGGACCCGCGATTCGATCCCCAACTACGGCGTATTTGCAGGAATTTTCCTCCAAATGGAAAACGCAATCAAAGGATGCTGGGCATCTGGATTGGCCGTCGTATGCGCTTCCCGATTTACCCTGGTGGTCGGTGGGAAACTTCCGTGGGACCGGGCCGACCACCCCCAGAGATGTTGGCTACTGGGATTATCATTTTTTTTATGAAAATTAGTATAACGTAAAATCGATTTTTTAATTTAATTAAATTAATAATTTTAAAATCGAAATCAAATTGAATTATCTAAAATAATTTATATTTTTTAACAAATAATTTAAAATTTTAAAATTATAAAATCAAGGATGATCTTTTTGATTTTTATTCAATATATATATATATATATTTAAATTTACTTTATCTCGTTGGATTGGTCAGATAAAAAAGATAATTAAAAAAAAAGAAAGTTTAGAATGAGATATTCTTTAACTGGCAATTATTTTTTTAATAAAATAAAATAAAATAAAAAATGTTAGTGTTCGATGAGCCCGGATATGATGATTTAAATTATATTCGATTTCGAGTCATTTTAATCCCTCCCTTTGCGATTGAACCAGATTAGGAATCTCTCTCTCTCTCTCTCTCTCTCTCTCTCTCTCTTTTCTCTCTCTACCATTGTCCGAACTCGATCATCCTCTCGACGCCGCCGCCCTAGTGCGTTCGCAGATCGCCACCGCAGTCTCTCCTTTGTGAACTCCTCTGCGTCGCGCCGGCGAACCCTCTCTCGTCTACGCGCGCCGTCGCCCGGGGCTAGGGCAAGCCGCCGCGCCCGGCCTTGTTTCCCTCTCCCTCTTGCCTCTCTGTCTGAGCACAGAGCACCTCCGACGACGCTTGTGAGGCCTGCGCGTCGCCGCTTCTCGGCGATAGGCGCTAGCGAAGCTGCCAGGGACCTTTTTTTCCCGCATGCACCAGTCCAGCGCCGTCGCTTGACGCCCGCGCAGCCCCCCGATCGAGCCCTTGTATCCCTGTGCCGTCGGCCGGTTCTTGCGCACCATGGAACTGGTCGCCTGATTCTCGGACTACCGCCGCCCCTGTGCCCTGGGGCGAAGCCATCGCCGCCTGCTGCCTTGCATCCGAGGCATGTCCGCGATCAGGGCTTGTCTCGTGGGCAACGAAGCTTGCCTAGCGGCGGGCCAACCTCGGGCCGGGTGTGACACCCCTCGCTCCCTCATTGCATTTTGCCTTCCAGGTTACCTTGCCCCTAGTCAACAACCCCATCAACCTATCCTTGACGGCCAGCTACTCATCAACCACCCAATGGTGGCTAGTTATTCGACTTCTCTTGTATTCACTTCTCCCTCGTTTATGCACCATTCATGTGATTTCAAGGCGCACCTAATTCACTAGTGTCGCTTTGTTTCAGCTGATCGTGGCTATTCGGACATTTGGCTTTGATCTCAGATATATGCAACTTGTCCAAGAAACCCGAAATTTCGTCTCCCGTATCTTCTCACAGGCAGCTGATTTATTCAATCGCCAGAGGTAGCATTTCCTTTTTGTTTTGTCAGATTGACCAAACAATTTCAAACAATTTATTTTTTGGATATAATTGCTTTGTGTATTTTCTTATAATTTAAGAACAATATTTTGTTGTGCATCAAATTTGCTGCCTTTTTGTTGTTTTCTTTTCTAATTGGTTATGGTGTTTTTTCTGTGCTGTCCTTGTAGGGCTTTTGGGCAATCACTTTCTGTTGTTGAAAGCCAAGATGATGAACTGACAATTGATGAACCATGCAGTGTTAGTATTAGAGAATGGATCACAAAAGGAGGCAAGCAAAATTGTTCTAAGCATAATTATGACCCACCTGCTGTTTTCAATGTGTTGGATACAGTACTTGTGCATACTATGGAGAGACTGAAAAAATTAAGGTTGATTAATATTTGGTTCAATATTATAATCATATATCCATATAATTCACATGAAATTCACATGTTTTGGTAGCATCCTAAACTTAGTAAAGGTACATTTGTTTAAGGAAACTACATATGTGTCCTTTTCAACTTATGAAATTGTATATTTCCATTACAAAATCTAATATTGCATACGTGCTCTTCTAAATCCATAAATCTTATCGTAGATGCCATTTTTTGGAAGTAAATCCATGTTGATGATGTTTGATTTGAACTATATGACTAAAATGCCATATTATAATCATAATAGATTCCTTACTTTATCCTTGTTTGCTTTCTTTCTCTATTCACTTTTCATTTTATTCTTTTCTAATAATCTTTCTTCATACCCAAATGCCCTTGAAAGATATTAATTATGCATATGAAGAAAGTAAAAAAAAGAATTATTGATAAATATGCTTAAATTCAAATGCACTTTATATAATGTTTAAAGTTAAAGGGAAATATGGCCAAATTAAAATTATAAAACTATTTATTTTATGAGAGACAAACTCACTAATGGCATATATGTAGTGCTAGAATGATATATTTGTAAAATTAATGTTTGAATTAGCAAATATGCAAGGCAGTATGCTTATAAGGGATGCCTGCACAATTTTCGCTTTATTCTAGTGAATTATTGTATTTAACAATTTTATATCAGAAAGACCTGGAGGCACACTGAATCTTCCCCATGTATTTGCAGGGAAAGCATTACAATTGTCAGTAGATATAGCTTGTACGAAGGCATTAGCAATGTTATGAGTTTTGAGACTGATGATTGTGCATTAATTAGGAGATTGTGCGCTGAAGGAAAAGTTTTAGTTGCCTTTCAGCTCCATAATGAATTAATTATGAAAAGGATTGCTCCAGACCTGCACACATACAACTTCCTAATTAATGGGCTTTGTAAGACTGGTGACTTATCTAATGCAACTTGGCTTCTTGAGGCTATGAAGAATATGTGTGTATTTCCGAATCATATTACATACAATACCCTAATTGGTGGTTATTGTTGTTGGGATAGTGTGGACAGGGCTCTTGATCTTGTCTCTTCCATGATACAAAGTGGAGTGAGGCCTAATGTAGTTACTTGCAATATACTTGTTCATGCGTTGTGCAATAGTGGCCTTTTGGATGATGCAACAAAACTTCTCACAAATATACTAAAGGAGCATGAGTCTCCAAATATAGTGACATCGACAATACTCATGGATGGACACATCAAAAAGGGAGATACAATGCAGGCACACATTATTTGGGCTGAAACATTGAGAAAAGGTATCAAAGTTGATCAAATTGCATATAATGTTTTGGTTAATGGATTTTGTTTGATGGATAATATGAAACTTGCTTATAGATATATTTCGGAAATGCTCAAAAAGGGTTTTGTTCCAGATGTCATTACCTATAATACTGTTATGAGTGGTCTATCTAAAAGTGGGTTTGTTGCTGAAGCTTGTGATGTATACCGTAAGATGTTTCTTTCTGGTATTTTGCCTGACAGAATCTCACACAGGTTAATTGTTAGAGGTCTTTGTCAGCAGGGAGATGTTTCACAGGCTGCAATGATTTTGGGAGAAATGTTAAATCATGCCATAGTCCCTGAGCCTCATATTTGGAATCTCATCATCAATGGCTATGGAAAATTTGGCAATATTGCCAATGCTTATTCAGTTAAAAATATGATGACTGAGATAGGTGTGACTCCAAACGTCTTCACATTTAATGCACTGATCCATGCTGAAATCAAAGGAGGAAAATTAAAGCATGCTTTAAAGCTGAAGAAGGAGATGCTCAATTATGGGCTTGTTCCTGATGTCGCTACTTTTAACTTGTTGATTAGTGCCGCATGCAATATTGGTTATCCTCATTTAGCCAGAAAACTGATCCATGAAATGTTGAGCAGAGGGTATCAACCTGATATAATTAGTTATACAGAATTGATTAGAGGTCTTTGTTTAAAGGGAAAAATCCAGGAAGCTCAACAAGTTTTCAAGAAGGTAGAGGAATCTGGCATAGTCATCGATCATGTGCCATTTCATATTCTTATTAAATTGTATTCAAAGGCTGGAAAGCTGGTTGAAGCTCTTGATCTCTATGAGAAAATGACTCAAAAAGGTTTAGTGGGTCGTTATTCTATGTATAATTCCTTATTTATTGCACTCCGAAAGAGAGGATATCTCATGGAAGCAAGCCAAGTATATGAACGCATGGATAAACTTCTGCAGCATAGATGTGAGATTGTCTTTTTAATTCCTTACTCTATTTTATTCACCAGGAGAAACATATTCGGTTATCATTAACTGTTGGCCTCACTATGAAGCAATAGTTTGATTACTGGGGGCAAATATCCTTTGAGTTTCTTTTTTTGACAAATGCGTTTTCTATATGTAGGCTTGTATGGCCAACTATGACGAGCGCTATCGAAGAGAAGTATGAGAAGTTGGGGTTCATACGCATATGCAACAGCTGATACTCGTATCTATTTATATCCTCTCACATTTTTCTGAATCTGAGATTGCAATTAGTCGTATATTATTCATTCTGCAATTGACAGGTAAAAATGCTCCAAATTCTAGTTATGACAGCTATGCTGGCTGTAGGGGTGGCATATACTTAATTTGTTTGTTTGTTCAAGGAGAATCACTAAATATTGTTCGTGTAAGATCTTGTATTTGTTACTTTAATCAGTCAAATTGAAAAATTCATAGATTTTTTGATGAGTTGTAGATTTTTTTTTTTCTATATGCTCTTCCTCACATTTCATTACTCAGTATTTAATAGATTTGACATTAAGCCTAAAGATTATCTCAAAGATCAAATTAATTTTATCAGTTGGTTGCAACTGAAGGGATCTGGATATTAGTTTTACAGTCCATCAATTTTCAATAGAGGAGAGAGAGAGAGAGAGAAATGGAAGTGAATGATTTCAACCTGGCAATGTATAAAAACAATGAGCAATGGAGTGCAACTTAAAGTGAGATGGTGATGTAGGATAATCTATAAGGTTTAAGGTTTACTTTTTCAGATTAATGGAACGAGAAGAAAGGAAGATGAAGAATCAGAGGAAAGCCACATACATTTTCATGTTTGCTGTATCAAAAGTAGGATTTCACCTATTTTGCTGGGAAATTCATTCTCACCTTTCCTACTCATCAAAGCTCACATGCCAGCTCTTCCTTGACACTACCCAGGTGAGATCTCAGTCACATCTATTGTTTTAAAAAGCATCCACATAAGCCACTTATACAGGCATATTCTTTTGTGGAGACACTGTGCCATTGCATTGTCTAAGTTATCATGATTGGATTAGACTATTTCTGCCTGATAAACAAACAAGATGCATATTTTCTGGATCGCATAGATCAATCTGATGTTATGCAAATTGCCAATGACTAATACTATTTTTTTAAAATGAAAATGGACTGCATATGCATCATGTGGTGCCTTGATCACATATGCTTGCGTGCATTGGCCATATGGTCTGCACAATCAGTATTTTTGGCTATATATCTAGGCATGGAACCATGTTCCAATGCAAATCCAGGTCTTGCACTTTCTTAGACCTGACTGAACTGAGACCATCCAGTTATGAGGAAGTGTAGTTTGATGAAAGATGCCCTGGCCAAGCTCCAAGCTTCTCCAAACCCACCACGAGTGTGGGATGATCAACAACCATAAGTTGTTCATCCAAAAGTGCAATGATTTCATTCCACTTATTAGGGTTGGTGTGACAAGGAAAAATGGGAAAAGTTATTATTAATCATATTTTTTGATTGAGGACCTTTCCACGTTTAGGAGATATGATTCTTAAGGCTCATCCTTTCCACATCTTCAGTTGCATCAGATCTGATAGAACATTTCCCTTTATTAGATGAAACTCTTGTATATTTTCAGTAGACAATCTAACAAATTAATATAAAAATAATAGGAATGTTTCCATTAAGCAGCTTACTATTTACAAAACGATGCATAGGATAGTTAAAAGTTATAGACTCAATCGAGCTCAAACCTTAGTTCACTGTTTTGAGGAGATTGGAGTGGATTCTTACTTTCTATTTTCATTACATCTAGAAGGGGAGCCTTGGTAAACGATAAAGTTACTGCCATGTGACCTTGATTTTCATTACATGTTAGCATATGGGAACTCTACTGAATTATTATTATTTTTTTTTGTTGGTATGTTCTGGTTGTTCTAATCTAAATCCATGCTTTACTTTATGTCATGTTATAGTTTTAGAAATGTTTTCCTATTATTATGGTTGTTTTATCAAGTGAGCTTTGGTACCAATCACTTGTTCAAATTGCAGCAAGACAAGATTCTGCAGTTCCATTTAAAGATGTGCTTCAGGAAATTGAAATATGGATGCAAAGTGATTGCTTGTGAGGAGGAGCAAGCAGGCTCACTTAATCAAACTGCATTGGTAATTTCCATCTTTGCTTGGATTGTGAGCACTGTGATTCTGCATCCCTTTTATGAGCTTTAATTTAAGCTTTCCTTTGCCTTGCCTTTTGATAACAGTGGAAATTTGGGACTCGAAGACTTAAGAACTCCTGAGCACTGCAAGGTTTCAATGTATTTCCGATTGATACTAAAATTTCACCTGTGTTTATTATGAATTTATTCTCTCCGTAGTGAGTGTTCTTGAGCGTATGCTCATTTTACTGCAAAGAATAGTCTGTCATCTCCCTGTGATGCAAAGTTTCTCATATTTCAATAGAGGAGGGCTTTAATAATAATTAATTATAATTAGCAATATTAATTGCAATTAAAATGAAATCTCGAGATAGAATCTGAGAAAAAAATAAAAATAAAAATAATCGTCATGCCCAATAAATATATTTAGGTAAATATCATTAATCGAATCGTCTGTAAATCGATAAGCGCATGTAAAGGAGGAGATATTTTGAATAGAGATATAGGATTTGATATGTAAATATATACAATGATAAATACAAAATTATAATGTGTAATTTAACTATTAATAAAAATCAAGTACATAATTTAATAAATTAATGGGAAAGATGATTGATTGTCGGACAAATTGAGAATGTTGTATTTTTCTTCTGCAGAAGAGAATGTTGTATTTGTTAACACGTCAAGAATTAACAATTACTAACTTGACACAAATAAAATGATAAATATATTACAGATTCAACAAATATGTTTCTTATAGGAAGATACGAATGGCATGACACCTGAAGACTGAAGTCGATCATTATCAAATCAAGAGCTGGCCACGGTAGAAACTCTCACAATGCAGTAGAAGTTTAAAATGTCACAGGAAAGTTGTGTGTCAAGAATGCCATTTGATTCGATTTATTTAGTTTTTTTTCAATCGAAACAGAATGCCCCATTTTGCCATAGAAAAATTGTATTAGATGTGATCACAACTCTGGAGGAAATGGTGTGATATGAAAGAGATTGAATGAGATCACAACTTTCTGATATTGATACATTCAATATATCAAACCAATTTATTATTTAACGAGACAATGCCTCAAGTTTGTCACACTAGAAACAGAAACAGAGGCCACAGAAGGAGGGAGTGAAACAGAAACAGAGAACACAGACACTAGTGCTGGGAGTCTACCACCAGAGCGAACTCTTGTAGCAAACTTGCTTATTTATTTAGGGTTTAGAAAAACTTAACCTCGATTTTTCAGCTTCGCTCAGCCGGAGATCTCGATGGACTTCACTTCCGGCTTCTTCACCTCCTCCTTGGGGATCGTCACCGTCAGCACGCCGTTCTCCATGCTCGCCTTCACCTGATCCACCTTGGCGTTCTCCGGAAGGCGGAAGCGGCGCAGGAACTTGCCGCTGCTGCGCTCCACGCGGTGCCACTTGTCCTTCTTCTCCTCTTGTTCCTTGGTGCGCTCGCCGCTGATCTGGAGGACCCGCCCTTCCTCCACCTCCACTTTCACCTCCTCCTTTTTGAGGCCGGGGAGATCCGCCTGGAACACGTGCGCCTCGGGAGTCTCCTTCCAGTCGATGCGGGTGTTGGCGAAGGCGGAGGTTTCGTCCACGAAGCCGGGTTGCCTCTCGGCGAGGGATCGGAAGGCATCGAAGGGGAAGCCTTGGAAAGGATCGAAGACGTCGAGGGAGAAAGGGTCGAAAATGTTGCTGCGCCTCACGATCGACATGGCAAGAGAATTGACTGTAGAATTGGAAGTATGGCTTGAGCTTGCTATAGAAGACGATTACTGTTTGACGGTGATCACCGAGATCGAGCGGGAGCTCGATTTATAGGATGTAGTGGACGGAGCTCGAACTCTCCAGACTCTACAGGAAGGTGGTCCCCATGTAAAGGGCCGGGTCAGCTGGTGCGTAGACGATGCTACTAGAGAAGGGCGGTGGGCCAGGATTGGTTTCTGGCTACTTCCAGCTCCTAACCCTTATTCGACATAATTTTCAAAAATAATGGTGCAAATTTAAGCAAGATAATTTTTTTTTTTTTTTGCAATTTGATACTTCTTTTTTTATTACTATAAAAAAATTTGACAGGAAGAAAAAAAAAAAAAAAGAAAAGGAAAACACCGTTTTAGATCTGGCAATTTGATTTATCCAGAAACCACAAACTCAATCAAACAAGGCCCACGGCCCATCTCCAGTGCTTTCTGGAAAGTTCAAGCTCCATCCGTTCCATCCTATAAATACTCCGTTGGATCTCTGCGATCACCATCAAACAAAGCACAAATCGCCTTCTACAAGCAAGCTCAAGCTACACTTTCTAACTCTATTCCCCAATCCATTCATCAACCAATCAATCCTATTGCCATGTCGATCGTGAGGCGCAGCAACATTTTCGACCCTTTCTCCCTCGACGTCTTCGATCCTTTCCATGGCTTCCCCTTCGATGCCTTCCGATCCCTCGCCGAGAGGCAACCCGGCTTCGTCGACGAAACCTCCGCCTTCGCCAACACCCGCATCGACTGGAAGGAGACTCCCGAGGCGCACGTGTTCCAGGCGGATCTCCCCGGCCTCAAAAAGGAGGAGGTGAAAGTGGAGGTGGAGGAAGGGCGGGTCCTCCAGATCAGCGGCGAGCGCACCAAGGAACAAGAAGAGAAGAATGACAAGTGGCACCGCGTGGAGCGCAGCAGCGGCAAGTTCCTGCGCCGATTCCGGCTTCCGGAGAACGCCAAGGTGGATCAGGTGAAGGCGAGCATGGAGAACGGCGTGCTGACGGTGACGATCCCTAAGGAGGAGGTGAAGAAGGCGCCGGAGGTGAAGTCCATCGAGATCTCCGGCTGATTTGCTTTCATTCAATGAAAACTCGAGGTTATGTTTTTCTAAACCCTAAATAAATAAGCAAGTTAGTGCGCTAAGAGAGTTTGTTCTCGTGGCAAGCTCCCTGCAGCGTGCTCTGTTTGTGTGTCTGTTTTTGTATGATGTGTCGGTAATTTCTTTCCCTTCCGTGCTGTGATAATGAAGCATTGGTCTTGTTAAATAATAAGTTGGTTTGTTAATAATTTAGGTGTTCAATTTTGATTATTAATTTTAAAGGTAGATGATATTTCTTGAATAAATCCGAAAGAAGCTGATATTCAAAATATTTCTTCATTAGAATTAGAATTTTGGTTCACAAACTTTGATTCTCTTAATGTTGCACTGAGAATATATTGAAATGATGTTGACTATAGATTTTTCATGTTGTAATTGTGGACGTGTTAATGTGCCACATTATCAATTCATCAGACAGTCTACATCGCCTCTCTAATTGATTACATTTTTATTTTTTATGTCTATACAAACTAAACTCGTAGTGAAGCTGCCAATGTATACCAAGATATTCATAGCACAAAGTGGAACACTTTCAATCTTGTGTGAAGTTGTAATAATCTTGTGTGAAGATATAAAAGAAGTGTTTGATTCACAGAGAAATGGAGGCCTATAAAATGAATGATGGCTAAGATGCAAAAATGTTGGTTCACAGATACCATACGTAAGGTTCATTCCTAGTGCAATAGGGTGATGGAGAGAGGGACACACCCTAATTGAGAGCTCATTCTCGTGGTTGGGAATAACCATTATAGCAAAACAAGCTGACCATGAAAGCGAGAGAGATTCTGAGAGAGCCCAAATGACACATGAAATATTTCAAAAATATGAAATCGTTAATCATTTTAGTTTTTTTTTTGATAATTTAGATTAAATTTTAATAAATCAGAGATGGGTTGCTTGGCACGGCCGTGCGACCAACTCGCGTGGCTGCTTGGCACGGCTGATACTTGTGTGGCAGCCCCGTTGGCGGGCGTGCAGAATAAGTTATTTTTTATATATATTTACTGCTTTTATTAATAACATTGTTCATTCATCATGATTATTATTCCAGCAGTGATCTAAATGAGCTTCAATAATAGTTCTTTTCTTGGCACACTGCCTGATGCATCTTTGCTGGTTAAAGTTTGTAGTGATGTAGTCAATTTCTAATTTACTTATATGTGAAGTAGCATTACGCAATTAAATTAACGAGTGCACAAAATATTTTCCAGGATCGAAATGACCTTCATGATCTCTCTTTCTCAGTTGGACAACAGGTAAATTTGGTTGCTGGTGCCTTTCAGCCACAAAAGGTGCTCTGAACTTTGAGATTTCCCATCTATTGCATGATTTAGCATTCTATATCAGCCAGACTAAGCTAATGAACATATGTTTTTTCTTGTTCCCAAAAAGAAAATGAACCAATGTTTTAAAAAAATTTGTTTTTCATACAAAGAGTAGGAAAACCAAATGATATCTCAATAGAGGCCATTATCTTAGTTCTGATTCTCATAAATTATATATGGCATGTTTAGGATAGTTAATGATATCTATTTTTAGATGCAACAATAACAACAAGAAGTTGCCATAGTGCTAACCATTTGATTTCATCTACATGGATGTTAACCCATTTTTGAAGTAGATTTGGCGTGCTATGTAGTATTAGTCAACCCCGAATACATGGCTCATGGATGGATTTTGCCGTACAATCGAGTATTGTTAATGTGTATCCATAAATTGATGCAGCTCCGAGGAGAAAAGATTGCAGAAAGGATGAACAAATCTATTCAAATGAGGTACTGGGAATTTTGTCTTCTATTTTCCTATTCTGCTTCTGTCATGTTTGTTAATCTCCTGTATAAAAAACATAAAGGCACTCTTATATTATGGTAATTATTCACTTTTAAAGTTGTAAACAAGTCAAGCCGAATCATAGTTAAGTTTGTTTGATAAGATAACCAAGTGAAATCAAATTTAAAATGAACTAAGCATGTTGAAGATAACTAAGTCAAATCAAGTTTGGTTTGAACTAAACATGATAAGATAATCAAGTTTAAAATGAACTAAACTGTTAAAATGATTGTTTAAGTTTGGTTTAATTTTTTTTTAATGAGCTTGTTTAAATTTGATTCAAGTTTTTATAGTTTAAATTTATTTAAATATTATCAAGCTATCAATTAAATTTGTTTGTTTATTTGAAATATTTATATTTTAAATTTGTTTGATTAATTATTAAGTTTGAATACAAACTTGTTTGTTTAGCTTTATTAATATGTTAATATGATTTACAAATATTGAGTTGAAAATATTATTTAATTTGTTTATTTAGTTTAATGAGTTATTTAAATTTATTTATTTAATTGATTTTGTATGTATTGAATGAATATAAATTTTTTATCAAATTGAATATTAAATTTATTCATAAATTTGTCATAAATTATGTTAATAATTTTGTAATGACAGACAAATTATAAGGCTTTGATGTAGAGCAGAGGATTGTGGGTCCAGATTAGGAAATTTATTTGATTCTGTATCTTTAGCCAACTTACCAAGCCATCTCAATTGGTTCAACATTTGTTTGAGAATATATTTGAATTCAAACTCCCTTACTGATATGAAATAAAAATTTCAAGTGAATTAAAGTATAGGATGTCTCCATGTGTTCCTGCTTAAACTCCTTAACTGTTTCTGTAATTACTATCCACAATTTGATATTCTACCACGACCTAATGAATTTTGTATAATTAAAGCATGCAATCCCTTCTTTGCAGACTGATCACAAGGCATCAATGTTGGATGATATCATTGACTATGCCAAATTCTTGCAACTTCAAGTCAAGGTTCCTACATTTTCAACACAATACATGTGGTTTCAATAGACTTATTTTTTTCTCATTGCATGTTGTTAATACGTTAATTGAAGGTTCCTAAGCATGAGCCGATTGCGTGCTACAGGAGCAGTTGTTCCCCCTTGTGACAGGTACCAAAACTAAGATGCTCAGTCATTTATTTTTCAATATTCCAATCATTTATTGTTCTAATCATTTATTTTTCAACACAATACAGCGATGGATCGATCAGTGCGAGTTAACCTTTGAAGTAGCTAGTTAGAATCAACGTGTCTTCTTCAATCTCTTTCATTTTATAATTTCATGATTTTTTACATGTATTTTTAATTTAGAATTTTGATTGTATTCTAATAAAGTTTGTGAAATTTCGAGTCTTGTCTAGTAGGCATATACGTACGGCAGGTTGGTGTGCAGTTTTTTTTTTTGTATGTATGTATGAATGTATATATACTCGATCGTTGTCTTTGCCCTTGTTTATGGTGTGGTATAAATGTTGAATAAAAATTAATTTTTAAATTAAAATTTAATTATTAATTTATTTAAAATCGATTAAGAGTGAATAATAAATTAATTATTTAAAAATTAATATAGAATAATATTAATTGTTAATTAATATATATAAGGAAGTACCTAAAAAATAATTTTTTATTGAAGAATTTTAATAGATTTTTTTTATTAATGCTATTATATTAATGAAGTTAATACAGAAAATTTATGTGTTCTCTTTTCACGGATGAATAGGTATTCACGCTTGTGAGTTTGTGATCCGTCATCTGTAGTGTATCACGCATGTAATGGACATTTTGTTGGTGTATTTTGTACGTCTAAAAAAATCTATGAAAAAATTTATTAATTTCGAAATTTGAAATGATACTATTTTAAAATATCGTTATATTTTGAAAATGAATTATTCTTATTTGTAAATATTTATCGAAGAATAATATTATTTATGAAGACAATGTTAAATACTAACTTCGATTATATATCAGTTTTGCATTCTCTTTAAAATTTATCGGAAGCTTGTATAAAATTAAGCGTACCAACGTGGATGAGAAAACTTCTTTTATATCATCCTCGTGGTGCAAGATATGTGTCTAGGCCACCATCTCCGTCTATACGTATTTGTACTGGGTTGAAACAACATACTGTTTTAGTTTCTTACCGACTCTGTCTTGCAAAGCAGAGAACTAACCACCACCACCATCTACAAAAGTTTTTAGACTGACCAAGCTAAGCTCAGGCCAATGGATTATATTTTCTATTAATAAAATGATAAATCTATTACAGATTCAACAAATACATGTTTGTTGATTAAATAAATATGATATATCTAAATCAAATAATAAATTTATGCTAAATTTATTTAAAATTATATAAAATTTAAAAATTTACAACAATTTATTTATGATGTGAAATCAAAATTAAAAAGCACGATGAGATTCAAAAGGTTCATAAAATTTTCGATTTGATTTAAATATAATTAAGATCATTAATAAATTTCTTGATTGCACTCTATATTTAATCTACTTTTTTAAAATTTTTTAACTTCTATAAAAAAATAATACTTTCAATTTCAGCAACGTGACTCATTTGAGATTTTACATATGTTCTATAGATCAAATGATCAAATAAAATACGTACAGAAACGGAAGATATTTTTGTAAAGAAATGGGTAATTTCATAAATATAAAAGTATAGTAAATAATTTGAATATTAATAAAATGATAAATCTATTACAGATTCAACAAATAGACGACGGTAGAAACGCTCACTTTCTACTAGAAATACACTGTGAATGTCAATCTGTTTCATTTATTTTTTTTGGTTTTTCTATCGAAACAAAATGTCTTATTTTGTCATAGAAAAGTTGTATTTTAGATGTACAGAGTACACGTGCAGGGAAGATCACAACTTTGGAGGAAATGGTGTGATATGAAAGAGGTTGGATGAGATCACAGCTTTCTGATATCGATACATTCAATATATCAAACAAACTTATTATTTAACAAGACAATGCCTCCATTTGTCACAGCAAGACAGACAAAGAAATTACAGAAACATTTTACAAGACTAGAAACAGAAACAGAGCACACAAAAGAAGGGAGTGAAACAGAAACAGAGAACACAAACACTAGTGCTCGGAGTCTACCACGAGAGCGAACACTTGCAGCAAACTTGCTTATTTATTTAGGGTTTAGAAAAACTTAACCTCGACTTTTCAGCTTCGCTCAGCCGGAGATCTCGATGGCCTTCACTTCCGGCTTCTTCACCTCTTCCTTAGGGATCGTCACCGTCAGCACGCCGTTCTCCATCTTCGCCTTCACCTGATCCACCTTGGCGTTCTCCGGAAGGCGGAATCGGCGCAGGAACTTGCCGCTGCTGCGCTCCACGCGGTGCCACTTGTCCTTCTTCTCCTCTTGTTCCTTGGTGCGCTCGCCGCTGATCTGGAGGACCCGCCCTTCCTCCACCTCCACTTTCACCTCCTCCCTTTTGACGCCGGGGAGATCCGCCTGGAACACGTGCGCCTCCGGCGTCTCCTTCCAGTCGATGCGCGTGTTGGCGAAGGCGGAGGTTTCGTCCACGAAGCCGGGTTGCCTCTCGGCGAGGGATCGGAAGGCATCGAAGGGGAAGCCTTGGAAAGGATCGAAGACGTCGAGGGAGAAAGGGTCGAAGATGTTGCTGCGCCTCACGATCGACATGACGCAATAGGATTAATTGATTGATGAATCGAGAGCTGAAGAGCTCGAGCTTGTTGTAGACGACGATTTGTGCTTTGTTTGATGGTGGTAGCAGAGTTCTAACGGAGGTATTTATAGGATGGAACTTGAACTATCCAGAAAGCTCTGGAGATGGGCCAAGGCCCATGTGTGATTTGTTTGTGAATGGAGCTTGAACTGTTCAGAAAGCTCTGGAGATGAGACGTGGCCCATGTGTGATTGGTTGGTGGATTCCTGGAAGTAGCCAGAAACCGCTGGCTAAACGAATCATGGCCCACCACCCTTCTCTAGCAGCATCGTCTATGCACCAGCAGCTGACCTGGCGCTTTCCATGGGGACCACATCTTGTAGAGTCTGGAGAGTTCGAGCTCCATCCGGAACGATTTAATAACTTATAATAAATGCAGAACAAAGATATTTTTGATAACATTTTTTAATTTTTCAAAAAGTGAAAAAAAAACTCTTTTAATATATAAAAATGCCAAATTCCTTTCCTGCCCTCGCTTTTTTCCTCTCTCCTTTCATCTCCTCCACTGTGCTACATGCCTCTGTCTTTGTCAGGGTGAACAGGAGCACGAAGAACAAACCAGAGAGTTCCACTCCATTCCTTCCTCCCTATAAATGCAGTGCCAACCTCAACTTCGAGATCATACGAACGACAGAACCACGAAAATTCTCTGCTCCAAGATGTCTCTCCTCCAAAACATGCTGTTCGATCCATATGGAAGCATCTTCCACGAGTTAGACGGCTCCGGCGACGACAGCATCCGCATGGACTGGAAGGAAACCGAGGCGGCTCACGTCCTGAAGGCCGACCTCCCGGGGTTCAAGAAAGAGGACGTGAAGGTGGAGGTGGAGGACGGCGGCGTCATCTCCATCACCGCCAAAAGGCCGCGCGACGAGAAGGATGAAGAAGAAGAAGAGTGCACGTGGCATTGCTCGGAGAGGAGGAGTCGCGACGGGCTCCTCCGGCGGCGGAGGTTCAGGCTGCCGGAGGACGTGAAGGCGGAGGAGGCCAAGGCGTCGATGGAGAACGGGGTGCTCACTCTGGTCGTGCCCAAGGTGGAGGTGAAGAAGCCGCAGGTGAGGTCGGTTGAGATCGAGGGCGGAGACGGCAAGAAGAAGAGGTCGGAGAAAGGGAAGAAGAACAAGGAGGAGCCCGTTTGCTGCACGTTTTGGCATCGTTAATCAAATATTTGAGAGGTGTTATTGTTGTAATCAAAATCCTACTAAATTTATATATATTCGACAAGATGAACAGAAAGATCCACAGCTGGAACAAAAATAGATAGATCATTGTTGCTGTAATCGACAAACAAGAGTGCAGAAACAAGATTACAAATGAAAGAATACACACGCATGCATTCGCCTCTTCTCTGCTTGCTAAGCCTTGTTTCAGTTCGCAGACAAGCAATCAGGGCGACTCAACAAAATACAAAACTAATTAAACTTCTTCGCTTTGTTTCAGTCGAAGCTGGGGAGTGCAGGGTCGAGGATGATATCGTAGTCCTCGATTTGGCAATCGACTGCAATCCCCTGATGAACTGGATACCAAGCCAGCGATTCCACTCCATCCCGTTGCGTTCCCAAATCTGTGAATATGATTAAACTACAACGTCAGTACCTTGATTCGACAACTTTCTTTCAGTCGAACAAATTGGATTCACTGACTTTGTGGCAGAATCCGATGGTCGAACAGTGCATGGCTTTCTTTCAAGCTGTCCCAGTTGTGGTATGCCTCTTTGACCAGATGATGCACGATGGCCTGCAGATAGAAAGATGATCTTCAGAGCTGTCGAGTTTTTGGAGAAGAATAGTCAGTACTTACCCTTTGAGGCTTGCTTAGTTGCTGCAATGTGAGGGTGATATCGCCATAGACGATCCCCACGACTTCACAAATAGGGTTCAACAGGAGGCTGCACTGTGATCCTTGGTGCAGATAAAGCTTTTCTTCCACAGGGCAGGTCCTGGCATGAGCAATTGTTGCCTCCCACACCTTGTCTGACATCCCAACTCCCAGTATCTGATCCATGGAAACCTCCGTGAATTAGTCGATCGTAGGTTTTGGAACCGGCAATGAGGTAGATCGATCGGTCAGCCATACCTGGCGGAGTGAGCGAGGGTCGATGGTCAGTAGCTTCAGGAATTCTTGAACATTGTGGATTTTTGCAGACGCGAGTTTTTTGTGGAAAGCTCCATCTTTTCCGATCTTCTCCAGCCGCCAGACTTCGTCGTCGAGAGCCGGCGGGTAGTGCTTCCTGTACACTGTTTAATGGATTGGGATCGTGGTTAGTTAGTTGATGATTTGTAGATCGATATGATTCAGGGAAGTCTGTGCTCACGTTCTCCTCTGTGATCTTTCACCATGAAGGCGGCCGTCGTGGCTTCCTTAATCCTCTGCCCGTCGTGGCTCCCGGCGACGACCCTCGCGCCGATCCGGAACTGCCTGCTCCGGATCCAGCTCGAGTTGTCGGTGAAGGAGAGATCGGAGATGACGGCCGAGGCATCTCTCATGGTGATATTGACATCCCCCGTGATCAGCGGCCTCCTTCCCGTCCTCTGCTTCACGATATTCCGCTGGAATTCGGCGCTGCTCCACTCCTGCTCGTCCTCCGCCGGGAAGTCTCCGTCCAACACGACCACCTCCACTCGGATCGGCGACTGCAGCGGCGAGGCCAGGGGCTCGCCGGTGCGAGCGTCGACGATGACGAGCTCCAGCGGCTTGTTCTCCGCGCCCTCTATTTTGCTGCCGGTAAAAATGGGCTGCGAGAGCTGCGTCCCGAACACCAGCTTCAAGCTCGGTGATTCCGGCGCCGCTTCGATGCGCATCGAGCTAGACCTGAGAGAGCAAGCGTCGGAAGTCGGAAAAAGCTCGCATCTTGGCAACCGATCACATCAAGAAAAACAGGATCGCCACAATTCTCTTACCTATGGAACAAGCGCATGCTGCGAATCACTCCTTTCTCCACCTCTTCCTGCACCTAATCAATCGCCATTAAGAAAACCGCCATTAATTCATCTCCTCAATCACCACAAGTTTAGGTTCCTCTAAATCGCAGACATGGAGCATACCACTTTGCGAAGCAACGGCTCCAGCGCCGACGAAATGTTCTGCGCAGACTTAAACACCATCGCCTCTCTGATCACTCTGTTAAACAAACAGCCATTATTAACATGAAAAACAGGCACCGGCCTTCAAAAACAAAATTGCAGAATTGGGTTCAGGACTACGAACGTGGAAAGCGAAGGGATCCGACGACGGGCTCGCTCCTCGTCGGAGGATGAGTCGCGGTCTCGATCAGAGTCCTGGCGAAGCCTCTGGGCTGTCATTGATATCTCTGTCGAGGAAGAAGAGATCGAGGAGAGGTATCTATAATGAATACTGTCGCTGTGATCTAGAGTACGGAGTATTTATGGAGATCGGACAGCCGCAACGAGGAGGAAAATTAAGGAAACTGCCTGGAAGAAGCTTGGAAGCTAAGGTGAGGTAAAGGGGTAGGGAGTTCGTAGCAGACAGTTGAATTGTTCAGTTACTGTGCTTCTTCCGGTGCTCGTAAGCTGATTAACTGCGAGATCTGTGTCAGTGTTGGCAGAAATTTCCATGCAAATAGCAGAAGAAGCTGCTGCTGCTGCTGCTGCATGCGATTTGGGCGTGGAATATTCAAACTCGCAGTCAGAGAAGGTAAATGGGGCCGACGACGTGAGAGAGACGAGGTGGGTACGCTCGAAGATCCCGCGTGAAGTCGAGAGAGAGAAGGATCGTTGGTTTGCGCGTGAAGACGTGGGCAGAGACTGGACTTGGGGGATCTTAATTTGCTCCGACAAGAAATCCGAAAGCGATAGTTGACGAGATGCAGTTGGTTCTTTTGCGCGTTGGGAGTCAACGGTTGGCGGCTGTTTTATGATCGATAATAGTTAATTCAAAATGGTCATTGAGGAGCCATGCTCATAATTAAATCTAATGCTCCCAAATGGCTCAGAGTCAACGGGTCGTGTTTCTTTTATTTGATCCCCTGTCCATTTGAAAATTTTCTTTTATAAATTCGTTCTCGAATCCGCTATCTATTTAAAAGAAAATTCTCATGAATTTATCGTAATTAAATTTCAAACTCTAGACGTCTGTCGTTAACCATTTCACTATTACTTTTGGGACGTATTTGTATTTCTTTTATGCAGATTTGCTATTCTGGGCGACAGCCTCCTGCGCGCCCCGTGAGCGCCTCCATCCGAGCCGTCCATCCATCTGATCGCCAGATCCGAGCCGTCCGATTCGACCGGAATTCGGTCGGATTCCGGCCGAATCGGGGCCGGACTCCGGCCGCGGTCGACGCGCACGGAGCCGGCGCGTCGACCGCGGCCGGAGTCCGGCCCCGATTTGGCCGGAATCCGGCCGAATTCCGGCCGAAATCGGCCGTCGGTATCTGGCGGCGATTTCGGCCGAAATTCGGCCGGATTCCGGCCGAATCGGGGCCGGACTCCGGCCGCGGTTGACGCGCCGGCGCCGGGCGCATCGACTGCGGCCGGACTCCGGCCCCGATTCGGCCGGAATCCGGCCGACAGTGGCGCCAGGCACTGTTGCCGGATTCCGGCCGGAATTCCGACCGGATTCCGGCCGAAATTCCGACCGGATTCCGGCCGGAATCCGATGCCGGTGTGTGCGCCGTCGAGTTGCGCTTCCAATGAGTCCGGGATGGCTACCGGCGGTGACCGGACGACGATGAACGACCGCCGGAAACGCGCGGGGGTCGGGGGGCGCTCACGGGTCGCGCACAGTGCCGTCACCCAGAATAGCAATTCTCATATAATATCATGTTTAGTTTCGTGTTACATATATATATATTTGATATTCTGTGCAATCCGTACTACTGCCGTGAATGACACAGTCGATCCATCGCCGTTGTCGCCACCCTCGCCACGTTGTCCCACCACCGCCGGCCACTGGCCCGGGCACGATCGACACGCCTCTCGCCAGCGCTTTGGCTGGCGTCGGATTCCGACCGGATTGTGGTAAGAATCCGATGCAATTTGGTTGAAAATCGGTGCGCACCACTACTGACCGCGTTCCGACCAAATTGCGTCGGATTCTGATCACAATCCGACTGGAATCCGACGTCGACCAACTCGCCCGTGAGCGGCGCGTCGATCGCACCCGAGTCGGTGGCCGGCGATATCCGGACGGCACGGCGAGGGCGATCGGCAACGGCGGGGTCGGGGGCGGAATACTGTGTATTCCCACATTTAGATTGTCAGATTTAGCGCGCTATCACGTGATAGACGATGGATCGTGTGACGCTCACGAGCTCGCATGAGGGAGTCACACAGAATATCAAATATATATATATATATATATATATATATAATATTCATTTATTTTAATTTTAATTTTTAAAATTTATTTTCTTAAGTATTTTATCACCGTATCACACTTGTGATATGATGATAATTTTAAATCTATGCTGACAATGTAAATTTATGTTGCTAAAATGTTTAAAGGGATGAAGCAAGACGTTTTTTTTGACATACTAAAAGTTTTTATAAATTAAAGTTAATTATATATCAAATAAATAAGAAAGACCTAAAAGAGGTAAGGCCTTCTAATAGAGAAAAGCCTTAATTTCGAAGATAAATTTTTAGCATGTGAGTTATTTCTTATTAAAAATTATGATCAATCCATATTTTGTAATTTAGGGGACCACTTAATTAAGAAATATATATTTCATTATCAAAGTTAAAAAAATAGTCTATTATTAATATAGTTAGTCGCTTAAGAAGTCATTAAGAAGTCATTGAAGACAGAAAACTCATAGAAATTTTCTATTTTTAATTGAGTTGATTGAAAGCAAAGTTAATCAACTAATAAATTTAAATTTAAATTATACTTTGAGGTAGATAATATCTACATTATTGTATGTCATTTCAATTTCTTTTTAGGCTAACGTTTTTCCCTTCAAATTTTATATTTTCCAATCTCTATTATTGCACTTATTTTATTATATTTTATAATCATTTTTTATAAAAAAAAGTTTATTTGCCTTTTAGAAGATTTTCAATAAAGAAAATATTAATAAATTTTTGTGTGAATAAAAAATTTCGAACCTCATAATTTTTTAAAAATTCATTATATTATTATTTTTTCTTAATGCACTAATTATTTTAATCATTCTAATATATTATTTATACTGCACTAATTCACAATTTTGCTAATAACTAAAAGACATCTAACTAAAATCCAAAAATTTTACCGTACTATTCACCCTCGCGGGAATATCCAAAAATGCATTTATTTTTCTCAAATTTTAAAAGGTGTAATATTTTTTTTTTAATTTTTAGACAAAAATCAGCAGACGTCTATTTTTCCCAAATTATCGAAGGCAAAAGTCAGTACTATTCACATTATTATTTGTAATATTTTTTAAAAATTTTAGACAAAAGTCAGCAAACGTCTCTTTTTGTCCAAATTATCTTTTGTCCAAATTATGGAAGGCAAAAGTCAGTACTATTCACATTATTATTTCATATGCGTTATAATAATTATAATTTTACAATTATTATATATGTTATAGTAATTATAATTTCGTTATTGATATAACATATAATTAAAATGTTCAAAAATATTAATGTTACGTTATAATAGTTATGATTTTATAACTGCTACAATGTAGATTCAATTCTATTTATCTTGTAGTAGTTACAAAACTATAACTGTTATAATACGAATTCGACTTGTTCACATAATATTTATGTTGTAATAGCCATAAAATATAAATATTACAACATGTGTAACAACTACAAAATCATAATTGTTACAACTATAATAACAGTTATAAAATTATAATTATTACAATACGAATTTGATTTGCTCGCCTAACATTTACGTTGTACCATTTACAAAATCGCAACTGCTATAACATATATAGCCGTTATAATTCCATAACTGTTATAATTCCATAACCAGCACCAAAAGGCTTTTTCTAGGGCGAAAGCTCCTCAAATATACATTTCAACAAAGATGAAATCTACCACTTGAGCGGCCCGACACGATCAGTTCTATGACTATCAAGAAGTAAATTGAAAAGCTACAGTTAACCATTACGACAATTCAACAGATACACAAAAGGATGTAATATTTCATCATGTCTAAAGAAAACATAAAGGCTAGATATTTATTGCTTTTGAAATTTCAAAATCTAAGCCGATCGCAGGGGAAAAAAATCGTCTATGTACTCTGATACCTCTCACCTGTAAAGCACCTTTCAGAATTTTCTGAATTGGCATATCTTACCTGATGGATTCGATGAGTTTGAGGGCATGTTTTGCGAGGAGAGTTTGGTTTTGTCGCAGCTCAGGCACGATAAGATTGTTGCTGGGAGTTTAACTGGGTTCGGGGGGCACTAGCTTCAGGCTTCGCATCCACTCGCAAAAACTGTAATCGTCAGAATGAACGAAGCTGCATTTTAGCTTTGTTCTTTGCTCAGGGGTCAAGGTGCGAAGCTGAGGGAATCTTGCCTCCTGATTTATGAAAGGATGAACTTGGGTTAGCAATCAAACTCTTGACATGAATAAAAAATCATCTCGAGTTTATGCCAGTTTCATTTATATAATTTTTCCTATGCAAGAGACCCTTTGGAAGAAAAGGGAATCTTTACCTGCTCGTAAGGAGGATCCTTGTGTGCCGGTATCAAACGGGAAACAAAATACCGAGCCTGGGAGCTTCCCTCCTGTTCCGACATTGAAGCACATCAGTGTGTGGATAGATCTAGCGAAGCTACCATCGGTCATGATGGTTAGCAAACTCAACAGTTTGTAGTCTAATATTTGCATATTGATTTGGAGAATTAAGGAATTTTAGAATAGAACGGGAAAAAGAAGACTAAAGACGTCGACATTAAAAAGATATGTAGAGAAAAACGAACTTTAAATGAAAGAATCCGAGGAGCTGGAAAACGTTGCTCAGACAGTTCCTCTGCTAATGTTTTGCAAGCTGCTAAAGCTGCTGCACTTTTTCCTTCTTGAGCTGCAAGCTCAGTACCCTGACATAAAGACCAGCCAATCGATCGTGAATGCTGAATGCACATTAGTGAAAAATTGGGAGCAATTTTATATACCAACGACGATTGAAAGTCAAATGAAAAAGTGATGTAAAGTATAAACTTGAAAGCAATTCAGTATGCCTTTGGTTTCTTAACCTATGTAATGAGATGTTAAACAACCGAAGCATTCATAAATAATGGATTGATAGATTCTATTGGATCAGAATTTTCATGTTTACAAAGAAAAAGAGTAGCCTAAACTTGGAGTACCCACTCAACTGCAAGTCAGAAGTAATTGAATATAGGTTGATTTTTAAGCGCACAAGAATACAAGAAAACAGAGAAACTGAAGAATTATAGGCATACTGTTCTATATTTTACACGTGCAAGCCTAATGCTGGAAAGAATATTCTCCCTGCATGCTCCCCCTTGGAGTTCTTCCAAGACCAAAGCTATGATGTCCTCTCCCGCATTACGCTATGATGTCCTCTCCCGCATTACGTCATTTGGATTTCCCTTAAGACCCAAAGATTAGAATTCCCCAAAGATTAGAGTCGCATGTCTCCTTCATCAATGCATTCCACTATACCTTGCACCACCATAAAAACTCCTTGCCTTCCCTTCCTATGGATTGAAAATCAACTCCTCTTCTCTCTGTGTTTATCTCTATCAATTTTTAGAAGTGTGGTTTGATCTCCTAGAATTAGTGTTTTCTTCCTTTTCCTATTCTCCTTTAATGTGCAACCTCCCCTACTCTACTTTTTGACACAGCTAGTTCTTGCTCTCTTTTTTTTCTTCTCATCTGTGCATAAATCTAAACTAGAACATCCCTAAAAAGCCAAACTCATTTAACCTCCTTTGATACAAATTAGGTTCACTTTTAGTCATCTCCAAGAAGAATCACCAATTCAATGATAGCACCTTCACCCTTCTCCTCAACAGCTACAATGATGCCTCTGTGAAGGTGTCAACCTTACTGACTCTACTGTACACAGTTTCTCTCCAAGTAACAATGGCAGGTAAGAATGCACCAACGTTTAAATTTTTGTTTTAATGCTAGGAATGATAGCTAGAACAAATAATTTTGATGATGACCAACATACCGCATGACAGTATAAGCTGGTGCCTGATGACATTAATCAAGTAGAAGATGGAGAAGACAAGGAATATGATGTAAATTTACATGATCATCGCAAAAGCCTATGCCAACCAAACAAAAACATCTTGACTCTATTGTTATCATCAACCAACAATCCTCCATCTGGTATTTGGTCATCTAATAATGTTCAGCGAGATCCCTATGTTTTAGTGGTATATCAATGTTGGAGTAGTTGTTGTATTGTTACTCTCACCTAATATCAAGCAAAATATAAGGCATAGGTTTGGTTTGAAGATGGAGATAAGTGCTTTGACCTTCTTGTTCCTTAGGATTATAAATATCCCATGATGAAAGAGTTCCAACCAATAAATTAGATTAGAGACACTAACATAATAATGGCAAAAGACATGTTTAGGACCAAGAACGGATAAACACATTAACAGGAGAGCGAATAAAAATGAAAAGATAAAACCTTGGCTGCACTTCTACTAACAAACTATTCTCTTCACAAACACAGCGATGTCTCCTCTCTGCTCACAAACAATGGCCTCTGCCAATTTCTTCTCATCATAAACATCCAATTTATTGGTAGCTTCATCCCTGACCAAACAAGATAATGCCACTGCTTACTCAGCATTTAGATCGGCATTCTATTATCCTATGTTTACTCTAACTTGAGTATGAGTTTCATATACAAGTGGATCAAGTGTCTAAACAAGCTAGTCCTAAAATATTTGGCATGTGATCAACAGGAATCCAATGTCCATTTGGAGTTCAGGGATTGAAAGTTGGCACCTAACAAAGGTATAGAGAAGGTAGATGAAGAGTACAAGTATCTATGGCATTGTTTCGTTTTTTATATGAATCATGTGATTGATGTGTTGTACCAGATTTTTTTAATGTTATTGTTGCCATAATGTGTTTTTACATCCTTGTCTCCTCCTTTAGCAAAAGTCAAACAATTGCTATACTCTGAATTCAATTCCCCAATTTTTCTTCCTATAAAGTTTCAAAAACCATATGCAGGTGATATGCAGTTGACCCACTGTATAACACATATCTATGATATGCAAGATATTATGCTCAAAATTAAATTAAAAAAAATTGATCGAAGGATTAACATATATATATATATATATATATATATACAACAGTATATTAATCAACACATAAATTCATACTTCCGTGATGCCAATGATACCACGCAAAACACACAAAATTTATCAATCAATATTATTGAATGTGTAATAGACGACATATCTAAGGAATATGAATATAATTAATATCTGGCGTGGGCCCGATCATGTGGGGCCGCTAAGGTGGCGGATTCCACCTTTAGTTGCAGAATGAATATAATTAATATCTGAAATGTTTATCACTTGAAAAAAGTTATTAAGTTAACATATTTAGTAACATGCTCCCATATGGATTTGACCTTAAAACTAGTTTGGTCAAGACAATAATTCAAATGAGTCAAACAGGATTTTTTTTTTACAACTGCATAAGCAACCATTATGCACTCTTGAAATTTACAAATCTTGTTCCTTACCTCATACAAAAGATCACAGATCAAAAGATAGTTATAGGAAAAAGAAAGATATATTAGGGTTCCAATAGCCATTTTTATAAGAGAGAAAAAGGAGAAAATATTGGTAGAGAGGTGAATAAAAGTCTGATATTTACTCCTGTAGATGTTAGAAGAGAAAATGAGTACAGTGTAAACCTGCATTCAATGGAGACAGTTAATGGAAGTTTAGTGATCCAATATTTGCATCCACCTAAAGAAGAAAGGGCCTCTTGAAAGAGAAACATACCTAATCTCTTTGGAATCTTGGATTTAATAAAATGATGGATGAAAAAGCAAGGTTTTAAAAAGCAACTGGCTAGGCCACATATGTAACTGACTAAGCAGATTGTTACATAGGCCAGATTGCATGTTGCAAATAAATTAGAAAAAATCTAAAGCTTGAAATTAGTTTAATGGGTGAATTGAAAATACTTGGTTACAGTAAGACCATAGTATAGTAGAATGCCTGATGCAGGTTACCGTATGTGAATATGGATATAGTTGATCATAAACAAATTTAGACAATAAAACAAGTCAAAAAACACAATTAGAATAATGTGACGGAAAGTGCACAAGATGTTAATCCTCTATTAACCCAAGCAGATTCATTGAAAGCTCTCCAATTAAAGAGAAACATGGCATTTAAGATAATGCCCACTTGAACACAAGAAAAGAAACAGCCTTTTATATTTCCCTCGTACTTGGTTACTTCAGTGACTTAAAAAGAACTACTTAGCACTAATATCAAGGAAACTAATGCAAGATTGGCAATATACACATATTTATAATACATTGAAATCATCAGAAAAAGACCAGATTTACCAACCTGCCTAACAGACAAGTCAGAAGTGTAGATCAATTTACTCAAACAATCTGCTAATCATTTTGAGGTTCATAGTTCATGTATATACCAACATGAAGGAAAGTTAAAAACTATTGAGAACATCCATCGCGAGACTAGATAAGAGTTATCTGACATGTTTTAAATTGCAAGAATAAGAATGATGTAGTTTGTCCGACCAAGGAAGTGCTGAAAGTGACTTACCAACCATATGAAAATATCTGTTCCATGGTCAAGGACCACAGCAGCATTAGATTGCATAGCAAGATCATATGCTGATAACTCCTCAAAGGTACCTCCTTCATGATGCATCAGACATCGAGGTGCCAACATCCGAAGGGACAAATCAAATGAGGCATTCAAGAACAAGTTTCTTAAGACTGACCTTTCATCCTCATGACCGACAATATTTCCTAAGAGTGATCCCCTTCTAAGATGGAACAAGCTTTCAGGAAGAGTTGATAACTCCCGAGGAAACTGATAAAGCTTGGACTTGGGTGGCTGAGAACCAAACTTTAAAGCAATATCCTTAACTCTTTCATCTACTGTAAGTCTCATATCAATAGCGTCAGAAGATGTCTTAGCATGCAAGAGAACTCTCTTAGCAATAAGCACAGCAGCTACATCTTCTTGGATACTTCTAAGATACATGGATACACTATCCACAGTAGGTAACCTCACAGTAATCACTCTAGAAATGTCAGCTTGATATATATTTGAATAACGAGCTGCAAATTGGAAATAAACATAGTCATTCTTAATATCTCCTTTAGTTTCCATGGACAAGGAAAAGCTCTGTGTTTCTTCAACACTATGCATCTGGATACAAACTGAAGAGTCATTCTTGAATGTTTCATGTGAATCAGCAGTGGCCTCTTCTCCTGGCCCAATGACTTGAGTCACAAGAATATCATCCGAACAGCGTATTTCAAACAATCCATGTGAACCAGAAGCCCTCATGGATGCCCTTTGCAAGTTGACACCAAATGCTTCTCCAAAATCATCATGAAGTATCAGTACACCACCAGAGCTTTTTGCTAGAGGCTGTAGAACAGCAATCCTAACTGGACATGTACCTGCACAAAGAATATCCACTGTAGTCTCATGTCGGAGTGCTTCTTGACCAAGATGTTCCATCCACTTCATAGCTGTCCTCTCCATGTATGCATAATTTGGATGAGAAACTGAGTGTGGAACTGATCCAGGTCCATAAGTATTAGGACCACCAATACAGGCAATGATTCTGCAATTGCCTCCTGATCTTTTGATGATTCCACGTGTCATATCAGCTGATGGTCCACGAATGATTGCTAGAGCAACCTCCACTGCTGTACCTATGCATCGGTCGCGAGATGCTTCTGGAATGTTGAGTTTATATGATCTTAGAGATGAAAATATAGTGTGCATCACGGGAAGTGAAGCATGTACAGGTGACAAATAAACACCAGTGCCATATATGAGAGCTCTCAAAGATTCTTCGGTGGGTGATTTGTCACCTGGTATGACATCAGCTGATGCCACTGAGCCCTCTGAAAAATCATACACCGACACTGTCCGCCCATATGTTATGACACCAAGCCTTGTAGCGGGGGGCAAGGAGTCAACAAAAGCATGCAAAGAACCTTGGAGATGCTGGAGATGTGCTTCATCTAAGCATTCATCAATTACAAGAAAAATAGGTGCAGTCATTCTCGAGTCAGAAACTGGAATAAAACCTGGCCGTTTATTTCCTATCTGAACATAATCAATAGCTGAGGAAGAGAGTTCTGGCCAGTTTTGAAGATCTTCCTTACTGGGAACTATATATTCGCCATCACTGCTATTCAACCTCTGACATATTACACACTGCCACTGTCCTGATCCAATTAGAATTTCACAGTAAAGGTTTGCATAAGCCCCGCAACTTTGACAACGATAAGGTTCACGGTGTACAACCTCAGGACCAGGTGCAATTTCTCTCCCAGGGGAGACCAAAGCTCCAAAACCCAAGCTAGGCACATTCGCAAGTTTTTTACGCTTTAACACCTATCATGGGAAGTAATACTTGGAAAATTAGCTGAAGATGCCTAACCCTACCATTAAGAACTTATTAGCTGAAGGGCAAAAGTTCATGTTCTTTAAGTTAATTTTGCAAATAATAGCAAGAAAACCAATACACCTTCTAACAGCATTTGATTGTAGGAACCCAAGTTAATCTATGCAAAAAGGTTGAAATGGTTTAAAAGAACACTGAGAAGATTAATAAACCAAAAAAAGAAGAAGAAAACAATAATACAAGTTGATAGGAAATTTGATTTACAGTATCACAATGAATACCTTGTGAGCAGAAAATAGAACATACGGGGACTCAAAAGTAGACTCATCCAGACCAGCAGAATGGTGCAATGGCAGCTCATGGGATCCATTGGAATAATGAGGCGATGAGGATGTTGGCAAAGTAGATCCTGACGAGAATGGTACTGGTTGCGGGGTTGTCGGTGTAGCTCGGAAAGGCACTGCTGCTGGCCGTAGAGGTGGAGCAAAAAGTGGTGGTCCGGGAGGAGTGCTGAACTGTGAAACAGCAGTGTTAACATGGACTCCGTCTCCTGATGACAGTGAGCTAGGCGTCTGTGGTGACGTGCGAGGCAGTTGGTTTTGTTGGGGTGGCAGAAAAGAAAATGTTGATGGAGAGGAGAATGCAAGTGGAGTAGGCCGCCGTTCAGGTCGAGGCATTGGGGCATTAGGAGTAGCAACTGGAGGAGAGTAGCCCATAGAAGGAGGTGGAAGCGATGGAGTATCCATGGGTGCTCAAGTTCCTGTCAAATCCTGTCAGTAAGAAGGACAAACGAGAAACCTAATGATTATGTGGAAGAACAATGTTAACAAAATCACCACGAAACCAATTGAAAATGGAACTGCAAAAAACTTCTGAATGAAGATATGACGAGCTTCAATTCAGCAAAAGATGGAATTCATAAGGAAACAAAACCAACCCAAAACATCAATTTACAATCAGCAGTAACAATGAATAAAGGGCAAACAAATAACAAAAGGAGCAAAACCAAAAGTCCGACGAAATCAACAAGAAAAGATCCAACTTTGCTACGACAATAGACGATCAAAGAGCGAGAATCGAGCAGAGGAAGAAAAAAAAACAGAAATTCCACAAAACGAAAAGGAAACTAACCAATGTTTCAGAATCTCTTCACTTAAAAAAACGGCAGCTGAGGCAAGGAAGCAGAAAACTTACTTGGCCGTCGTCAACGACCCTTCAGTCAAAATCGCTGCGTTTCTCTCAATCTAATTCGGATTGTCTGAGCGATTGGAAGGATTGAAGCGAGGCATGAGACGAGAACCAAAGATCAGAGAGAGAGAGAGAGAGAGAGGGCAGGAATCGCTCGCCAGTGCCCTCGTCTCTCCCTCGTCTGATGCAGCTGCAAAGGGCGGAATGCCCGATCTAGGTCTCCTGCCTCGGCGGCCCTTGCCGTGGTCGCTCTCGTTCGAGGGTTCAAATCGTGGGTTTGGGCGAATCCGAATCCATTCGAAGCCGTAGATCTTTCGAGTACGGAAAAAGGAAAATCTAGGAAAGGGGAAAGATACGGAGGAAATATAGGAAACGAAAGAAAAAAAGGGAAGGAAAAAAAAGAGGCAAATTTGATATTGACACCCCTGCTGTTTGTTATATTAAGAAAACATTCGTTTTTTTCCAAAAATTATAAAAGGAAGTCCATTTTAACACCATCCTCAAATGAACCTCCCTTTTTTTTTCATCAAATTAACTTTTAGGGCATGGTTAAATATGGAGTTCATGGCCTCCATTAAAAGAATGTAGAGCTTTTTATAGTTAACTTAGTTATAATGAATAAGTAGAGTTATTAAAGTGGATAAGAGTTTTTCAAATTTTATATGACATTAATTGACAATATCATCCTCTATCGTGATCAACTAATTTCTCATTCACTTCTCGATTTACCTCCTTAATAGATAGTACGCAAAACGTAAATTTTGATTTTGAAATTAATTTTGACTTTCATTGATTAGGTCGACCATCACAAAATCGTCTTGGTCTATTAAGACTGGGACTGTTGCTAGATGGTTCTTCAAATTCCAATCATTTTTATAGAACCGGATTAGTCAAAAAGTGATGGATTAGACTTGTCTATGATAGATTAGACATATGGTCGTTATACTATTTTAAAAGCATTATACTTTTATTTAACCCTTTGTAGAGTATTTTTTAAAAATATTTTATAGTTATTATATACTTTCTTTTCTAATTTAAATCATCAAAAAATAATGTAACAATTTTGAATGAAAATGTTATATTAATCTAAAAAATTGATCAAACTAGCAAACAAACATCTTGAAGCTTTTTAAACGTTTTTTTTATATTTTATAGTCGTTATATGCTTTCTTAATTCAAATTTAAAATTTAATTTTTTTGAATTTTTATATTTTAAAACTTATTTAGTTGATATTAAATTTGATAATAAAAACTTATTTATTCATTTTACTTTGTGTATAGTTCACAAACTTTGCACAATGTTTATTTATGAATATTAACAAACTAAATACACATTGTTCAATTTATTCATTTACTTTATGTGTATATTGAATGAATCTTATCAAATTGAATATCAAACTTACTCACGAATGTTTGATTCATCTAAATCCATGCTTTCTTACCGAGCAAGTAACATGATCATATTAGATTTTCATTCAACTTAGCAAGTGTGTTCACACAACACAAATTAAGGCAAATCAACGTCATGAGAAAATCCTGAACGAATCCAAAGTAAGTTGCTTTCAGTGATTTCCCTCCACCAAATACAAGGAACTAAATCACTGTCAAAACAAAAAGCCATCAAGCATTGTTTTAGCGTGTGGGGCAGCATCCACTGTTCCTTCTTCTTATCTCAACACCTCTTCACACTCATTCTCAATGTGCAGCTAAAAACAGGGCAGAAATCTAGGGTTTAAGAGCCGCGAGATTGCGAATAGCGAATCGAAGATGCCGAATTCATTGTTTAAGGGCAACTAGATCTCCACTCACCTAGTGGAACAAAGTGAAACATCATTGTTAATGCACCTATCATTGTGTTCTTAGATCACAATTATCAGTATCAGTAATATTTATTTTGATATTATTAGCAGATAGTGATTGGATTCCAACAATATGCAAACCGCGTTAAGTCTTGAGGATTATATATATTATTATTGATCTTGAACTGGATTTCATGAGAATTCCAGACTGTAATCCATCGAACAACATCAACATCGATCTACATGCTCCATTTTCTTCTTCTCCTACTCTGAACTGTTCTAAACATAATCCTAATTCATTAACCGATCGAGATTCTTGCAATTAAATTTAAACAGTTCCAGCAATAAGATATTACATGGATCGGATACGCTGTGTTCTTCTTCTTCTTCTTCTTCTGATCAAAAAGAAGAAGGAAATCAAACACTCCGAAATGGGATCAGTGACTGACGAGCGAATTCAATGCCTCGAGGAGGTGGACGGAGATGAGCACCGCCGAGGCCGGCACGCTGAGCGTGACGGCCGCGAAGATCCCGATCGCCCAGCTCGGCCTGGTGCTCATCAGGACGGTCTGCAGCAGGCACAGGACCTCGCAGACGTCGGCGTGGTAGGTCGCGTAGTAGCGCTTCTCCCAGTCCATCCACTCCGCCGGCGCCTCGTAGTTCGTCTCCGCCATCTTCATCTCGTGGATCCGCTTGCGCAGCACGATCATGCTCTCGTCGACGAGCTTCCCGCCGCTGTAGTCCCAGCCGAAGGCGGCGACTCTGCGGGAGGGTAAGCGGGGACGGCGGCGGAGGTCGCCAGGGAAGCTGGGTGGCAGGTGGTGGCGGATTGGGAGGGAGAGGGTGGAAGGAGGCATGGTCGGTCGGTCGGTTAAGGAAGGGGATCGCTGAATTGCGATGTGTGGAGAAGACGGCGGGGGTTTGGGCGGTTTTTATAGGGATGGCGAGGGAATCTGACAGGTAATTAACTGTCGCGGCTGGGCCGTGTCGATCCGGCTGCTGCGGATCCGACGTCGGCACGCGTGAACCGTCAGGATGTAGACGCGTGGCAACAGGCTTTGGTCGGCGCCGTGGATTAGTTTACTAGTCGGATTGTTTATTGGAGATATTAATTGTAAGGGAAGCTTCATTTCTTGTTTCGGTCAATGAGACAGATGGCAAATCAGGATTAGTTCTACTAATTTAATGAAATATTTATATAATAAATTTAAATTTTATGTTGAAATAATAATTTTTTAAAAACATTAATTTATTTGGATCAACCGACCCACGTCCAGCATCAGCCGTGATTTGTCTCGGACGAACTGCTTGTAGATCCATGCCGACTCCAGCTCCGATTCCTCTTTTTTCAGGTATCTCCGATGACCTCGAAAGCAGGCTTTGCGAACTATTCTGGCTCGATGCTGTTGATAATTAAATCATTGATATGCCACTTCAACCTTCGTAGATCCTATCGATGAAAAGAACCTGAGAAAGAAAAGAACTGAGCGAGCAGATTAACAGGGCGCCGGGATTTCTCACGGGACCACTCCGACGCTCAAGTCAAAAGAAAACAAGAAGAGGTAGAATATATATGTAAAGAATTCGAGAGCATCTCTTCATACATGCGGGATTTATATAGTAGCAGAGGGAGCGTGATCTTTGGAGATTAACACGTGTGATTGGCTGTTAATGCGCCATTAATACGATATTGGAGGCATAATCTTTGATGGTTTTCAAACATCCAACAGCTCAGTAGGGTTGATTATCTTCATTCGACGGTTGTGCGCATAAGTGTGCGGGATTTTCGGGGACCAAATTTGGGAACTTGGTCATCGCCCTTATCCTTTTGGATGAGCTGATAAATCTGAGCTAAGGAGAAAGGTCAGTGTATTTGTCCGTTGATGACTGATCTGACGTGTGAGATCGGAAGATATGTGGCCGAACTGTATGAATAGTCGAGCTGTGAGAGCATGTGGCCGAACTGTATGAATAGCCGAGCTGTGAGAGCATGTGGCCGAGCTGAGCTGACCTGAAGGTATAGCGGAGCCGACCTGAATGTGTAGCCGGGCTGACTGTACGTCTGGCCGAGCTGACCTGTATGTGTGGTCGAGCTGAACTGGCCATGTCGAACTGAGCGTGTGGTCAAACTCACCTATACGTGTGGTCGAACTGACCTAACATATGACTGAGCTGACCTGAAGGTGTGGTTGAGCTCTCCTGAATGTGTGGCCGAGCTGAACTGAACATGTTACCGAACTCATGTGTGGCCGAGCTCACCTGAGCGTATGGTCAAACTCACCTATATGTGTGGCCGAGCTCACTTGAGCGTGTGGTCGAACTCACTTATTTGTGCGATCGAGCTCACCTGAGCGTGTGGCCGAGTTGACCTGAACATATGACCGAGCTGACCTGAATGTGTGACTGAGTTCTCCTAAATGTGTGGCCGGGCTGAACTGAGCGTCGGCCGAAGCTTACCTGAACATATGGCCGAGCTAACTTGAATGTGTGGTTGAGCTCTCCTAAATGTGTGGTCGAGCTGAACTGAGTGTGTGGCCGAACTCACCTATATATGTGGCCGAACTCACTTGAGCGTGTGACCGAGCTCACCTACATGTGTGACCGAGCTCACCTAAGCGTGTGACCGAGTTCGAGCCATGATTTACCCTTTGACTTTATATATGTTAGGTTAGATATCACTTTGAGTCGATTATTGATCTCTTTTTTAATGTCAGACCAATCAAGATCTGCCATATTATATTATGAACTTTTTTTTTTTAATCTTTTGCTAGATTCGACTTTGTCCAAATTCTCGATTGCTTTTGTTTCTCCGTTTGCCTCTTTGGTCGATTTTAGGGGTTTTAGCAGGTCGTGGAGGAGGCTGTCGAATAGGTCGGCGATGGCGTGCCTTCCGAGATCGGACGTGTTCTTAGCGTTCAATCTCACACCGTCCAGGTGTCTGTAATCCCTTCTCTGCTTGTTTTTTTTTCCCTCCCCTTCTTTCTTATTTGTTCATCTTGATTTGGACTTCTTGCCTCATCGTAGCTCAGTGGAAGATAAATGTATCTTATCCCAAATAATCGGCACAAAGATGGTTTGATGATCATGATGATAATCCAAGCTATATCTAAATCGCTTTTCAAATAACTCTTGTTCCAAATCATAGACATATCGTCAAGTAAACTGTTGTGAATCTCAGCCCTATTTCTTTTAAACCTTGAATCAGGATAAACACTTTGATTTTGCGAATTAACGCTGCTAATTTTCACCTAATGCCCCATATCATTTTGTAACCTGCAAAAAATTTTAGATCTTATAGACAACCTTTTTTTTTTTTTGCTGTTGTTAGTTTCTTCATTATTGACATCCAACTTGTGTTTTCAACATGAGATTTTGTTCTATTAATCTTTTTCAGGCTCTGCTGCAGCTTAGAAATCAGATTAATTCAGAGCCAAGATGACATTAAGAACCCAGAGATCAAATTTAAGGCTGAGTTTTTTTTTTGAACAACTAATCATCATCTTGATTCAAGCAGCACTTTAAAGATGGACATCAAAGATTGTTCTACTGTAGAACTCATTCAACAAAGGGAAAGGTAAAATTCTGTTTCAAATTGTTTTCTTGCAGTGCTGTATGCTGACTACTGTGATGTCTTTAATCTCTTTTTTGTTTCCTATGAAAAGTGACAATAATTTCCACTGTTTAATTCACATCGAAGAGTAGATTAAAGTGTTAAATAGATTGGAACATATAATTTTTGTGACATTTTTTTTACCTTTGATGCTAATTGAGTTTGTCACATTTTGCCCTTGTATTTGTAAGAGACATTTGTCCTTTTTGTTTCCTCCACAATGCTCAAGGATCACAAAATTCCTCCAGTTTGATCTTTGCCATTTACAGCCACACTTCATTTTGCCCTCTTCCTAGTTCCATCTTTTGCCCATTTCAGATACACTTCATGATCCATTATTTTGTTCGAGCTTTGCCTGATTAATCTTAGAGATAGATAACCTTACCTTTCACCATGAGATTTACCCAATAAATTTAAAACATAACTTATGCATATTTAAAAGCAACCTTCAACATTTCTATAGAAATTGAACTTAGCATGGCAATGTCATAACTGAATGGATATTTGTAATTTCATCACTCACTTTATTTCATAATCAATCACCACAACAATAAAAAAACAAAAAGAAAAAAACAGTCTTTCTAGTCGAGGGCACTCTTCATTTAATTAACACAAGCATCTCTTATTGCACAACCAAAATCAATCAAGCCCTCAATAAAAAAACACAAAAAAAAAAAAAGTTTGTTTTTAAGTCCAATGCATGGGACGACGACCAAATATCTAACATTTGAAAGCTTCTAAGATGCACTTGAGCTTCAGGCTGGTTATAGTAGATATGTATATACTAAGCATATTAACCAGTGTTCCTCATTCCTGCAGCAATGCCATTGATTGTGATGAGCAGAGCATCCCGAAGTTTATGGTTATCGTCATCGTGCCTCAACCTTTGCAGAATCTCAACCTGCAAGAGATTAAGTGGATTGAGATACGGCAGCCTGCTTTCGATCAACCTCCTCAAACTTCGGTTGTTGTCCGAGAGTTTCTCATGGCCACTGACAATTAGCACAAACTTCTCTGTTGCCTGTAACTCTGACCTTAGCTGGGAACCTAGGGCCCTTCTGCTCTCGGAGACAAGTACCTCTTCATAGTGTTTGGCTATGGGAATGTCGGCCTTGGCGACTACCATTTCAATAAGATCGATGGTTGATTGGAAAAAAGGCCACTCCTTGTACATAGCCTTGAGGTCCTCTTGGTAGCCCTTGTCGCATGCATCTTTGAGGCCAGAACCGACTCCGAGCCATGCAGGGAGCACAAACCTAGTTTGGGTCCAAGCAAAGACCCACGGAATGGCCCTTAGGTGGCCAATGCCAGTGGAAGCCTTCCTCCGTGTAGGCCGGCTTCCTATGTTCAGGAATCCAAGTTCAGCCTGAGGAGTGGCCTCCTGGAAGTAGCCTAGGAAATCTGGGTTCTCATATACAGTGTTCCGGTACTGATTGCAGCTTGCCTTGGAGATTTCCTCCATGACACATCGCCATTTCTCCTCTCTAGGTGGGAGTGGAGGATTCATTGTTGCAAGAAGTACAGCGGTCGAGTAGATCTCTAGTTGCCTCACTGCAGTCTGGGGAAGACCAAACTTGGCCTGGACCATCTCACCTTGCTCTGTTGACCGAAGAGTTCCCTGCCACCAGAATGTTTAGGAAGATTAACCCCCCCATACCAACATATAGAAAATCACCAAGCTTAGTTGAGGAATGAAAATATGAAGCAATGGCATTTGTTCCATTAAGACTTAGAAAGCAGGTCCTAGTTAGTTGCTTTGGGTACAGTGTGATGAAAATGTGTATGAATGTGATGATGACTCATTGGATCATAATTCATTCATTGGATCCTCATTTTAACTTAAGCATACATAATGTGAAATAGACTGAGCTAGATTGGGCTCGACAAAGCGAAAACTTCAGTGTAGGTTGACTTACCATTACAGAACCAGGAGGCTGTGACTGTATGGCTAGATATGTTGGGCCACCACCGCGACCAATGCTACCACCTCGACCATGGAAAAGTGTAACTTTAATCCCATACTCCTTACAGGCAGCAACAACATCCTCTTGAGCCTTGTATAGTTCCCATGCAGCTGTAAATCTCCCAGCATCTTTACCGGAATCAGAGTAACCAACCATAACCTGGATATTATTTGCCGGTTGTTAAAATCAGAGATGAGTACTACCGAAGGATCTGTAAAGAAAAATATCATCACCTCTTGCTGCCCGTTATGGTTCTTTATAATGTGCTCTCTGTACCAATCAATCGAGAGTAACTTTCTGATCACGGAGCCAGCTGCTCTGAGATCTTTCACCGTCTCAAACAAAGGGACAACTCTAAGCCTGTAAAAGGCGCAAGGTATATAACTCACACTATTCTATGTAGATATTCCTTCCAACATTTAGTCCAGAGCTATGCTTCTAGCCTTTTTTTCTATTATCAATTGGTTTATGATTCTATCCATTCATATGCTAAGTTTCGAGAAACAAGTACCGACATAGTTTCTCTATAACATTGAAAAAGTGATACCATGCTGAAACTGATAATTAGTAATCTTACGTTCCGCCTGGACATAGTCTTCCTAGTTCCCCACTGACTGAAAGTCTAGCATCTTTCTGCAACAGTTCGACCGCAAGAACATCACTTGCCTGCCAATTACAAGTAATGCCTCAGAGAAAATATTTAAATAGCAACGTAATAAGTAACTTGTGTAATAAGTAGATACATTTGAAGCCATTGAAATCACATATGCACCAAATGAGTCACTCCCTAGTTCAGCGGCAACCTTAAAAGTGTCAAGAACCTCTTTCACATCTGAAGTCACCTGAAACATACCGTCTAATTTTGGATTAAAAAGAAACAAATGCTACTAGTTGAATGGGACCGTAGCGGATACAATTATAAATATCAGCACAAGGGACTTAAGCAATCAAACATGTGCAGAAAGACAAACTAATGGATTTTATTCTCAACCTCTATTCATTAATAGATCAGTGGATCATAGAAATTTCAAAGATTAAGCTTCAATTCATATTTTCAACTGTAACGAGAGCACAATTTCGCAAAAAGAAAGTCCTGGAATCCTAGAAAATTACTCTTCACAATGAAGTGGAAGTACATTCCTGCTACATGATATCTATGTCAAACAGAGCACTTCAAAAAATCAACAACCAGGTCCCCAATAGGGTTTGCACAATGATAGCAACATATTTGGTTTCAAGTATGCTCTGTAATTGTGGTTTACCATAATGCTTAGCATGTACCTTCCTATCATCAGTGAGATACAAAATCATATATAAAGTATGTTGGATCACATCTATTGAAGTTGATCCAATTGGTTTAGGTTTGGTTAGTTGTGTTGTCGGTAAGTTGATGACTCAAACTAGTGGAGCATCGATATGGTGATGTGAATTGCGTCTCTTCAAACTAGTTTGCATGTTTGTTGCCCTTAAGGCACCTATACCTCTGGCTTCCAGAGGAGAGCACAAAAATTGAGATGCCTGAGTTTCTATGACATTAATTTCTTCTTTACTCTAGAAATTGTTTTATGATGATCTAATTACAAAATAGCTATCCATGTCCTTATTCGACCAATTAGTTACAAATACCAATTTCCAACAAAGTAATCTCTCAAGTAGCTGACCTATCAAGAGTTCAGCCCACTCTCAATCACACTATAATTTATCCATTTGATCATGAATTAATTAGTACTTTGTACTGTTTTATTCTATCTTATTACTTGTCAGGTAATACCCTAGCTTGATTTAGTTGAGTGGACAGATATAAGGGGGTGGGCAGTAGAGGGAAGGGATTATGTTGTTTTCCTCATCCTCTTCTTCCTCTTAACTACCCAAGTCAAGCAAACCATTATAGAGGTTTAATGAACCATATTTATGAAAATGTAACAATTAGGTGGCTTGACTAAGCCTTGTGCACTTAAAGTAGTTCTTCCTTTAAAATCTCAATGTTTGATAGATTATAAACTATTTCAGTAATGTAGCTCACTAATTCCCTTTTTATGTTGATAATAAAGGAAGAAGTTTTATGAATATGTTATCCTACTAAAGAAATTTTGATTGTATAAACATGATTAACTAAATAAGAAATCAACACCTATTCTCAAGGAATACTTCAAACAGCAGTTGATGTCATGTAAACAATGATCATTGAAGATAGTGAACTACTCAGAAAGTCGACATACTTCTATGCTAGGTGGAACTAGCGGACGTTTTCCTTTCAGCTCTCTAGTCAAAAATTCCAATTTTTTCTCTTCATCCCATTCAGTGTACAATCCCATGTCTAAGTATTGAGTAACAGCATCTAGAGTTTCAGAGTGTCTGCTAGCTTCCTGTAAAAGGCTAATACAAGGTTAACATACCTACGAAAATGCTCCAGTACATCCATAATGAAGCAAATAAAATCAGCAAGTACTACCTGTCGTAAATCAAGCTTCATTAAGACCATACCGAAGGTGGCTACCCTTCTTATCAAATCTGTTAACCGTCCATCAGCAAGTATGCCAGATCCACATGATTGCTTCAAAGTGAATATAGAGGATTGGTAGTGCCATTTGAACAGCAGAAAACTGCTACAAATATTTTATAGAAAGAACAAGAATAGAGAGAGTTTCTAAACTCATACCAAAGATTGATAACAAAGAGTAAGGGGTTCAAGAAGCTGCTCTGTAGTTTCATAGTATTCTGTAGGATCGTGTTCAGATGGCAGATCCTCAAGTTGAAGCTCTAGCCGTCTTTGAGTCTTGAGGAGCTAATGAGCAAGAGCATAGCGTTAGGGTCGCTAAATCTATTAAAACAATGGCAATGATAAAGGCTTAACTTTCTTGGGTAAACTAGAGAAACAAAGCATGCAATTTCTAGCATTTAACATTATCTGTCGAGATACCAAGGGTAGAAATAACCTTGTCTTTCACATTTCCAAGAAAAACCCGGTAAGGAGTGAATCCAGGACGTTGATGTAGACTAGGTTCTAAAAGCTTCCGAAAGCTTGACCTGCCTATTTGAGATTCAGCAAATAGTTTCCTTTGTGCAAGATGCTGACTGGAACTTGATTTAGTCAGTTTTTGAGACCCTGTTACTGATGATTGGCTAGTAGGGCTAGGTAAAGAACCACCACTAGGTGAAAAACCACCATCAGTTTTTGGCAAGGACAAACTCAGTCGAACAGAAGATTTCTTATCATTCTGTAGAGAAATAAATGTCAGTTGACCTTAATACATGTATCTGTAAAGTTTCAACTGAAGGACAATAAAGTGACTAATTGCCTCAAGATATGAATAAATGAAATAATCCAAACAATATCCACTAAGACTTACCTGACGATTAATGTTGCCTGGAAATTCTACTACAGGATATTTAGATCCTCCATCGCTGCATTCTGCATGAAAAATAAACAACAAATGATGACTGTTTCATGACCATAATGCATTAAAACATTATTCATGATATCTTATTGTGCTGTATTCCACAAAATATCATCTTTACACAATGAGTTGCCGAAGAATAATGTTTTCAATAAAAAATTTTAAAGACCCTACAATGATGGGCCTTAACTAGGAATGCAGTAGGTGGTTTATGCTCCCATTTTCCCATGTGTCTATTTTCTTTGAGTATATGCTCAGTATATCATCTTTCAACCATCATAATTGCTTACACAAAGCTGTTTTTTATCTTAAGTTGTTTAACAAGTTACTCAATTCAATTGCATGTAAAGCCAAAAACTTCCACTACAACAGGAGGAAAGGTGAAACGTTTACCTGTGCAAGATGGAAGATATGCACCGGCAGGAAGCTGTGCTGGCAATGCAGATATATGCTGATTTGGATGCTTTAGAGGAGTTCGATTTACGCTTGAATTCCATCTTTCAGAATGCAAGTTCTCAGATTCTGATTCTGCATTTACAATGTTACATAAATTCTATGAAAAAACTGTTACAAAATTTTAACTAATCATTTTATTATTTATTGAAATGAATTACACTTGGGCAGCAGCTTTGCCGCATAAAAACATAGTTTCAAGTTTCAACAAAGAATAAGGTGTAGGTAGGAGATTTATGTTCCAGTACTAAAAGAATGTAATCTAAGTAAATATTTATGTGAATATATGGGTCTTATTTTTCATGTTTACACAGAGAATATTTTTCAGTATAAGATATCAGTGTGTATATATGGTATATGCGACATATGACATGATATATCATAACTAGGTTAGATTTGGGTTTTTAGATAACCCGACATTATGAACCCATCCCAAGTCGTATAATATCTAGGCTTAGAAACTTGACTAAAAGACGAAGAACCCTGTTTTTGCATTAGTTTGGTTTTCTGGATCAGCTAGGATATGTCTGATTAGTTACTCACCCCTAGTAAAATCTAATATTTAGGCTCATTCTTCGAAAGGTAACCCTATATGCATCATGAGAGATAAACTAGTGTTGCAGGAAAATTGTTAGATATGTGTATAACATAGAAGAAAAAGGATATACTAAGAAAGTTTTTACCTTAGCTTCTAGCAACCAATTTGGATGATGTTGATAGGTCAAATATAGTAACATACCTGATCTCATCATATTTATCTTTGGAAAAATGAGATTTCTTCAACTTCTAAGACCATTGCCCATAATCAAGCAACTTAATCAAGCACTAGGACAAGAGTTGACTAATGAAACTGATAATTATATAGATGGAAACAAGCATATTTTGACTTAAAAAGGAAAGACTATGCTAGAAACTTTAGTTGCCAATGATGGATTATGGACTCATAGCAATCAACAATCTCAAAGCACATAGCACTTTTATTAAAGCTTAATTCTCCCTCACCAGTGTGCAACTAGGTTTCGGCAAATTCTCTAGAAAACAATGACATTAGTTGCCCTTTTGTGACTAGCACTACTAAGGAAGAGCCTATAAACCACCCAACTTGGACATGATGATTTGTCCTAGCAGCAAGAGAAATAATCAAGTTATTTCTTATGAATAAGAAAATTTAATCATCTCCTTGAACAACCTCACCATCCTCAATTGAGCAAGGGCATGTAAGTTGAGATGGTATGGATATGTTCAAGGGCAAATAATAGATTCGACAATGAGACAAGTTGGATCAAATAGAGTAGAATGTATAAGGGATGAAGGGAGATCACAAACTCTAATTAATCTAGTAATAAGTGTTAACTGTTTTACTAACATGACTTGATGATGATGTCAATACTTGAAACTTCAACATTCTCTTTTGTCCAGATATAAAGTAATGGGTTAACTGCTGAAAATGCCCTAGATCCTAGCAAGGAGTGGGAAGCTAATAGACACACAGACCTTAGTGACTGATGCTTCTATGACCTTGATATACTAGCATTTGAATGATAAGTGGTTCCCTTTTTTTTCAGATTGTCAAATGCAATAAGAAGGCGAAGCCATGCACCATGTTATTGGAACAACATTTTCATAATCAAACAGATACATTTTGGAAGATCTTGCACCAGGTAGAAAAATATATATTGTGAGAATATTGTCCATGCAGAACTAGTTACTCTACTACCATGCCGTATATAATTGATAGAAGCACATTAGCACTTGCAAGCATATATTAGACCAACAACAAACCTTGGAGTGAGATTTCCTGTGCCAACTTAGCCAACGTATCACTACATCTGTTCATAGATAACTCAAATCTTAGATTATCGACCTCTCGAATGTAAAGATCAATTGCCATCCACCGTGATAGCAATGAAACATCTCTGGTAACCTGCAGCAAACAGAATAGATACCTTTGATTGACAACGAGTAAAAAAATGAGCTGATTCAAGTTCAACAAACAAGAAGCACAAACAAGGTACAACTACCAGCATGCTTTCACTTAAATGTATTAACTAGTGCTTAAGAATTTGGGGTCAACGATTAGACCTAACAAATCAATGAATCAGTTCTCTTATATATGTTGGTTGTGATAATTTGTATCAAAGTGGGGCCTAATCTTAGCCATTGTGAGGTGTTCGAATAGGGTTGTATATGTGATGTGAAGCCACTGTTGAACCACACATGCTGACAAGTAGGATGGTTCTAGGGTACAAGTTAGACTTTGAACCAATGAAAATAAGATTGTAATTGAACAAGACCTTCGTAAACAAGCTCAGTGATTAGCTCGACAAGTTCTAGGATACTCAGTCCACCATTGGACTCAATTGGCGCTAATTGTATAAATTCGTGGACCCAAATGGATTTGCAATCACTTCTTTTAATTTGGACTTGAATATTTAGGTCATGTGATTCACGCCTTATGAACCAACTCCTTATATTACCATTTCCCATAAGAGAGAAAGTGAGGTATAATAAGTATGTGTAACATTTAATTTCTGTCCTTGATACCAAGACTGGACCCATACACTTCCCAATATTACTAAAGACTGAAATGCACTTTATCACAGTCCCAGAACATCATTCCAACTCAGGATTTTAGGAAAAAAATTGACTCCAGTGATTCTTTTAGATAAGCAGTATAGTTTCTTGACAAAAAGGTATTGGTGTACCTTTTTCATACAATAAAGGACCATGTGAATTAGTTGTTAACAAAGCATGACTTATAACAACAGGTGACCATGAATTTGACCATTTGTATTGTTAATATTGTGTCTGAACTACATTTAATCCTAAACCCAATTGTTTCTCTGCAAACAGCCCTTCCATCATTCAAGGAAAGTGAGGGCATTCAAAACTTATACTTGAGGTTTGTAATCAAATCAATGCTAGGAGCGACAAGTCAAAAAATTGAACAAAATTACCAATCTGCTAACATCAGTCTCAATAAGAAAAAAAAAATGAAAATGGCACATTCAGGTTAACACTTGAGAAATATTAAATATTTACTTATAAATTAAACATACAGATGAAGAACTTACTTTTGCTGTAACATTTGGATTTCCATCTCGATCACCACCCATCCAAGAACCAAATTTTATGGGCGTGCAGATTAGTGGAAGTGGCTTCCCAGTGTGCTGTAAGTGACAAGAAAATTGGGATTAAGTGAAACCATAGCTCTTAGGATCTCAGTCAAAGCTAAGAAACAGAAAGAGAGGAACCTTTTTCAAAGCAGTGCTGACACGACGAAGATAATGTGGTACAGCTTTCCAAAGTGATTGCTCAACAATGTGCAAACCTACAAAAAAAAAACAAATGTAAACTTCATTTTTTCATGAGAAACAACCCTTTTATACAAAATTATACATGTTTTTTTTTTCTCAAAAAAACAGTTATACCAGCTCTAGCTTCATCAACAGGAGTAGGTTTATGACGTCTCAATTCATCTGTCTGCCATAATGAGGTGATCTCCCTTACCTAAGGAAACAAAAGATTTATGACTATTTGAACTCAGTGAACTCACTCACAAGACTCTGAATAAGAAGATACCAGGTCTTCTATCAGCATTTCTTTATCTTCAATGCTTAGATCAGGTCTGTCATTATACTCCAGAAGGTGCTGCAGTATTGGTCAATGTATTAAAATAAATGCACAGCATATCAGGCCACAGAACTGAAAGATGACTGGTAAAGTAAGATCATAACCTAGAAAATACCATAATATCTATATACACTGAACTGTGAATTGACTCGACTTAAAGACATGTTATTCACCACTATTGAATTTGTGAAGAAGGTTCCTAGGCACAATTGTATATAGAACTTGTTGCCTCTGCATTTCTAGTTGATAATAGTATCCCCAAAAGCACATTCTAGAAGCCAAGGCATTCGTCGCTCAAAATTTATCCATTTTCTTCTTGCAATATCATCATGACACAACAAGTACACCTTATCAAGTTTAGTCATAATATTTACACATGATTGTGATTATTGATTATTCAGCGTATACTACTTTCTCTATCAATGACAGGATTAATGGATTTAGCACATACTTGCTCAGGAACATCGGCTAACAAATTCATTGAATATTGTGCAGAAGGCATAGAACAAGAGGTTTGTCCATTTTGTCATCCCTAAAGCAATTCCCATATCAGTTTTGGATATATAATAACTGATCATCGTGAACATGAACATGATCACATCAGAAATTGCCTGATGATGATGTTATCAAGCAAGATGAGTCAATACATAGATTCATTGCAACATTCCTATTCTAGTAGTATATGTATAGACTTATTTTTGCTTTGATAATTTGATCACATCAGAAGTTGCCTGATGACGATGTTATCGAAGCAAGGTGAGTCTATACATAGACTACTAGAATATGAATGTTGCAATTGACAGTAAGGGTTGCAGGTAGGCTCCACCTTTATATCCAGTTTCCTGGTTCATGAGGACTAGGCTTATTCAATTACTATCAACTATTGAACACAATGACCTCCTCAAACAGTACACCCATGGCTTGTTGTGGCCTTTGTTGTTAGAACACAACTGTCTTCAAGCCAAGCGCTTCTGCAGATAAAATGCCCTGATCTTGCTACGAGTTACCAAATTAGGTAAATATGGAGGTAAAAGGGACAAAGAAGGCATTCTCTAGTGTTTTTTTGTTGAGCTTTACCTGAAAGGGACCCTTATCAATGATAGCAATAAGAATGGAACCCCACGTTTAATATGGTTGTCATGCACAAACTTTTGTGTATTTATGAAAAAACAAGAGAGATGATTCTGGAGTGTAAAATTTAGGCCATATAAAACAATCTGAAAGTCTCACAAATATTAAGCATATAATAAAAGCTTCATAGTACAGATCAAAGCACTACAACAAGCACAAAGGATAAGTATTACATAATTTATCACTACAAAATCCATGTAGCTGACCCCAAATAGTTGGGACAAACACTACTAGATGATGATGATTAAAGTCATACAGAGTGAACCCTGACCAAGTAAATTAAAAAAGAGACAATGGCCCCATATTGAAACGTATCTAGTCCATAGAACAAACAAATCTGCAATCGATGATGTTTCCTTCAAAATAAATAAATACAAAAAAAAAACTGCACTAGAATTTACTGAAGAAACTTAAGGTGGAATGCAGATTTAATAGATGAAGATCTCATTTGCTGACCCTTCATATTGTGTCGTTTGAGAAGTTTCAACAAACTTCTTTATTCTTACTCCTATTTACTGGTCTATATCCTGCCATTTTTCTTCCTAAAGCTGGTTAATATTTGATGCTGACAGACCCACTGATATCACACCAACCAGGCAACAGACATAGCTTATTCCTTGAACAAATTCCAAAAATTCTATTGATAGGAAATCATTCAGATTAAAATTGGGTACAACAAGAGGAAAGCTGAAGAATTTTAGGACACATGGCCATTTTAAATAGCAAAAGAAGAACATTCAGCTGAAGTCAATTTCATCATTGTGCATTACTAAGTCTATGAAAATAACCATAAAGACCCAAATATGCTACAACTTTTAGAAAACAAAGTGGTAGCAAACAAGTGTATCTGATTGGAGGAGGAAAGGAAAATGAAAAAAAAAACCAAAAAAATGTCGGTTAATGTAGTAGGAAAAAAAGGCAATACTCAGTAAACGAGTGCTCAAGCAAACATAACCGTTTAGGTGATAAGTCAAGGCCAACTTTATTCAGAATCTATTGACAAACTGAACTTACTACTATCCACATGCACATACTCTTACCAGAATAGACAAATGCATACATTAAACACAAGAGGTGCTTAAAATGAGAAGAAATCTCAATAGGATAAAGTATTGGACGACAGAAAAATTAATATTTTAAATATGAAAAATGGTGGAACACTAGAAAACGAATAAGATAAATGCTAAAATATGGTTAAACTATCAATTAATTATGTTTCAATTACTAGAAATCCCCAACTAATACCAGAGACTGCCCTCTCTTTGCAGAATGCCATCAGGCAAACAACCATCATGCTCCAGTTAAAAATGAGAAGTCTAATACTGAAAGCAAGGAAAGCGCAATCCATGAGAAGTACAAGAGACATATGGTGTCAAGAGCTCACCGCTATTCTAACATGTTTGTATTGCAGGGTACGCCTGTTTATTTGGGTGGGATGTGCAGTTAATACTATCTCAACCTCCTGCAGGAAGGAGCAAGAAAAAAGCGAACCTGTATCAACTGCTAATCACTGATTAAAGCATCGCCCCAATATCAGAGTACAAACCTGCTTGCAGAAAGTGTCGTACAGCTCTTCCGGCGAAACGCCAGTCTGAATCAACTTGTTGAACGTGTCATCGCATGATCTCGATAAGTTTGCATCATCGCGTGCCTTGCGAACTCTGCATCAGAAGCAAGGCGTATGCAATGAAGGAAGGGTACCGAAATGTAGTGAGGGTGAAAGAGGTGGAAAAGAAAGCACACCTGTGGTGGGTTTCCGCGATGCCCATGAGGTTGAGGTAATGGCTAAACGCGCGGGCAAGTGACAAGGCTTCCTCGAGGGTCATATTCGATATGTCTGCCGCGAGCTGCTTATCCAACAAATTCGCTGCCTCTTCCATCCCTATCGATCTCATATTAAGCGCAGACTACCACAACAACAAAACAAAAAACTCGTATTAATCAAAATCTACCTTCCTCCATAAGATAGCGAAAAAGATCTGAGCATTCTGCAGACTACCCAATGCGCAAAAGAAACGAAGATTTCGCAAACCATCCATTCATCGATGGGATAGAAGAACTAGCTGACCTGAGCGAGGACGCGCTTGCGCTCGATGTTCTCCATGAAGCGGGGTCCGACCTCGCGGTGAAGGACGTCTTGGAGGAGGCTGCCGACGAGGCGGCAGTCATCCTCGAAGGCCTGCATTGAAATCTCCTCCGCAATGTCGTCGGTGGTGTCCGTCATCTTCCCGCACCTCCTCCGATCCGATCCCGACTTGGTCTCCGATCAACTGTAAACAAGCAGAAGCGAAGCAACGACGGAAGAAAAAACAAAAAAGTGGAACCACGAGGGAGAGAGAGAGAGGAGAGGAGAGGCTGGACGCCGGAGAACGCGCCACGCGTCCACGACAGGAGGAGGCGACGGAGATGGCGAGCTCAGGTACTCCCGCCGCGGAATCAGGATCGTTGGCGCTGGTCCGTAGCGCAATCTCGGCCGTTCGATGTGAGTCAACCTACGTAATTAATGGACGACCAGTGTAACCTGGTCTATTGTAGGTCCCACAAGGCTATAAACAAAGGACGGACCTTTAGACAACAAAAGGCTATTTTGTAGGTCCTGACCCGCCCGGCCGATCCATCCAATTGAACCGCTATAATCATGTACCTAAATTTCCTAAATAGCCAAATTAATTACACATTTATTCTTCAAAGTACCCAACTCTGCTTCTTATGCAAAACAGCCTAGAATTCATCTTTTTAACTTTAACGGTTTTATACAATTGACTTTAAAAATTTCAACATAAATTGAAAAATTATAATTGATAATGGATCCCAAGAGAGTATTACTCAATTTTACAGTTGTGAATGTCATGTTCTTCATATATAATTTTTCTTTGTGAGGGATTATTTCCTATTTTTTAAAAATAGCACATAATTTAATAATTTGAAAAAGCAGCATGCGTAGTTTGGATTTATTTTTTTAATCTGATATTCAATTTTATCAACGGACTAATTCAGCAACATCAATTATTCAATCCGATGATGAAAATTAAACTCTAATTATTTGAGAATGCACCTTATTTCTTACCACAATATCATATTTGGAGGTATAATTTGGATATGATATTTAGATGTGTGATTCAATAAATTACCAATAAGAATTGAATTGTGAATTATATTGTATCAGACGTGACCACAGCTACAAGCTTGATAGGATAGACTCTTCAGGGCACAGCGTAGTTAGTTCTTAAGAGGCAGACTTTTTTCCTTGGACACGTGTTCGATTCACAGGGCTAACAATCGCGGAATGTCCTTTCTCCTAAGGGCTTATTATGTACCTGATTTATCTATGTGTATCTTGTTGTACAATACTAAATTGCTTGGAGTGAGTGTAATCATCTTTTTGCTTCTTTGATAGGATAGAGATGGCTCAGCAAGCAGATAAAATATGATATAGTCCGATCAAAATTGTGCCAAGCACTACATGTCACTATGGATGAAAATTCGAATTCACGTATTCAAAACCTAATTCAATCCGGTTAGGTAATTGTTTTAAAAAATCGAGTTTAAGTATTACCCGAACTTGAATTTGTTGTTATCGGGTCAAGCTTAGATAGGATTTTTCCTACCCAAAACTTGATCGAGTATCCATCCATCATTATATATAAATTAAATCTAATTTATTTATTAATGAGATGCTGCTTTTCTCATTTTCCTGGACAACCTGGTTTTCAAAAATATATATGTACATACATGTTTTTTCCTTTTTTTTCTTTATCATACGAGGAAAACACACGTTCATATTTTTATTTGTCATTTTATTTTATTATTTAATATTATCAACTTACAAATTTATGTAAATTTCATAAATTGAATTTGCAAGATAAATGAGTAAAAATTTTGATAAAAATAATTAAAAATAAATTTTATAATTTTATCTCTTTCTACTTATTTTGCCATCTAATTTTTTGTTTAATTTTATTAGAGGTATAAAATTTTTCTTATTTATTCTATTAATATTTTATTTTTTAAAAAAATTATTGAGTTCCCTACACTACACTAGATACCTATTACATACCCGGTGGGTGTGTATCCTTTTCTTCTGTCCACCACTCAAGTATGATCGATCTCATGATTATCTATGAGGAGATAAATCGAGAAAATACAATTGACCACAACGGAAGAGAATATTATCTCGACTTTTGTCGAGATTCGGACCCAACTCAGTTACGTCCCAGGGACTTATGGGTGTGTACCCAATTTATGGCACCCGACCACATCAAAAGTGATCAGATATTTATTTTTCCTATCCGATATATCGAATCCAATATAACCCAACTTGCGCCAACCCGTACATGTCACTAAACAAACCATAATTTTATGGCTGTTCTTAATGGGCCAGTTACTTTCATGGCCCGACAGCCCATTAACTAGAGCAATGACCCAACTCTGTGGCTTACCATCTGGGCGTCGGCTCTTTGTATTAGCACAAGTATTTAGATTTTACCTTTGCGCCAAAATGAGAAATATAACTTCAATTGAAACAGCAAATAAGGTTATAAATAATACATATGATAAGGATTATTGGTCTTGTTATTTATATAACAACAAAAAAAAAGGTCTTATGTTAGCCAGGATCATATCTAGTAGAACATCTCTAGTCTAGTCTCTAGAATATCAAAAAGCATTTTGTGTTAATCTCTTATCAAAAGAACACTTGATTAAACGGATAATGTTATGGGGGCAGAATCCATGACCAACACAAAGGCCTCTTTGCATTAGAAAAACATGTATGAAATTGAGACATTGCTCCTAATTTTCATTATTTAAGTCATTAACTTAATGACCAATTACCACCATATAGAATTTGAGCAGCTATGTCCCAACATATTTTTGTTGAGAAAACTTCCTCTCACTAAAATAGATAATAAGGTTATACAAAGGGCAGCACAGGATGATTACCTTCTCAGCAATTCGCTTGCGCACACCGCGTAACGACGCTGAACAAAAACAAAAAATAAAACAAATATATATATCTATCATTTGGTTTGTTAGTAAAATCTACATGAAAAATAGACCCTTCTTCCTGGCTTTCCTTTTCTCACCAGCCTGCAACACAAGGGGAGAAGATCTCATTTAACGGTGCTTAGTCAGGTTACAAGAATGGTTACTATGCCAAAGAAAATCAAGACGCAGAGGCTAATCTCATAGAAGTCATGTTCAAAAAATGTGGATAAATAAGAAATATTCAAAGTAGATTTTGCAAATTGAACATGATCTTGAAGCACACCATGACAACTTTAAAATACAGAAGTCAAACCAGTTCAACATGGCCATATCTGGCCGCTCACAAGGGAAAATGGCAAGGTGGATAGAAAGTAGATTAGAGTTTTTGATGATCACCGAAACAAAATATTTAACAAGAGCTTCATGTCACAATTACTTGAAAAATAATGGAGCACAAACGCTAAAGGGAGAACTGATTGATTTTAACATTTCAATTACTTGAAACAGCTAAAAAATAATGGAGCACAAACGCTAAAGGGAGAACTGATTGTGTGCCTCAGTTGTAAGGTAGACAAAAGGGAAGTAAAAGAAAAGTGTCTAATTGTAGATATGGTTACATATCAGTATTCACAAATCATGACCATACCTTCTTATGAACAACCTTAACTGAAACAAGAATATTAATTCCTTTGCGGAAGGACAGATTGTCCAGGATCCAAATATATTACAACAGAATAACGTACTAGTGAAAATGCTCGAAGACTGTTCAGCAAGGAACATTAACAACATAGTCCCCAATCACTCACAGCAACTATGATTTGCCTTATTGTAAAACAGTCATTATATGGGTTAGGATAGTGTTGGACAGCCAATTAGCACATGCTCTGTGATCAATGGTCAATAATGTATATATAAAGCTGAACGTTAGGATTGCCATCCCATTGAATGTCAAAGTTAATTTCTAATTTTTCACATACAACTATATAATTTTTATCAACTTATTTAAAATATTTGTTTTATTAAGATTATCTCAGAGAAATTAAAATTTTAAATTTTAAATTAAATTTGAATTTATAATTCTAAATTAATTCTTGAATCCAATTTTAGACCCATAAAGTTTTATCATAAATCTAAACAAGATATTAATGAAAATAGTAAAATTATTTAATCTTAATATTAATTTTATAAAACTACTTTTAAAAATTATATATTAATTTTTATATGAAAATTCATTTTAATTTATATACAAAATTTAATTAGCTAACATTTAGAATTTAAATTCCTATGATACATACATACATACATACATATATATATATATAATGTTTTTATTTAAATTTGTAGTCTTTAATAAGTTTTAATTAATTTGTGTATTCTAGCATAATATTAAATAGTTGTCCTTTCATTTCGATGTCTCCAATCCTTTCATATTTCAATTTGATATTCAGTATCATTAAAATTAATTAATGTCATTAACTACATGATTCAAGTGTCGCACACACATATTTAATTAAAAATATTAATATCTTTAATGGTAAAACTATAAAATAAACTAATTTGAACACTTATATAATCATTGAATTTTATAATTATTATAAATATTATATGGAGGACTAAAAAAGAAAATGTTTAATTAATTAATATATTTAATAAATTTGGGCTAATAAGTAGTATTTACAAAATATTGATTTTAAAATTTTATGTTCAAAAATTTTAAATTACCTTACATAGCAAGGGTCTTCTGCAACTCTGCTACGTCGTAACCAACTCAGTTATGCCCCGGGGGCGCAAGGGCATCATACTATTCTGTAAAAAGGTGGAATCTGCCACCTTAGCGGCCCCACACAGTAGGCCCCACGACCATCTGTGAGGAGGTAAATCGAGAAACTGCAGTTGGTCACGACGCAGGAGGGTATTGTCTGGTTTCGCCAGGATTCGAACCCTTGCCCTCTTCTGCAACTCTGTTGCATCGTAACCAACTCAGCTATGCCCCGGGGGCCGCAAGGGCATCATACTAAAAATGATAAATCCCAGTCAGTCTCATGGACTCAATCCCTGGGGGTGGCCGGCCCGGCCCCACGGAAGTTTCCCACCGACCACCAGGGTAAATCGGGAAGCGCATACGGCGGTCAATCCAGATGCCCAATGGGGTCCAAGGGCATCATACTAGTTTATATACAAAGTTGCCCAATGGGGTCCCAAAAAAATAATTGGGTTGTAATTGCTAAAATTTGCACTTCCTAATTATGTATAAAACAAACATATTTTAAGTATCACTATGTTTTCTCCATAACCTAATTTTAAGTATCATTAACTACATTTATATGTAATCCCTTATATAACTAAAACTATCTAGGAAAGTAATTGCGCCCACTTTCTCTTATTTATTGTATGATTTTAGGAGTTAGACCTTGCATATGATTTAATCAGTTACCATAACATATGAATTAATAATTATGTCACTAGTCTTATTTTATTCTAACAAAGAAGTTTAGTTCTTTTGAATCTGCAAATCTAACACCCATTTTGAATCCACAGATCTCCATTGTCAAAAAAGATTAGAGTGGCTGAGAGCAAAGTGGTTTTACAAAGAAATAATGAAAAATAAAAGGGTTGGATCCAAAGGAAGAGAGATGGAATGCAGATCAGGTTCCCATACAATTATTGCACTTGGGTTTTGTAAGTCCTACTTCAATTACATCTAGATTAGTTGTCTGTCTTATACTAAAATATACAAGATTTATGAGTTATATAAATAATTATCTGTAATTCACTTGATATAATTTTTTTTTCAAGTTTTATGGTCAAAAAATCATTTTGCAATGGTACAATTTGAGTGCACATACCATTAAATGAAAGAGTGTACAACTAATCTCCATGTTCCATTCAAGTTTATGAAAGTCAACTTTATGAGTACTATGTCATTGTATTCCAACTTTTATGGGCATCTTATTCAAGATATATACGTATTATGTGGTCATTCATGGTCTTTCCATAATCCAAAGGCATTTTTTATCAGTATAAAATGATATTAATGAAAGTTTGTTGTTGGAAATGCTTGGATATAGATAGAGAAACTATAAACCAATTATTCCAAGAATTTGTATACAGAAATGTATAGAGAAGCAGATCAAGTGGTTAGTTTTCTAGCTGATACAAAAATGGTGAGATTGTAAGCTTTCATTATGACAGAATATCTTCCAAAACACAAAAGGAAAACCTAGCCAAATAGCATAACTACATGCTTCTACACACTATTACAAGCATTCCTACTAAGATTGCCTCTAGAACATCAAACCAATTTCGAAAGTCAAAGTTATTCTAGTTTTCTTAATTAGGTCTTGAATAAATGAATCCAGTCTTAGAACAAAAAAAAACATTGTAAGCCCAAAAAACTAAAGACAAATCAAGTGGTCAGTTTTGACATTGATGGCATGGTCAAAAAATATTAGTGCAGAGTAGATTAGGAATATCTTTAGAGAGAATGTACCATCACTTTGAATAATCTCAATGTCAGGACAATGGTATCTCTCAACCTGAAACATTCAACATGAAGTCATTAGCGAGTGGATATCGTTATAGCTAAATTGTCCAATGCTTTAATGGCAAGTATCTTATAAAGTAATATATTGCTGAAAAACAAACATTTGTATTGATAGGGACACAATTGTAAATAATTCATTTGCTAAGTGTAAATTGTAAAATTACAATAATAAATAATAGACATAAGTAGAGGGTACTATGATGGGTAGCGAGTCCCTAATTTTCCTTATAACATAGAATCAAAACCACTATAATACCTAGTCATTGCTAATCTCCCTATGTGATCACAATCTCTAGTGATCATTTATTGTCCTCTTAGCGCCAATCAAGCCTCCACCTTGATACAAATTGGGAACTAATTTCAATTAGAATTTTGAATTTGTAATAAATTTTGGTAGTTATCCTAATTTAGGTATTGAAGTTTGATAACTTTTAATTTGTGAGTAATAATTTTAATTTGGTTAGAGTTTAATGGGTATTTTTTAATGTGGCAGGGTAAGTCTTTGATTTGGTAAGGTTTTATTGGTACTATTGTGTTTTTTTATATGTTTCTATGATATAGAGTGTATAAAAGCGGTGTCATGTCTATATAATTTTCAAGCTTTGTTTAATAAAATTTTCTCTATGATAATCTCATATATTTTCTCCTTCTCAGATAGTTACCCCTTTGCTTCACCAAATTTTTGTCACGAGCTTGATTTGAGGATTCAATATTGGTGTGGCATCAATTAATGTCAAAGTCGAAGCTAAGCTTAGTAGTCCAGAGAGATCGATCCCCGATCCCTTCAACCCTCATGGCAACTTCAACATAGAAATGTCTTGCAGCATGTTAGTATAATTGCTTTTTCTTTCTATTTGAAAATTATCTTTCAACATAGAAAATTCTCACATCATGTTGGTAATTGCTTTTTCTTTCTATTTGAAAATTATCTTTTGTTTGTTTAGTTGGTAATTTTATAATTGTCACATTTAATTAGTTTTTCTCGCAATTTCTATGTATCATATATTATTCATGAAAACACAAAAACAACATTGTCACTAAATTCTTAGTTTGCCTGCCAATCATTCTAATGTACATACCTACAAATAATGTATTATTTCATAACCCTACCACCCGAAAAACCTGACCCGACCCGACCCCAATGTGTAGGTACCATACACTACAAATAATGTAGTATTTCATAACCCTACCACCCAAAAAACGATGTAGTTATTACTAATGTAGTTACCTACTACTATTATTACATTACGATGCCACTTACCGTAATGCACTTACCAATGCAAACCAACAAAGACCCAACCCGACCCCCCAAATTGCTAATGTACATACCTACAAATAATGTATTATTTCATAACCCTACCACCCGAAAAACCCGACCCCAATGTGTAGGTACCATACACTACAAATAATGTATTATTTCATAACCCTACCACCCGAAAAACGATGTAGTTATTACTAATGTAGTTACCTACTACTATTATTACATTACCATGCCACTTAGGGGAAAATACCATGATCCTGTTTTCTATTTATTTTAGTCATTATTCATTAAAAATTATCACAACTCTCTCTCAATTGAAGTATTTGTTTGATATGCTTGAGAAAGTTGATATGCTACGAGCTAATCCAAGTCCAAACTAACACTCCCATAAATTATAATCTCATATACAGGGATGAGAATCTACAGATAATGATTGGAAAACTAAATTACCTTGCAATTACAAGGTCAAATATCTCATTTGCATTCAATGTGCTTCTTGACGTTTCATGTCACAATCATTAACCATAACCCTATGAATTTTAGTGTACCTCAAAAATTCAATGGGAAAGGATCTTTGGTTCTAGATTTAAGGTCATCTTCAGATTGTAGAATACAATAGTGGAGATTAGATCTCCCACAAATAGACAACCTACATCAAGCTATGCATTTGTTTAGGAGATAATTTGATTTTCTAAAAGAGCGCTGAATATACTGTTATGTTATCATTATGTTGAGTGCAGAGGTGGAGTATAATTGAGTGGAGAGACAAAGTATAGGGTTATAACTTTAACATGTATGCTTATTTGGGTTAAAAACAAGGATAACTGAGTTGATTGATGCCATCATATGGCAATCAAGTTGTAATGCACATAATGAAATAGTAATGCACATAATGTTTAATTCAGTATTCCATGAAAAAGAAAGTCATAAAGATTTGATTATCACTTTATCAGAGTGAAGGTGCAATCAAATAAAATTGTCAAGATATTTGTTAGCTCCAATAGTTAATTAGCAAATCTATTAACAAACTCCTTAAGGGGTCTAGAATGGAATATATTTCTGCAACAAGCTGTCTCCACGATATCATTAAACCTTAAGGAGGAGCATTAGGGGCCTCATTATTGTTAATAATCCATATTCTAAGGTGTAAACTGCAAAGTAGCATATGTAAAGGGAACTACTTGTGCAACAAGAACACTAGTTTTCCAATAATATGTATAAATAAAGAAACCTTGGAGTGGTGTATGCAAATATATATAACTTACACGCTACTCTCTTCTGTCCTTAGTAGATACTCCCCACTAGCTTCTTGAATGAGAAACTCCGTGGGATGTCCATATGGAATGGAGATCTGTAGGAGGCGCAACATTATCAATGATAGAAATCTACTTCAATGTAGTTCAAAATATATTAGTGTAACCAAGGCCATGCATGTGGTAGAAATCAAAAGGGCAAATAGGAAAAAACAGATAAAATCCAACTATTACTGAAAATGTATCTCTTGTTATGTCAAGTTATTCAAGAACATAAGATCACACATAATGTTTAGAGAGGACGGATAGGAAATTGATAGAAGAATCTACTTCAAACCAACTGCATAATTGAGTAAAGAATCATACCGTGGTATTTTTCTTAAACTTCTCTGTAACAACAACACCACGCGGTCCAATACATTTTATGCTGTAACCTTCTTTCTTTATTGCCAAAATAGCAGTTTCCCATATATCAAGATATCTAGTCTGACATTAGTGAACATGTGAAACAGGAAAAACTCTGAAGCATTACTCAGGAACACAAAATCACAGAGATAGAAAAATAAGAAAAGAAGAAAAATACCGATAATGATACATCATATGTTGCATGCCCACTAGACAAAGTTCTCTTAATTTTCTCTTGCATTTCAGGATCTGTAGACAAATAAGAAGAAAAAAAAATAATTTGTGCAGTCGGCATAAAGATCAAAGTGGATCGTTCAAGGATAATTAAAAATTGAAAGGCAGTAAGGAACTAACAAAATTGCCTTGAAGTATGATTAATTCTATCTAATAATATGCAAGTGACATTAGGGCGAGTTTACCAAATTGGAAAGTAAGAAGGGGAGGGAAGGGGGAGATAGAGAGACAAGCTCACAAAGTTTACATATGAAAGAGACCAACTCACAAAATTACATATGAAGAACCATTGCTCGTGTGCATCTTTGTGTCATTTCCCTCCCTCTCACCCTCCTATCTCTCACCAAGTAAAAAAATCCAAACAGAAGGTCCACTTAAATGGGAAAGAACCAAATTTAACAAAACCTTATACATGAATGGTTATGCACCATGTTTCTGTAATCAACTGCAGATTATTTAACAAAACCTTATACATGAATGGTTATGCACCATGTTTCTGTAATCAACTGCAGATTATTTAACAAAAGCTTATACATGACAGGTTAGCCACCATGTTTCTGTAATCAACTGAAGATGCTCAAACCAGTATTATTTGTATTCTACTGAATAAATATACTGCAGAGTTGACTCCTCACATATTGCTAATCACCTTATGCAATCTCAAAGAAGCACATCTCAAAAACACAAAAGGTGCCTTCTTCACAATGTGTAATGTTGTTGGTTATACATTCAAACATTTTGTTAGTTATACATTTGCTTGTCAAAACTTTGGAAAAATAAGTTGGTATACATAAGTATGGAAGCATTGGCTAATATGATATAAAGGGGAAAAAACCAACTAAATAGAAACTTGTTACTCACCACAAGTTATCTTTCTTTGGTCATTGGCAAAAACCTTTACAAGTTCACCCTAGAGTAAGAACAAAAAGAGATCTGTCAGATCAAATAAAATGACCAAGATTACCAAAGTACTAATATGGAATTAGCATTTGGATAATCCAGGAATAAACAACCAGTATTCATTTAGACATTTCTCTCTGATGAAAGAGATCAAAAGAATTGCTTTCTTTTCTTGCATACTAGGGTAAGTGATCAAATTACATTTTTGACATCAAAAATTGAAAGTAATGAGAAAAGTCAGAACTTTTACTATATGGATTTTATATAATATGCTAAATTGTATGATACAAGGAAAATTTTATGTTCTTAACTCATGTGATTAGGAATCATGGATAGGGTTGCAATTACACTTTGGATCGCATAATAAAGATGATGAAGCATTCTGATATTCAAATACTCTGGAAAGATTCAAACATACGCATTCAGAAGATGGTTAGTGTTTCACCTTTAGTTATTCACCCATTTCATTCAACCATGCATCATAATTTGTGTATACGTGGATGCAACATTATTGGTACATAAATACATACATTACACCAACATTTAGAGATCTGCTCCAGATTCCAAACAGACAGTTTGTTCAAACCAATTGATAGAAAAGACAAAAAAATTGCATTGTACCACATAAAACAATTCATGTATCAAACTAATTGTTGCTCAAGGTGAAAGATGTGAACTAGAAATATTTGACATTTTCCTCTAACCAACAGATACAATGAGTTTGGATTGCATTTTACCCTGCATCAAATCATTCCACGTACCAGACTAATAACCTCCCAAAGTGAAAGATATGAACCAAAACCTTTTGTTATCTTTTCCGAACCCTTATCCAAAGAACACATACTATATTTGGGCAGCAGATAGAAGAAACCAAGTCAAGCAGGCTACCATATGATGGCATGATATTGGTTAACCAATTCAAAAGTATGATCTACCTTCCAACTCAAGTAGGCCATTATATGATGGCATGATGGTTATGCCATCAGTTGCTCAAGAATATACCATTAATCAATACTAAATCCGAAATACACACATATATATTTATATTGACAGATGGCAATAGAAACAACCTTCCGCTTCCTGTCATCCAGGGGTTGAAGGGGTTGAACTTCAATAGCAAGGTATGCGTCCACATCATCAGCAGTAACTAGATAGTCCGGCTGTTTTGCTCCTACCATGAGAGAGACATTTAAAGTTAATGTGAGTTTCAAATTCCTGTAGAAAGATGAGAAGAAGCCATGTTAAGTTATGAAATACCTTCAATATACTTAACAGAACCATCTTCTAAATATCGTACCCACTGCAAAAAAGAAAAAAAATGTTGTATGACTGAATTCAGTAGTCAATAATTCAAAAAGGGGAAAAATGTTGCAATATTTTTCAGGACTGACAATTAATACATATACCTCGAAATTACAACTTGTTGTTCCATTGATCGAGTACCCACTTGCATGAAGTTCCCTTCCAGGAAAAGCATCACCAGAAATTCGAAGGCCATCAATGGCTGGCAATGGAGGATCATCATCTGCTGCATACCACAGAAATTATCAGAAAATTCATCAGTACCAAAGTAGATGCTGAAATAGAACTTTAACTCCTGAGAAGTGAAAATTTATCCTGCACCTTCAGAGAATGAGTTTCCAGAACTAGGCTCTTCAAGGACTGTAGGAAGGTAAGAGTAAGCATTTGGTTCATCCTGTCCAGTAGTTGTGTAAGGTGAGTTTCCAGGAGCCCAACGAACAGAAGGTTCCTTCCCAGGGTGAGCAACTGTCTCTGAGTCGTCAGTTTGGGAACTTCCAACAAGGTCTTTGAAAGATGGCTGACTTTTAGATTCAAGAGTATGATGTGCAGCATGTGTTTCCCCTTGATTTATTTGAGCTGAAGCATCCTGGGAGGTTCTATAATCCCTGAAAATACCCACATAACACCAGAGTAAATTTTAAAGCACTAAATCAAAAATAGTTCATGTATTTAATGCCACAGACTGAGCCTCAATTAGCACAAACGCTTGAACAAATTTTTCATATAAAAGAAGAGATATTTGTTGTATCATAACAAGATTTCACAGCAAGTAGTGCAACAATGTTGTTGCATATTATAAAATGATAAATGAGAATAAGCCACAACCAGCAAACAGATCACTACACTTCACGACACTCCAATCCAAAGTTGAGCTCTATCATCTCGATGCAAAAAATAACTGGAAAGGTGATTGTCAATCCAAATGAAACAGTTTTGGTATCATTCCAAAGTGCCAGCACATGGTGCTAGTGGAAAATTAGAGGTGGAGGGAGGAAGGAGATAAACAAGAAAAAGAAGAGAAAATAAACAAAATTGTTATGGACTTTATCCCTTTTAGAGTTATTCGTGTTGAAGAAAATACTTGTGGAGCACGTGGTCCTAGCAGAATTGTTTGCAAGCTAAAACACCCAAAAAAAACCGAATTTAGTTTTGTTTTGTTTTGAATTTTATTAGTTCAATTTAGTTTGATTTGATTTGATGAATTTGATTCTCTAATTTGGTTGGGTTAGGGATTCTTTTTTCAAACTTCAGTTTAAATTGAAAAGCCAAAATATTATTTGGAATTTTCATATTTCCGTTCATGAAAAAATTATATATAGTATTATTTCAAAATTCTAACTTAAAATAAATGATAAATTTTACTCATTTAATTTCTCCATTATCATATATGATGAATAACTTCAATTTATATCAATTATTCTTCATTACCATTGTTAGATGTTTCTAATAATAGCATATTTAATGATTTCATTGAAACTATGATGTTTATTGTGTTAATGATATATAAACCGTGTGGGGCCAGTGGGGTAGCGGATTCCATCTTTTGTTGTAGTGTTAATGATACATAAGATTTTTTTCATAAAAAAATACTATGGTAATTCAGTTTAAACCAAACCAATCTGAAGTAGCTCAATAATTTAGTTTGGTCTGTAACCTTATTTAATTTATAACGGTTTGATTTGGTATGATTTGAATTGACAAACGCCCCTAAATGCAAAGTGTGTTGTCATTGTGAAGCTATGTGTGAGCATGGTAGTCCTTGTTGAGTCACACATCGTCATCACAGACCCCTTGCCTGACAAAAGGCACTCGCAATCTAAGCAGACCTACTCCACTCCATGTAATCTTAGTGGAGAAGATGCTTTGAGTATTCTCACACATAGAAGATATTCAAGGAATGCTGGCATGTTGTGGAAGACAACCCTCATTCTGCTTGCCTCAATTTGTTCCGCAAGTCAATTAACAAGTGAAACAAAATATGTGGGGGACTGAAAAAGGGTGACAATATAAATGAAGATGCAATACTAACAAACTAAATATCTTAAGAAATGCATTCATTTCCAATTTCTACTGTTAGTTGCATAAAGGGCAGCAATTCTAGGTATGTGATAGTTTCAAATGAACAAGGGGAAGAAAATCAATATTGGTCATTTAAGTTCATCTATGTGCTGTTGCATTAATTTCACAGAACTTTGCTAGGCATAACAAGTTACTCCGAGAACTAAGATAAATTCAGACCCCACTCTAAAAGGAAACTTATATATACATATACTTGAAAGCATCGTCGAAATCAACCAAAAATTTTATAAAGAAATCAAATTGTTCGAACTTTGATTAAAGCATCTAAAAGGAATAAATTATCAAACCTGACCTCCTCATGGAAGGAGTGCCTGTTTCTGGAATGTCCTGGTCCAGATTCTTTGAAGGAACACTACTTGGACCATGTTGCTGGTTTCGGTCCCCAACTGTCTCCCAATCATGTTTTGCTTGGAAATTAGAAGAAATTGGAGACTGCACATATGGATATGTTTGCTGAGGCACAATTTCCAAGCTATTCTTGTTCTTACAAAAAGGTAGATTAAAAGTTAGAAACAATGAAGACAACACAAGGAACAAAAGAAGAAAACATTCATGACATACTGAAACAGTTGTTTGTGCCACCATATGGGAAGGTGACTGTGTCGAAAAACCTGCATTCGATGTGTCTGCATACAATGGAGTTATCTGATATTGAGATTCTTTCAGCTTTTCCTGCATGGAGCAAATTTTATGTGAGACTCTTCTGCTTTTTTTGGAAAGTAAGCTTCTTCATTACAGATCAATTTAAGAAAATTTCATAAGAGCAGTATTCCTTAAAGCTTCATTTTTAGCATTAGATTAAGGAAGGAAATGCAGACAGAAACAAAGTGATTGAAAGATTCCCCCAATTCAATTTCCTTCTGTTTCTTTTGGCAGAAAAAAAGGGAGCAGAGAAAATAACCAGAATTTTTTTTTCTCAATTTTCCTCTATATTGCTTCATACAATTTGAGCGGACACGTCATTTTAGTTAATAAAGCTCAAATGTGGCCTTAAAAAATCTAAAATTATTTTGTTCAAATCTATTTTTGATTTATGTTTATTGATGTTTTTAATGAATTAAAGGAAACCGAAAATAAGAAAATAGTTCCCAATTCTTTTCTTATGAGTTCTTTCCGTACCTTCTTTCTTTTCCTAGTTGTCTCCATTCCTCATAGGAAACAAGTCCTTAAGCTCCACCAGTCAACAATAATTGCTATGGCTGTGAAGCAAGCTTTTGCATTGGGCTAGCGAAAAAAAGTGAAAAAAAATATTCTGCTAACACATCAGTAGGTGCCTTAATCACAAGCACCCTTTTACACTAAACAATTAGCAATTTAGACTCAAATCATTACAGCATCCCGATTGTCTTGGATAATTCCCCGACATCCTCATCAATGAACTCCGAACTCTAATTGTACTCTACTTCCAACTAAAAGAACAAGGTATAAAGGCTTCCTTGGTGCATAAGACTTAGATTTATTATTTCACTCACCACTTAAGGTTGGTTGCCTACTTATGATATTGATCTGCTTCTGCTTCTGTGTCAACTCCTTATTCAATCTTGCCTCCTAGCTTTTTGATCTTCTTACGTCCATGGTTTAAAATTTTGTTCCGTATATGGTGTCGGATGAAACGGGCGAAATTTACTGTTCTGTCGCCGCCCACCACCTGCCCCAGCACTAGAACCACGGCCAGCACAGACACTACGGGCCGTTGCAAGCCCTCGGGCACATGAGGGCACCCGCGAGAGCTTCGGGGCGATGCAAAATTAACTTAGGTTAAAGTTTTAACTTATTTTAATAATTTCAATCAACTACTACCTAGATAATCTAAACAAACTTAATCAAACCCTGATAAAACTATCCTATTAATTTAACATATATATACACACACACATATATATAGATTAAGATTAAAAACATCATGATCTCGTATTTTTTTAACATATATATATGTTAAAATATATAATATTTTAGATTAAGATTTAACATATATGTATATTTATTTCAAAAATATATAATAAAATTTTTATTTATTTATTTATCATATAAAAACGTCATGATCTCATATTATTTTTTTTAAAAAAAATATTTTCTTTTTTGTATTTTATTTTTTTAATATTTAGATTAAATTTTTATTTTTAATTAATATTTTATATTTAAAAATACTGAAACCATATCGGCATGGTATGATGTAGTACTGAAACCGAATCGTTCCAATCCAGGACCGAAACCTCGATACGTGTCAAGATTTTAAACCATGCTTTTGTCTAACAAACTTATTTGACTTGAATGTGAATCTCCAAATGTACACATTCATCAGTATCATGGCTATAATCCTGGCAATATCTGCAATATTATATTTATTGCAAAAATATATAATAAAATTTTTATCTATTTATTTATCATATAAAAATGTCATAATCTCATATTATTTTTTTAAAAAATTATTCTTTTTTGTATTTTATTTTTTTAATATTTAGATTAAATTTTTATTTTTAATTAATATATTTTATATTTAAAAAATACTGAAACCATATCGCATGGTATGATGCAGTACCGAAATTGAATTGTTCCGATCCGGAACCGAAACCTCAGTACAGGTCAAGATTTTAAACCATGTTTTTGTCTAACAAACTTATTTGACTTCAATTTGAATTTCCAAATGTACATATTCATCAGTATCGTGGCTATAATCCTAGCAATATCTACAATATTATATTTATTGCTATGATAAGATGTAAACAAGTGCGAATACGGTTCAAATAGAGATAGATTTTTGTCCTCTATTTCCAAGAGAACCTCACACTATGCACCATTCATACTTATTCCTTCTAATCTCCTAATTACAAGAGATCGCCTACCAAGGTCCCTTAGGTCTTTGTCTTCCACCTGGAATCTTCTCACCTCTTCCACCATTTATGAGCTTCAACTTCACAACCATTGCCTATACAACATCATCTATCATTGTATACTTGATTGCTCTTTCCAACATCTCAGCCAAATCCTTTAGAGAACTTTCATGTACTGAATTAGAGAACCTTAAAGGCCTTAAAGCAATTTAAAACTAGTCATTAGAACAACAACCGTTCACTTGCTTGGCTATCTCTATTAAGCTCTTTCATATCTTTACGAGCAGTTCGTCCACTCTCTGCCTTGAAGTCATCAAGCTATCTGTGCTTCAGGCAAGGTAGATGCTTACTTATAAAGTGAGCTTCAAAATCCCACATTAGCGCCTTGAAACTTATTATTCCTCCAAGGAATAACTTGGAGAACCACCAATGAGATAACCTCTCAATGTATGTAGAAAATTGACACCACAACTCATCAGACACCTCGTACCAAGACGCCAAGAGATAAAAGTGTGAGAATGCTTTGAAGGATTTGTACTTCCATATACGTGTCTATATGCATCATCTGAAAATTCCTAGGTATCTTGTTCTATTGCACCTTGAAGATGAAGGGTGTCCAGATCATAAGCCCTCTTCCTCCCAACTTTAGACACTCCCATCTTGATTCTAATCCACTACTTAGCCTCTACACATCTACCTTTGGTACATATTTCTCTCTCTTAGCTTCTCCAACTTTCTCCTCGTCAAAATTGTAATTTCCTGTGCCCTCTGTTACTCTAACCTTGACTTTGATGGCTTCACCTTTTCTTTTTCCAATTCAAGTACGATTTCACTAACATTTGGTCATCATCCTCACCTGTGAGTTCATTGCCTCCCAAGCTTCCATGTCTACCAGTATTGAATCCCCTGAGGCTTCTAGAAGTCAGGACCCATTGTTGAAATTTTTCCCCATTTCAAAGGGACACACTGCAGGCTACTCATCTATTTACTGGGTTACCTCCTACACCCACCTTACCAATGAGTTTGGCAAACCTTAAGTGCACTCTTCTCCTCCCTTCTTGCGTCCGCACCTTCACAAAGACCTTCCTATAAGCAATGTCAAAACTATTATGGTAAAGTTATAACATACTCAAGAAGTGTGCTAGCAATGATAATGTAGCTCTAACCTCAATTTGGAGCATGGCTAGAGGAATTCGTGCTGAGAGGAGTTTCTTCAAAATTTGTAGTTAGGTTGAGTTCACCTGAATAGGGTTCAGGCATACCAAAGAAGATAAAGTGGGAATGTAATGGGTTCAGTTCGTGCAAACCAAAAATGGTTCAATTGAAGTGTAGGTTGAGCTAGGTGCTTGAGTATGACTAATGGGTTTTCGTACGGCGACCAGTTGTGGTGGAGCTCTGAGTTTTTGGAAATTTTGAAGATTAATAGGTTGAAGCAGGGAAAAGGTTGGAGGAATGGCTAAAGTGGGATCAGTGGATGTCCAGGATGGAGAAAACTTTGGTTGTCTGGCACAGTGCCTGAACACCCAATTGGCTAGAAACCTCCTCACTTTAGGATATGAGCCTCTTCAATGATGCCTTGTCACCTGACGCCCATCAAAGAATAAAGTTGTTCCTAGTTGTAGCATTTTCCTATTCTTGAGTACACATTAAGCTCAAATTAACCATCTTTATTCTCCCAAATCACACACTATTCACATTGTATTTGTATTTTTCAATTTTTATTTTTTTCATATTTTTTAATTTTAATTTTAGAGGTTGAATTTTTTATTTTTTAAACATCTATTTATTTTTTCCTATTAAATTTTTCCTTCTTAATTTTTTTCTCTTTTAACCATTAATTTTTTTCTTCTTTATTAATTTTTTTCCTCTTTCATTTATTTTTTTTCTCCATCGAAATAAACAAAGAAAAAATTTCTTTTATTTGTTTTTTTTTAAATAGAGGAAAAACAAAACTTCTTAACCTCTTTAAACATGATTATCCTTTTCTCTTCTTAGATAAAAAAATAAATATAATATAATATAATTTCTAACTTAAATACATTACTATTAATAAATTAAATTATTTTATATATAAATTAGATTTGATTTTAAAATGATCAATTAAATATAGCTTAAACCTTCTTAATGGACTTCAATTAACCTAAATTGACTTTTATTGAATCAAACATTTCACGCGATAATATTAAAACTTGAACTAACATTTAGTATCTCAAAAATAACTTAATAATAAGCCTTTATAATAATCAAATATTAATAAAAATATTTTTAATTAATATATTTTATATTTTAAAAAGTACTGAAATTGTATCGACACTGTACGATATGGTACCAAAATCGTATCATGTTCTGATCATATACCAAAACTTCAGTACGGCTTGAAATTTTAAACTTTGGATAAGCCAAAGTCTAGTTTAAAGAGAAAGGCACGATATAAATGAAAAAAGGATACCTCAGCAATGATAAATCTCTCCTGCATGTGGGTAAACAAAACCTACAAAAGCAAAGTGACAAAGTGATATGGATTACCAAAATTCAGAATGAAATTGTCTATTCAATCCATTGAAAAAGGACATGATAGTGTGGATTTCCATTTTCAAAAATATCTCCATGTGTAAGAGGACAGTAAAAAAGAATGCGCCAAATGGCACGTAAGTTTATATTCTCTACAATCATAATGGTATGAGTAATGAGGAATGATGGTTCATTCTAAAGCTGCCTGCCATTTATTTGAAGTCTGAAGATACTAACCTTAAGATTACTGACAATTGACTGAGCATCAACCACAGAAGGTTGAAGATCATGTTCTGAGAGAATGGGCACCAAAGAAGATACAAAAGTCGATCTCTCTGCATGAGCAGCCTACACAGAGAACACAAAATGCCAAAAATCCATAATAATGTTAGTAAATTACTATAAAATATTAGCCCTACAGAATGGCAACAACAAAAAGAAAAGGCAAACCATTATAAAGAGTTAAAAACATACAATTTTACGCAAAGTAGCATGACTGTATACATTGACTAGTAACCCAACAAGCAATCCAACCACTTTAAAGAGTTAAAACATTCAATTATTACGCAAAGGTAGCACGACTGTATACATTGACTAGTAACCCAATAAGCAATCCAACCATTTTAAGAAGTTAAAACATACAATTATTATGCAAAGGTAGCATGACTGTATACATTGACTAATAACCCAACAAGCAATCTTATCTACATTGGTCCAATGGACCAAGCGACCAAATACCAATCCCAATAGAACAGGTTGCTTGCTACATAATAATCTAGATACCAATCCCAATAGACATTAATTCAGACCTAGTACACTTGGTCACATCCCAAATCCAATCAAGCCAAGCAGACTAATCCGGCTCAATATATGATAATCAGCCAAGACAATGGTGGGACAATATCAAACTTCATCTTATTTCTTCAGCAATTAGCCAAAAAGTGTAATTAATATTAGCCACTCAAACTTATGATTATGCATCCAATATTTCACGTCATAAATTAGGGAGGTAAACAAAGAATATTACTTGCAAGGCATATGTTAGACGAATATTCTCCTCGATAATATCTTGTCTATATGAAATAGCTTTTGATGCAGCATCAACCAAGTCTTGTTGTTGCTGATCAAATGCCTGCAACATCAAATTTTTTTAGATGGTTTTCTATTAGCAATCATAAATTACAGGAGGCAAACTATAAAAAGGTAAGGAAACTAATAAGGATGCTCACCATGCGCATATAAGCAATTCTTTTTTCTAGAACATATTTCTCATTGCGTATTTGTGCTTCCTATATACAATGTTGTAATTATTGCTTGGTTCAAATGATCCACAAAAGGAAGAATGTAGACACCATGGAAGCTCTCCTCACCTTTATTGAATAATCAGCAAGATGCTTCCTTAACTGTGCAATCTCTTCTTCGTGCTCTCTAACCTTAACAACAAGTTCCTTGGTATGTAGAATTTACTACTTAGAAACAACTGGAAATATTAAATTGCAGAAAGCTCAACAATTTTAAGCAACTGAAACTACCTGCTTCCAAAGAGTGCTAGAGTTGAGATTAGACACTGGCACCAAACAATTTCCTGATGAAATGAACCTCTGATCTTGGTCTCCTGCTTCCTTTTGATGCCTATCAAGAGTAACAAAAGAAATCTTCCAGATTAGGTTAGTGCAACACCATAAATTTCCACGTTCTACATTAATTTACCTGCTTGGAGACAAGGATCTAGATGATGGTGTAGGGTATTGAGAGGGACCGGCACTGTCTAAAGCAGAATGTACTCCAGGAAATTTTCTAAGGTCACCATTAACCTTGTTGCTCCAATATGTGTGTTGATTAGCAGTGACAGATTCCAAATGAGTTTCCTCTCTTCCAGCCACTCCATGCTGATGAAGCACAACCATAGCTTGAGGATTTAAAGGAAAATTATTTTCTACCCATCTTCTCTCTGCTTCATGTCCAGCCGGAGAATTGGAATTACTGATTTTATAGGCATCCACCTCATCATTTGAAGGTATCTCAGGCCTTAATGATTTAATATCTAACCTCTGATAAAAAAAAAAAAAGAAAAAAAATCAAAGACGTGCAAACTACTCAAATCAGAACAAAAAAAGGTATGAACTATTGAAGTAAATTAACAGATATTTAAGATTGAACTTCATAACACTGAGGCTATTACTTAGCTATTCAGCTAGCCTTTTAAAGAAGTTTTGTTTTAATCATTGAGGAAATTCTGTTTGCATCTTGAACATTGTATTTTAGCACTGATTAAAAAGGAAAGAAAACAAATGAACAAAATAATTTTCTGACATCTTCCATTATGAATGGGCCCAAAGATGTTTTGGAATTTATTAATTTCATTGCTAACACAACTATTTCCTTGATAATAGAAGTTTGTTTCCTACCTACATTTGACACAATCAAATAATAACCAAAATAGCACACAAATGTGCCAAAAATTTTAAGATGACATTAAATGTAGGGACAAAAGTCATTCGTTGATATATCAACCAACACAATCTAGCCATATGAAAATAAATCAGCTAAGATTTTGTTCTCTGATGGAGGCCAGCTTCTGAACTCCCATGTTCAGTTGCCAAAGAACATCTACTTTCTTTTACAGATGACCGATAACCTACAACAACCTAATTATGCAACCTGTTTCTGCCCAAGCACAACAAAGTTTCACAACTAAATGCTGGCAAGATAAAGAAAAAAAATTTCAATACTAAGAGATAATATTTTTCATTTATAATAGAAAGGGTTTCATTAAACATTCATTAGCTGCATTATCAGGCAATTGAAAATAACATCAAAAACACTTAACCAACTTACTAAGCACCCAAAAGGTGGTTCTGTAAACTTCTAGCTCATATTAGAATTGACAATTAACAGTTCAAATAGTATTTAGAAAGATGAGATGGTTCCAATCTCACAAAGTCTGCCATGCTGTCTACCCAGTCTCACTGAGTCCAGGATTTTATCAGGCATAAACATAGAGAACTAAAATTGATTGCAGACTGATGCTTGATTTCATACTAAAAATATTGAGGCAAGTAACTGACCCAAAATACTACATAACAGGAAACAATTTAGAACAATGACCCTGGATAGCATGTTGGTCTCAAGTGCTTACATATTTTTCTAATGCTTGTGCTTTTTGCAAGAGTTCATTCTTTAATAAGGTGTTCTCTTCCAACTGCAAGACAACAGTACTATTAGAAAATTGAGTTTTCTATGTTTTATTGCTAACATCACTTTCATTATCAATAGATAACAAGCCATTTTAGTAAATAACAAAGAAGAAAATTACTGAAAAGTGCAGAGAGAATAACTGAAGAGACTAGTTCAAAAAATATAGAACAGTCTAGTTTTAAAAAAAACAGAGAACAGTCTACTTTAAAAAAACATAGAACAGACTAGTTCAAAAAAGCATAATAATGAATTAATGTTGCAAAAAAAATGGTAGCTAACCACAAAATAAGGTTCTGAACGTTGGACTGATCTCCACTAACACACAGGCCAATCAAAAGTAGGAAGACCCTAATCATAAAGTAGAAGACCCCACCAAATGCAAATGTTTTTAGCATATAAACAGGTTTATAACAGTATTCCCTAAGAATTTTTGTCCAGTCAATTGCATTTCCATAAAACAAGATACCTGATACCAGCCATGTGATACTTGGAACAGAGATCTAGTGGCAATTTATGAATGTGGATTTACACATTTATTTTACAAAATCTATCTTGAATATCAAATATGATACTAACTTCAATGTTATCTATATTATCTCACCCATGGGTATAAGTAGGTCTCTAGAAGTTTACAAATTCTCAATTCTCAGACTTCATTCTTATTTATACATTAACTTAATTGAGTAATTACTAAAATCCGGATCCAGCAATCCTGAGATTAAGACTAGAATAAATCATAGCTTATGTAGTTCAATATAACACAACATATTCAGACAGCCAAACCTCGCTGAGAGTTGAAAAGATCCAGACAGCTGAAAGGTATTATCTTATATGAAGCACTACTTACTCTTTGCTAGCAATGGATAACCTTATAGATAACAAGTCAAATAATAATTAATATGATGAAATAGGCAAGAAGATTCCAGAGCTTTTATTAAAGATTTATTCTTAATATTTGTCTCATACCCAATGCAATCTCAGGGCAAAGCATCAGCAGCAGGAACCAAAATGCAAATTGCTTAAAAGGAGAAAGCCCCCAGGGGTTCTTGTAGAATTTTGTCCTTTTTCTCAAAAAACACAAGAAAATTATATTTTTTATTTTTTATCCATGATATTATTTGTATTGCTCGGGAGTTGATACAAACAATGAAACATTCATAAGGAAGATTTCCACTTGTTCTAGTAAAGTTGATCTTAGCACTTCATATTTCATGGAAAGATATTTAGGTGCTTGTACAGCATATGAAATTGGATCTCAGCTTTTCTAACTTCTGCTAAGTTTTCTTGTAAAATGAATGGTGTTCCCTATGAACCTTTTAATATCTCTAGGGCTGTTAGACAAGGAAGACTCATTTCCAGTTGCTTACTTATTATAACTTGACAATACTTATCTTGTTTGCTGGATCACTATACTCACACAATATGAAGCTCTCTCTCCTTTCTGATAAAGAGAGGCTCTAGTAAGCTTATTCGTTGACATAATCAAGCAAATATTTGGGAAAACCTTGGGTGGGCAATATTCCTTTGAAATTGGCTTACCTTTCATTCAGTAAACAAATATTGGAAATGGGTGGACCAATTGGGCGCTACTAGAACATGGATTCATGGTTTGTTGAATTCTCTATTCCACAAATACTTGTTGGCAAAAAATTCATGCTTATTCACTTCCCATAGAATGATATCCTCAGACCTCATGAACATTTTTCAGCTATATAGGTTTTTAAACATAAGCCTTCCTTTGTAGCCAAAGATGGAGGTTGGAAAGCAGTTTGGCGCCCTATGATTTCCAATAATGAACTATTTATCAAATTCTATCCACGGCTATAATTTGAAAAATCTTATTCAAATTCTAGCCACCGTTACAACAACAACAACCAAGCCTTATCCCACTAGGTGGGGTTCACTATATGGATCCTTCTATGTCATTGAGCTCTATCCTCTAATATATCATCATTTATATTTAAATAAATTTTATCTTATTTTATTATTGTTAATCAAGTCTTTTTTGATTTTCCTCTTTCTCGTTTGTATGCACATTTGTCATAATTTCACATCGCTTAATTGGAGCATTTATTGGTCATCTAAGTATATGTTTATACCATCTTAAACGTGTCTCCTGGAGTTTTTCCTCAACAGATGCAGCCTCGACTTTCTCTCTAATATTTTCATTTCTTATTTATCTATCCTTGTGCGTCCACACATCCACCTTAACATCTTCATCTCGGCAACTCTCATCTTTTGCTCATGTGCTCGAATCATATCCCACATTCAACTTCATATAATATAGCAAGTCTAACCGTCGTTTTGTGAAACTTTCCTTTAAGTCTTAGAAGTACTTTACAATCACAAGGAACACTTGACGCTCTCCTCCATTTCAATCATCTCACTTGTATTTTATATAAGACATCTCTCTTGTTCCCTCCGTCCTTTTATAAAAATGATCATAAATACTTAAAACTCTATATAAGACAACTCATTATCTCCTATCATAACAATTGCCTCATTACATCTAATATTACTAAACTTAAATTCTGTATATTATATCTTTACTCTACTAAGTCTAAAACCTTTCACTTCTAGCGTTTCCCACCACAATTCTAGTTTAGTATTTACTCCTTCACGTGTCTCATCTACAAAATAAAATCATCTGCAAACAACATGCATTGCGGTACCGTATCTTGGATGTGTCCAATGAATTCGTCTATAACTAGTGCAAAAAGATAGAGACGTATAGTTAATCCTTGATGTAACCCTATCTTTATGGGAAACGCTTCGGTTAATCCGTCTGAAGTCTTCACTATCATTATATCCGCATATATATCCTTAATTATGCGGGAGAATAAAACAAATATGTATTTGACAGGAATTGGATTTTATCAAATATTTCATGGTTCCAGACACATGCTTTTGCAATAGAGTACTTCTTTAATTCACTGATTGCATTGGGATTAACAATAACTTTTCTAGCTTGCGTCAATGTCCCGTGTATGTTTCTAATGTTATATGGAGAACAATTCATAAGCAGAAATTGAAACATATGGATCCAAAGTAGTGGTTTTAGCATCACCAAAGCTTCCAAATAATTGCATAAATAGTGTTAGGTTGTTGTACAAAAACTGAGTAGAGCTCTTAAAGAGGAAAGTTGGATCTATTTCACTATGATCTTAGATTGTTTTCAACTCAACAATATTTTTAATAGAAAGGAGAACTGATGTCTTATATCTCATCTTATAGATGGTTGCTTATATTGTACCCCTATACCACTAGTCACGGATGAAAGCATATGGTGAGACCCCTTAACAACATTTGCTCATGCATTAGCTAACCATGCTAAGATGGAGACTCTTGTCATTTTTGGTGTTTTGAGAACATAGTGATTTCACACGTGAGAATTTAGTTTAATGTGAATTCCCTCTTTAGAAAGAAAAAAAAACATAGCATGAAAGTCAGTTGACCTGCACTTCACCAACCATCAACTGTTAGTGAGATTAACGAGACAAAAAGCGCTAGTCAGCACTCATAGAGCAGTTGTAATAAATTCATTCGTTGTTGGTCCAAGAAATTCTGCCAATTCATGATTCATTCTATAACAAACTAAGACTACCTTCGTGTAATTCTTCCAGAATGCACATCCCACTTGCTCTGACGATAAGCCATTGATACACCACGAATCGATGAATTGGGTTCATTTCTCAAACCAACCGCATATAGAAACTAAGATAATAGGCAAACTTCACAATATGGAATCGAATTGAAGATTCACAAGGCAAAATATCCACAGTACGAGCCTGCGAACTAAATCTAAATCACAAGCCAGGATTCCAGTGAAATCAAATAGCGAGAAGCCCACCTGTTGCCTGATGGTGCTCTCAGCATCCTCCAACGCCTTGATGATTTGGTGAACGCCCTCATTTCGGCCATCGCCTAAGACCAACCCAGAAAACCTATCCGCCAGGTTCCCGACCCCGCCGCCGCCCTCCAACAGAGGGATCCACGGCGGCGGCGGCGGTTCACCTCTTTCGCCGTAGATATCCCTCCTCGGGTTCGAATCGTGGGCTCCCATGCGCTGGACATCCCAGAACGCCCCTCCCCGCTCGGGGCCAGTATCAGAGTAGCCCAAGGACCTCAAATCGGGCATCAAAAAATATCAAATCGCGAAGAAGAGCGCAGCCAGTGGTGGATCGAGAGGTGGCGCAAGGGATCTGGATGGAGAGCGAAGAGAGGCAGAGGGTGGAGAGGGATCGACGCACGAGGCTTGCTCTTCTTGCTGCTCGCGACCGAGTGAAGCGAGAGAGAGAGAGGCAACGGGACAAAGGGACACAGAAGAGGAGATCAAATTTAAGATGTGTTATTAATAAAGGCTAAACAAGTTTGGGAGACGATATATTTACCACATTGCCATTGTAAATTCAAAAAATTAATTTATTGTGCATTTTTAATAATAACTGATTTTCCATTCAAACCGAAGTGGATCGGTTAAATTGGCCGGTTCGATCCGGTTTTAACAATGCTATAATTTCCCTAATTAGCTCGTGCTCATTTGTCCAGACGAGTTGATGACAGCTATAAAGTAAAGTATATACTACAATTAAGAAAAATATTTAATTAAAATTAAATCAAATTAAATTAATTAAAACTAAATTAAACTGAATTTTTTTAAATTAATCAAATGGATCAAATTTTTAAATACAAATTAAATTAATTAAATTAATAAAATATCAATTAATTCGATTTTCAATTAAAATAATTAAAATTTTTAAATATTATAAAAATTTATCAATTAATTAAGAATTTATAAATTTATTAACTTCAAATTTTATAAATTATTTTTTATTTTAATTAATTTAATTTAGTTGATTTATTTAATTTAATCAAATAAAAAAATTTAAAATCAAAATCCAACCGTATTAATTAAATTAATTAATTTTTAAAAAAATAACTAAAATTTTAAAATAATTAATTCAAAAATCAATTTAATCAAATTTTTACTCGTCCGACTACAATAGTGCAAAAAAAACAAAACAGAAAGTTAAATAAGTATTTGTATTTAAAATGAGACCTCAGTACGAACGAGAATATCACTTTTTACAACAACAAAGTTAATGCTAGCAGTTGAAGAAGAACATGAAAATTGCCAAGTAACGAAAGCTCAAGTCTTCTTTGATCAATCCGCAGGGGTTTCACCATCTCCTCAAAGCTCAATGCTGTTCAAAAACTAGAATACAACAACTACAGTGTATCACTGCGAATCAATCTGATTCAATCTGTTAAACCAAACGGAATGCAGCGTCATGTGAAACAGATCGTACTCTTTGGGCCTAGCATTCCACAGAAAATGCCTTTGCAGCTTCTTCACGTTCATCTGCATGATTCTATACCGTTCCTCGCCAATTCCTAACAAGATGTCCTTCAAACTTTGTATATCCTTCTCGGCGACCACCACAGAGAACGCCCTCCAATCGAGCACCTCCTCGAACGGGAGCACAAAGTGATCGGCTATGATCACCGGAACGCACTCGAAGTAGATGGACTCGACGATCCTCGGGCTGTTCACCTCGTAGCCCATCGGGCAGATGCAAAACTTGCTCGACTTCATGTGCTGGACATAAGACATTTTAGCAGCGACCTCTTCCGGCAACACTTCGTAGATCCTCATATCCGGGTCTCTACCTTTCCAGAAGCCGAGGAGGATGGGCCTCACGCGGCCGTGCATGTGGCCGGCGAAGAAGGCCAGAATGGATCTCTTGGAGCCGGGCCGCCCTCCGGTGCCTCTCTGAGGCCTCTTGGAGTTTCTGATGTAGGTCTCCGGAAGAGACACATCCTTCCCTCGAATGAAGATGCCCTCGGAGACATCCGCATTGCACACGGCTTTGATCGCGTTGTCTCGTAGCTCCCCGTGCAGTCTAGTGATGTAAGTTGCCTGAGAGGAGAGGCAGAATGAGTCGATCGATCATTTGTATAGATCATCATCTATCAAAAGCAGTACGTATACATACCCAATCATGGCAGCCTGCAAAGAAATGATCAGCACCTCTCGTCCTGTTCCAGAAAGGATACTTGGCAGAGATCGTGTTGATGTAATTCCTTAAAAATATGGCCAGTGGTTTGTTGCTATGTGAATCGGGAACATAAAGATTTGCTCTGAGCTGCCTCGAGCTGAATGGCATGTAGAACAAATGAGCCTTCTCAGGATCCTTTGTCACAAACTGTTTGCTTCCCTCCATTAATTTCATGAACCATCCTTCGGAGGCGTAGATGCCTCCGAGCTCCGGAGTGTGGAAGAGGGGCCGGGGACCGTCGCCGTAGATGTACACCTTTAAAATTTTCTCCATCAGCTCATAGCTCCTGCAGAAACATTGGTGAAAAATCTGAGCATGTTCGATGGAGTTCAGATGGCCATATAGCAATTACTCTGATCTACTTCAGAAACAGTCATATGAACTGCATGCATTACTTCAATGTGTTTCTGCAACTCTGCAGGTCATCTATCTTTCGTGTTACTGGAACACTACATCGATTGAGATTAAAGCAGTTCATCATTCTCACCTCTTAAACATTGAAACATTCAAGAACAGTGGAGCATGGAGATCGGGATCGTTGAAGAGAGGAGGCGCATTAGCGATCTCCTTCTTGGCGTACACCAGCTGCCGATCAGTAGTCTGCAATACCAGAGCAAGTGCTTCGGAGGTAAAAATGGGTGATAGAATCTGCCATGAAAACGGAAGGGAAAAATCTTTTCGGAGGAAGAATAAGTTGAACACTAAACGAAGCCTCTACCTTTGGCGAAAAAGCAGGAATCTTTATGGCAGGACGTCTTGGGACCTGCAAGAATTTATCACGAGATACTGAAATTTTAATTGACATAATGCAATTTCGGAAAATTCCAACGCACGAACTTGAAATCTACCTCCGGAGCAAAAGACTTCGCTTTTCCATCAGTATTAGATGAACTCGCCTCGGCGACAGCGTAAGTGACTACGGGAGTGGGACTTGGAGCAAGAACAGGCTGCAAGGGCGAAGCGCGAATAAGAAATCCATTCCTTTTCCCCCAAAGCCATGAAGAAAAGTAGCAAATTGTCCTGATACCTACCACATCTTCTAAAGGCGGCTCCTTTAGGTCAAACTCAGCGCGGTAGATCGCCAAGGCATCAAAATCCCCAATCGGAGAGGGGGAAGGCGGAAACCTAGGCGGAGCTGCGGCTGGGCCAAGGGATCCCAATCGGAGAGCGGGAAGAGTAACGAGAGGCGGAGGAGGAGCTGAAGATGAGAGGAATAGTTCGTTGTGAGAATCTGCGGCGGAGAAGAGGCCAGAGACGCGGGAGTTGGAAGATGAGAAAAGAGAGAGGAAGAGCGCGGCAACGGAGACGCCAACGGCGGCGAGAAGGAGGATCTTTCGCCAGGCGCCGACGCCGCTGCATCCGAGGCGGCGAAGGACGGCCTTATCGAGGTCGACGGCGAGCATGAGCGAAGGAGGTGGAAGGTAGAGAGCGGGGCAGACGACATGGCGAAGTAAACTAGAGGCGGCGTAAAAACACGTGGAATAGACAGCCAACTATACATGTCAATTAATTATCATTATCACATTCTTTTCTTTATCGCATAAAATAATTCTGTGCACATCTTAAAAGGCATAAAATGTATATTTTAGTGGTAAGGTATTCATTTGTCTTATTTTAATAAAAAATAGAATTTGACATCCAATGATTTCACGAGATCGATCCTATAATCGCCTATGATGAAATAAATAAAAAATATAATTAATCATAATAAAAAAATACTTTTTAAATTTTTATCTAATAAAATCTATTCCTTAGGCGGTATTCATTTGTCTCAGGTTACTCGAAGAAGTGTGATTTCATAGGAAAATTAGAAATAAATTATTTTTATTATTATTACTTTTAAAGGAAAAGTCGGTGGGGCAGGACTAGATTGGAAACTGTGAACATTGCCGAGATCTGTTAGATCAGATGACGTAATCAAAGTTGATTGATTAATGCCAATGCTTGCAGTAAGGCCCAAAGAAAACTCTTCCGCCGCACATGCTGCCGTTAAAAGCGGAAGCTCACGTTCTGACAGCTGGCGGAGTTACATGAGCTCCCTTTCTAACAAAAATCAAACGGATATTTATCAAATTTTCCATACTAAAAATATTTTTATTTTAATATTATTAACTGTTAAAATAAACTATGCAACTTATAAAAATAGTGGTCAAAATCACCGTTGCAGCCATCGTTAAATTTGATATAAGAAGAGTTTGACTATGTTCAAGTTGTGTAATTGAGTAATATTGAAATAAGAATATTTTTATAATATATATATATATGGGCAAAAATGATTGCTCTTTATTATCTATTTATAGTATCAAGATAAATAATTTAATTATTTTATATTTTATTTTATTTATTTTTTTCATCTATCTTTGAAGTCTAACTTGAATATCAGACTAGCTCCATCGAATCTCAACTCGATTATCCTCCTAATGTCTTTCTTAGGATCTTGTAGTAGTTGAAAGTCTGACTCTTTTAAAAATTGATCTGATTAATATTCAATTGATCAAAAATACTCAATTGTTTTACTGAATCATCCAATCTCTTGATTTTAAACTAGATAAGAGAGAACATCCAAATTTATGGCTTTCTATTGAGTTTGAGCATCAAGTTTATAGACCTCTATCATTTACTTTTAAGTGCTAATTTCTGACAACATGATTGTCGGCGATTGTTGTAGTGATGATGGAGGTCGACAGTGACGATGGAGAGAAGAATTCGTTGTTAGATATTGTCTTTTTAAATTTCTTTAATCCATGTATTTAATTTTTATAATCCAATTAATTCTAAAAGTGGATAGTTCGATCTTACAGATTACCATCTAATAAATTCAAGAAATATAATAGATTTTGATAGATAGCCCAGTGTTACTAATGGTTCTAATTTCACGGATATTCGAAAATATTGAGCATAAGATTTGAACCCTAGTTATATGGAAAGCAACCTTACCTCTCTTACAACCGCACCATATCTTAAAGGGCCCTTATGGAGTTTGATTGATTCTTCATGGATCTCCGAATAATATTATTCCTACTACCTTCATGATCACCACATCCCCAATTGAATTCTATCGAGCTTCACACTCTATTTGATCTAGGCCATCAACCGTTGAACACATCGCATGATCTCCATGATAGTCACCTAAGTAAAAATTGCTTCAAATTCTTTTTTTTTAAATAGTTCATATATCCTAATTTTGCTCTACTAATCTAATAGTAGACGATCTTCTTCCTAATTCACCTAATGATAAATTCAGAACACACAATTTATGCATACTTAAAGTTCGACCTCCAAAATTTTCATTAAAATTTTAATTTTAATTTTTTTATTTATTTTCTTAAATATTTTACTATCATATTGCATCAGTATCCACGAGGCACTTCAAATATTTTTTTATAAAAAAAGTGAAATCCACCATCTTTATACGCTCGATCTCATAATCATCTGTGAGGAGATAAATCGAAAAACTATAGTTGGTCACGACGGAAAAGGGTATTGTAGAGTCCCAGTGCTTGGATTCACGTAGAGGTGCCTTCCTTGTAGTACTCGAGTGAAAGGAGCATCCTTTTTCATATTTTTCACATGAACAAATGCCTTTTTTGGAAAAATGGTGGGCCAGTGCAAGATGGCCCCATTTCTACAGGCTGCAGCTCATCAACTTATTGGGCCGACTTAAGTGGCCCAATTACCCTAATTATTCGCTTCGCTTAAATGTATTCTTATCCCACTAATGTAAACTAATTAATCGAACTGCGTCCGCATGAAACTTGCTTTACTCGCGCTTTGCTGCATCCGCATGGAGTTTTTCAAAGCGCATACTTTCTTTTTTATTCACGCAAACAAAAATAAGGGATAGCGACGTGATCGATGCGAAGAGACAACGGTGGTCGTTGACGTCGACGGCGCTCTTGCTTCCTTCTCGCGTGCAACGCCACGACGACATAATTCGGCCGCATAAACTTAATCTTGCCGACACCCAACTCAGAGTGCATCACCATCGCCGACTTTGTATTTATCAATTAGAAAAATTGGTCGAATTTTTTAATTTTCAATTTAACGGAAATTATTGTTTTATATAATTTATATTATATATTTATTTATTTATTTATGAATGATGTATTACACATCCCATCCCATCCTGTGGGCATCATGTATAATTTTTCTTTTCTTTTCTTTGTCAATTTCTATAACTTAAATATTAAATTCTAAATTATAAATTTTAAATCTATTTTAAAAAATACACTCACGGGGTATACAATATAAAATGTGTAGCATATTAAAATGACAAATGATAGGTTGCATGTTCCGTGATCATTTAATATAAAAATATTTTTTAAGGATTGTTATATATCGGATAATATTTGTATATATATAAAGCATTGTTACACATCCCGTAAGTATTATGTGTTTTTTTTATTACTTTATTTAACTTAAATATTATATCTTAAATTATATATTCACATGATGTGTAGCATATCAAAATCTCTTATATAATTAAGAATGGTACCCTATTTATTTTACCGTGTGCAAGTAATATTAATATTTTTTTTAGGATTTAAGAGTTAGGATATATTATTTAAAATTGAGAATATAATATTTAGATAAGTAAAAATTGAAGAAAAAAATAACTCTAGGCACATAAAATAAGCGGGATAAAATGAGCAATATATTATATACTTTATATATATACATATATAAACTCTAAACTTTAAATCTTAAAAATTTTAAATTCTAAAAAAAATTAAAAAATTTTTTATATTAAATGTTGATGAGATGTGCAATATAAGATGTGTAATGCATTATTTATGTATATATATTATGTGTTTTTCTGTACATATATAACTGCCATTGAATTTGTGTCGAGGCGTTTGGAAGTGATTCGGAAAATTTGTGTGCTTAACCATGGACGGATGTCTCGCTTAAGAAGATAAACACATGGAAAAAATCATGAGTTTAAAAGGATGGAAAGTATCTCCATTGGCATGAGCCCTTTTGAGGAGAGCCCAATAACAAAACCATGAGGTGACCCAAAGTGGACAATATCATGCCATTGTGGAGATATGGACATTCTTTAGACCCAACAATTGGTATCGGAGCCAGGTTGCTCTTCACCGGACTAATCGCCGGATGAGCCATGATCCAGATCTAACCATGTGGGGACCCTCGGGGAAAACAAAGGAAGTAGGGGAGGCTCGAACCATGAGGGACATGGCAGCCGGACCATGAGGGACATGGCAGCCGGACCATGAGAAATGACAGTCGGACCATGAGAAATGGTAGCGGAGCTTCCAGTGGTCCTTTGTTTGAGGAGGAGATTGTTGGGTTGCAAGGGTGCAAACATAGTCCCACATCTAAAACACATGGGAAAGATCATGGATTTAAAAGGATGGAAAGTATCTCCATTGGCATGAGACCTTTTGGGGAGAGTCCAAGAACAAAACCATGAGGGCTTAGGCCCAAAGTGGATAAATAAAGGGAAGGGAAACTTTTAACCTTATTTATAAAGGAGTGAGGGAAGAGAAGGGAAGGGTAAGGAAGGCTTTACCTTTTTTTAAGATTTTTCTATATTCTAATTTGGGATGTAAAGAAGGGAAAGACAACTCTAAATATTATTTGTTTCAATTTTATCCTATTTTAAAATATTAATTCTCAAATAACTTATTTAATTTATTTAATCTAAAATTTTTAAATTTCAGTACAATCTTTTCGCTTATTTTTTATATCAATAAATTTTTATAGAAATATATATAAAAATATTGATTTATCTGTTGTCATACCAAAGTACAAATTTTATACTTTGCATGCATATTATATGTCTATTTATTATTTTTTTTAAAATTTTATATTTATTTAAATTGTAAATATTAATTTTAATTGGTATTTTGATAAGATAAATTTTGACAAGAAAAATTTAATAAATTATATATATACTTTTCCACATCTAAATTTATTTTAAAAAATAAAGGTATATATTTTTATAATTTTATATATTTAATCTTTATTTTTTTAATAAATTTTCTATCCTTAATAAAAAAAATATTATCTATTTTTTTCTTTCTTTTTTACCCATCTAAAAACGAGCATAAGGGTAAATATGTATTTGCAACAGAAATGTGAGTGGATGTCACGCTGATGTCACGTGCATGGGCAGAGTAGGGTAGGAATCGATACTTTGCTTGTTGCGGAAGGAGGAAAAAGACGGCGGAAAAGAACAAGTTGGGGGATGTTGGTCCCACGCCGGCATTGAACTTTCGGCTTTGGCGAAGCCCTAGAAATTCCGCGTACCATCACATCATGGCGGCGCATCGCCTGACGCGTGCTCTGGCTCTTCCAATCGCTCGGTTTGTGATGGCGGCGGCGCGCGCTCGGTTTCTTCCTGGACTCCTCCTATGCGAGTCGATCGGCTCGGCGGGAGGATTATTCGAAATAGACGGTATTTTTATGCTTCCCTTCTCGCTTTCAATCTGCCGCCTCGTACTTTTTGTTATGACATCTCGTAGCGGGCGACCCCGCAAAGATTAAGCTTTTGCACTTACGAAATGACTTTTTCTTTATATCGATATGAATAGGATTCGATCAAATTGGAATTAGTTGATAAAATACCAAATTCTCAAGCTTTGGTGAAAAATCAATGATTCTCTTATCGCTTTCATTTTCTTCGTCCTCTTACTGTTTGATAAATTGTCCTGGTGGTCTACCCACAAAGATTAGAGAGAGATATAAGTAAGATACGATCAATCTGTTACTGGATGATAGATTACAAAATTCTCAATCTTTATTGAAATGTCGCGGTCACAACACTCGTGTTCTTAGACCAGGAATGGATTTGATTTTGTATATAGTTTTTTTGAGTACGCAGTAGGGCAGTGGAGGATCTACTCATTGGAGAGATATGATCAAGTTGGAATTAGGTGATGAATATAATATTCTCAAAAGATTGTAGCTGAAGCTGAATTCAAGAGTATGCTTCAGACAGAATAATACTCTGTTCAGTTAAGTATGAGATCACATTTAGAATGTGGATGCGCAAACATAGTTGCTGACATTTTTAGCTGTGTAGGACCCTTCATGTTGAAAATACCGACATCCTCTATTGAATTTCTCTGAGCAGACAAGCTAGTAGACAAATTCAATACATTGAAGGGCTTTTAGCTAATTGCCTAAGTTCACTTATAATGTACAATTTCCATTTTTTGAACTTCTGAGAAACAAAAGGAGTGTCTTTAGAGTATAAAAAATATGTAAATAACAATTATACACAACGTCTTCATCTAACATTTTGGTTACTTAAGATTGTTTAAGTATTTAATGGCTAAATGACAAAGTGAACAATTGTGAGATTATTTTGGATGTGCAAAGTGACATTAAAAGTTCTTCAAGGGGCAAATTGAGTTCGCTCTATTTCTTAGATGAATAATCTACACTTAATGCATTTTAAAACTTAGTGCCTGAGAAAATATTTTCTAGGTATTTATGGTTGAAATTTTTTTCTAGCTAACAAAAAATGTGGTCCCATGATCGAGTCTTGACCTTTTCCTTCCCCCCTCAATTCATCACATGATCATGTCCACCATTCTTCCCTACTTGACAGCTCCCGCGATCGATCACAACTTATTCTACATCTCTGTTGTACCCTATCTGCTTCTCATGAGCAATCACAACTATGATCGACCTCCTCTTCCTCCTGTAAGCAACCCTCCCTTTCCGACTCTTCCTCAATGAGTAACCCACCCACTAGTACCCTTTGTTGCCTTCTCCAATTCCTTTTGCTACATCATTCACTCTAGTTCATCCGACCCCTTAGCAAACTAAACTATAATCCTTTGGCTGCCTCTGCAAATGAGTGCTCGACTAAGAAATTGTAGCTTCCTTCCTCTTCCTTTTGCTTGTTGAAGGATTCTGTTAAAATTGAGGTCATTATCACCATAATGTCACTAGTTATGAGTTGGATTGTCATGTATCACCACAACTAGCCACTTGAGAAGAAAAAAATGGTTATTGGTTACAATTGGAGAAAAGCTTTTATTATATCATAATTAAACAAAGGGAAATTGTTGATTTTTTCCATTATGTTTTCCTCAAAAAATGTTTATACAAGCATAATATTTTAAGTGAACAAGTGAAGCTTATAGCCTATTACTGAGAGAGAATATATATGATAGAAAAGTTACATAAAATAATATTACAAGTTACAAGGGCGTCTCTCTAAGCTATGCTCAATATTTCTTATCTGCTCAGAAAATAACAAATTTTTCACAATTTCAGTTTAACATACAATTTCAATGAAGAATCACTTTCGTAGTTAGATATCATCTTCTATGTTTTTTCTTATGATGCATGTAAACACACAAAGATTTTGATCCAAAGCTAGGGTATATAGGCAGTCAAATATTCTCATGTATGAAGCTAGGCGTGTTTCACTAATTAATTAATTGTAAAGAAGGAAGTGAGCTGGTGGCATTTGGTCTTTAGCTTATATACGTCCGACAAGACGAAGGTGGGGACCCAACAAGGAAGTCTGTAAAAGACAGCGCAGTTTCTCCTCCCCCACTTTTCTAGCTCTTCTTATTCACATGCACATCCATACCTCGTTATCACAACCGAAGTGGCACGCAGTTCTTTGAGGCTCTTCCCATTTCCCATCACCATCTCTTCTTCCAGTCCCAAGACTTTTCTTCTTCTTCTTCTACTCTATCATCAATCACTAGCTTAACATCAACTTCCTCAAGATCAGTATACACTGCCCTTTCTTGTTTGTTCTTTGTGTAATGACAACTCCTTCAGTGCAGTTTTGCATGGACTCCTCTGATTGGCTAAAGGTAATTAAGCAATCTTGCTATAGATTAACTTCTCTGCCTCTGCATTAGATATCATGAACGTTGTTTTTTTTAGAAACATGTTTTGTTGATCCATGATAGAATTGAGTCTTCCTGTAGCTTCTCTCTGTGATGTGAAAGAGAAGTAGATTTTTGAGTCTGACGGCAACGATCTTGTACCATGTTTACTGTGATCTTGGTTTCCTGATGAACAATTTCATCGCAGAGCATTGTCGTTGGCCATGAAAACAGCTCTGGATCACTGGAGCACTCCCTGACTTTCGGTGAGCTGATCTCATGCACGACGCCAGTGGCGGCAGCGGCAGCCGCTGAGAGAAGGTCGCGGCCACAGCAGCAGCAGCAGCAGGAGCAGGCACTAAAGTGCCCGCGGTGCGACTCAACGCACACCAAATTCTGCTACTACAACAACTACAGTCTCTCACAGCCACGGTACTTCTGCAAGACCTGCCGCCGCTACTGGACGAAGGGTGGCTCGCTTCGAAACGTCCCCGTCGGTGGCAGATGCCGGAAGAGCAAGCGTTCTTCTGCCTCCAGCGACGCGAAGAAGGGAGTGACCTTGCTGGCTCCACATAACCTGCCGCCGGCATTATCCTTCAGAGAAGTGCAGTTACAATTGCCACAGTATCCAACGAATGACAACATAAACTTCATGGATTCTGACAAGTACCATTTCGACGGACTTAATCTCACGGAGGCCAGCAAGCACGGACTTGGAGGAGACGTGAACACGCTTGGGCTTTGCATGGATGGAATCCCTCCAACATTAATGGCAGAAGCTTGCCATGGGCTAAAGTTGCCATTGGAAGATGGGTGCAGGGGTCATGGTGACAGTTCTTGGCATAATGCTCTTTCCGTAGAGTGGCAGGAGCCGATTGGATTCTCCGATGGCCTAGCATTATCGTCTTCACAATCATGGTCTAGAATCTGAAACGATATTAGTATTGTTTACGTTGCTGGTAAATTATTAGGAGTATGGTTAATTCCATAGTGCAAAATGTGTCCTTTTTGTTTGTTTGTTTGTTTGTTTTGAATTCACTTGTTTTATGTGCCAGTAAAGTTTTTCCAATGGAGTGGTCGAAATGCTTTTGTTCGAGTGGAAGTTGATTTCCTAGCCCATGATGTCCTTTCAGATAAAGAAAGAAAACTCGGAAAAACAGATTAAGAAAATGTCCTTTATAGTAGTTCTGGTCAAAATGTTAATGGCCACCCAAAGTGATAACAATTGCGAGCTAATGACAAAGTCAATTGGAATATAGCAAACAAACAAATGAAGATGATCCGTTTGATATTCAACGCCCATCTCATTAAGAGGCGAAGGGAGAGCGACAAGATGCTCTTAAAGGCTCTGCTCTGCAAATGCACCTCCACAAGCCTTGCTAATTTTCTTCCGCCCAGTGTCAGACTGATGGGAACTGATGAGTGCAATCGCTGCTCGTGAGCATCGATGGCCCACTGCACACTGAATGACTGAAACTTTGATTAATCTTCACGTTGATACGATAGTTTCTTGCAAAGGTTTTGGGTTAAGAACAGTACGTACGTAGAGTAGTTTCTTTCAGAGAACAAAGAATTAAATGGGGAAGAAAGAAGGAACCAAACAAACTAGATGATAAATATGAACTACTACGCTGTCAAAAAGCAAAGCTCGGAAATAAATAGGCTGTAGCAGCACAGAAGACAACGAGCGGGATAGAGACTGAAAGAGAAATGAGAGCAGAGCGCTGACAAGGAGGATTAATGCATGGTCATCTCTTCATCTCTCTTCGAGTTTGCAAGGGTTGATAAAAACTATAGAGTTGATCGATCTTCATTTCACGATCACTAACAGCTTACGACTGTAACACTTCAGCGAGCAGACCAAACCATTAGATCAAACTATAGCGTTAATATCTGTAAAATGCATGTTTTTGCCTGATGACTTTGAACCAGTAAAGTAATTAAGTCAAAAGCAAACTTTACTTTGAATAGTGCCACAAATTACGAGAGGCAGCGTGGCTTCGAGCCACCAGAAGCAACAAATGAAGCATCAGCTCGAACACCAAACGCGCGCCACCTCGCTAGCTCCTCCATTGCTGAAGTAAAAAAAGCTCTTCTTCCATCGTCAGATAAGAACGAGAACGAAAACGAAACCTCCCAATCTCGGCTATAAGTTCCTCATCCACTGCTTACTGTCTTCAGGCAAACTACAGAACCATGGGCTCTCTAATGGCAGGATGGAGTTCTCCATTCCGAGATCCTGAGCATGGTATTTATGCCGGACTTATTTTACATTCATACAGCGCCTGGCCGACCGGCAGTTTTGCAAACACTTTACCATCTGTGTTATAATTAGCAGCTAAGTTTCAGAGGAATAAGTCGCTCACAAGAGAGGAAATCGATGCCTACTGGAGATCAACGAGCAAGAACGAGGAAGAACAACTGACCGGGGATGTTTCCTCGTTGCGAGTGCAGAGGAAGGGAGAATCAAGTAGCTGGGACATCGTTGTGGACACAAACCGCTGGTATGACTTTACCTTCTTCCATCATTATTGTTTTTCTTCTTCTTCGCACTGTACTGATATATGCATCGATCGCAGGTGGACGCGGAGCGCTTCGGCGTTCCTTAATGAGGCTCCAGTCATGGCCATGGAAGGACCGTCTTGCAAGTATGCAGCACAGTGGCTTCGGAGGACCAAATGAGGCTATTAAGTTGTATGGATCAGGCACAGTTTAACAAGCTTTTCAGTAGTTTGGCTGCTTTGGCCGTGAAGAACGTAGCTGCTTTTCAGTAGTTGTCTAACAACTTGAGTTTGTGTTTGTATATGGTAGTGTGAAAGTAATCTTGCTGGCTGTTGATAGACATCAGTTTTTTTTTTTAACTCTGAGGTATGGTATGGAAATGATTGAAGAAGCAAAGGAATTTAGTTGATTCATAGAAAAAGAAGAAAAGAAAAGAAGAAAAAGGAAAGAGGGAAATACGATGAACTCTGACGAACTACCAGTTCATGGTGGATTTGGTGCCAGCAACCTCACGGCTGCAATTGTCCAGAGGTTGCTGCCGTGATGATTGAGCTCGCGGCGCCGCTGCAAGAGAGATTTTAGCAAGGCCACGCGTAGGGATGAACATTCCGTTAAAAAATGAAACGGATAAATCGAAATAGAATAAATTCAATTTTATTTTTTAAAATTTATTAAATTTTGATTTTTTTTTGAATTGTTTACGAATTTAGTTAAGGACATCTTAGTGGGGATATTTATGCGAGTAATTTAGAGAAATATCTTCGTAGACAAATATCTCACATTGTGGAGAAATATTTTAACGATAATTAAAAATCGACACAAATTTGTACCGATGATTTCTATTTTTTTTATAATAAAAATTTAAAATTATTAAGATATTTAATAGGTGAGATTCGTAAATATTTGATTTGTGAGATTTTTCACTATAGAAGTTGGGATATTTAAAAAATGAGATAATTGGTTGATGATGTAAATGTAGAAATCATGAATATTTAATAAAAATATCCCCTACCACTATGAATGCCCTAAATCAATCCAATTTATTATTCAAATTACACAGTCATGGTCTAATTCTAAGTATAGCGGGCGACTCATCACAATATAATAGTTGATATCGATTTGATTTAATTAAATTTAAAATTTTAAAACTAAGATCAAATAGTATGTAGTGAAATAATTAAGATTTAAAAAAATAATTAAATTTCAAAATTAACTAAATTAAATTTTCTAATTTGATCAATTTAATTTATTCGATTGATCATAATAATCAATTTAATCAAAATCTCGATTAATAGTCGACTTTCTAAGTAGTTGACTCATCAATTCAATAAAAAATGGAATCTATCGTCTAGCGATCCTACACGATCGATCTCATGATATTTATGAGAAGATAAATCGAGAAACTATAGTTGACTACTACGAGGAGTACATTACCTGAGTTTTATTGAGATTCATCATAATATAATAGTCATTTAATCAAATTTAAAATTTTAAAACTAAAATTAAATAGTATATATTGAAATAATTAAGATTAAAAAAATAACTAAAATTTAAAATTAACCAAATCAAACTTTTTAATTCGATTGATTATTTTAATTTAATGAGATTTTACTCGCCTCTTAACTATTGCGTTGATAAATGAGAAAAATGTTTATTCTCCTTGGTTTTTTACGGATGAAAAAATATTTTAAAATAATTTATGAATAAATTTTTTTTATCCATTTCACTATTATTATTATTTTATAATGGATAAATAAGAATCTCAACTTTTGTGTAATTAATTTTTTTCCGCACCCCGAAATAAAAGGGCATTAGCACCATTGATCAATCCAATGCACGCGTTAAAAATAAACTTTTTGAGGTAGTGGAATATTATTTTTGAAGCTAAAAAATATATATATTTATGTTCATTTGAAAATTAAATAAAAAAATAAATAGATAGATATATAAAAGTCTCGCACGATTAGATTAGCAAGCTGCATGGTCATGAGATCAATCGTGTGAGATCATTGAAGAGATGGATTTCATTTTTTACTGAAATGAATGATATTTTAATAATAATGGATCAAGCGTGCACTAATTATTAAATTTTTAAAAGCATCTAATTTTCAAATTTTGTAAAGTACATATTTATTTTTTTTATTTTATCTCTTCCATCAATCATTATAGTATTATATTCAAAGAACAATACGATAATATTAATATACTTGTGATATTGTATTTTAAAAATCAATATTATTATGATATTAAATTTTAAAAATCAACACATATTGTATAAATCTTAAAATCAATGTTATTATGATATTAATTTTTAAAATATAGTATTATAATGATATTATTCTTTAAAATTTAATATTATAGTGGTGTTATTTTTTAAAATCCAATATTACTAGAGAAGAGTAAAAGGATAAATAAATACGACTTTTGATAAATCTAAAAATTAAAATGATGTTTTAATAATAATAATAATAATAATAATTCAGTTTTGAGAATTTGATGAAACTACAGGGGTGAAAGTGAAAATGTTGTCGAAACAAAATCCTAGGGATTACAGGAAGAGTGTCCTCTACGCTGTGATAGCAGCAATTCGTTTTCAATAAAAAGCTGGAACCAGAATGTGCCGCGATCGGGGACGAAATCGAAGCATCCTCTTCCCTTGTTCCAATTGTTGTTGTTGTTTTCTTCTCTCATCTTTATCGTCATCATCGATCCGATCTCTCTCCAGCTTTTATAGTTCGTCCCTGTCTGCGGAGATGGTTCGCAATGCAAACCTCGTTCCGTATCCCTTCTCGAGTCCCCCACCCTCGTGTGCTCGCCGGCATTTGAGTATGCTTTTCTGCCGAAGCTGTGGGACACCGCTCAGGCGAAAAGGTAGCCGAGACCAAGGCGTCTTCTGTCGTTGAGGTGCGATCCTTTCGTACATTCTGTATAATTTTGATCGCAACTTCCGTCTTGAATGGTTTCTGATTGTAGGTGCTGATGGATGTGTAAAGTTTGTCGTCAATGATCATAGGTTGGATTTTGAATAATATACCGAGATTTTGTTTTTTGTTTTCAAAATACGCTCCCAGGTTTTGTTTCAAAACACTTTTTTCCCCATTGTTAGCTGATAAACTGAGATTATTTTGGTCACTAGACGTGTTTCCTTTGGTCGTTGTAACTTAGCGCCGGCAAATAAATGATATACTAGCTCATTTATTGAAAAAACCAGTGCTCTGACCATAGTGAAATTCAACTTAACTATGAGACCGTGAGACTATGCTCAAGAAGATCCATGACTTACTGAACCAATTTTTTCTCTTCAAATTTTAGCATAATTATCTTTCGTCAAGTTTATGGAATCATATAACTGACTTGGTGATATATGTGCTTGGAACAGAGCTCATTCGAGTTTTAAATTACAGAGAAGCTCACGTTTGCCCAGATGCTTGCAATGGAAAATGCCTCAAGAATCAACAAATCTCATCATCAATCTTCATTTGGACTTGTGAGAAGTGGTTATGAACCATCCGACACTGAATCAGAATGGCAGGAAAGCCCCTGGCATGATGGGCTCTTGACTTCAGGCAGGCAAATAGCTCCTCAACATCATCGGCGCACTAGAACCATTAGTCCCTTACGTTATAATCAGAAATATTTTGATGAAGACAACAACAATAGCATGACACATGTTTCTAGAACAAGTTCAACCTCCAGAAGACAAAATAGGTTTCCTTATAATCCAATCAAAGGTGGTGATGAACTTAATTTTCCGCCAGTAGGTTCCGGTTTAAGGAAGAATACCAGTCCTCTGAAGGCCTCAGCTCATCAAAGATACATTTCTCCATACAGGTCCAGGTATGAGGAACCTATTGATCAAAATCATGAGCTTCACCATTCAGTCGGAAAGAGGAGCCATAGAACACCAACCAAGTCTCGCCCGTTGGGTGATATTAATCCCCATGCACAATTTCATGAACTTTCAATGGCAAGTGGCAGATCAAGTTACAATGCAAATAGGTCAGTATCTGCACCAAAATCAAGGGGAATGGAAGAATTTCAGGTCATCACTGGCCCTGCAGCACCTACAAGACAAAGATGCTCACCGTTGGTCAATACCACGCACCCAAGAGATCCTCCAATTTCTACAGGAAGTGATATGATTACTGATAAAAAACTCTCTCGAGTTCCCTCATACAATGCTTATGATCTAAAGAGCATTGACTCAATTTCAGCTGGTGATATCTTCTTTTCACAAGATCAAGTAGCTTTGGCACTGAAAAATTCTGATACTGGTGTGGGCAACAAAGACCAAACTTTTAGTCAGAAAATGCAGATGGTTTCAGAAAGTAATATACCTAGCCATCAGTACTCTAGAGGGACAAGTTATTGTGGTCAAACTTCTCATGGCATTTCAGTTCGCGGTGTTGTGTCACAAACAAGCAATAACTCCAGTTCTATTAGTCAGCTTAGTAATGGCGGAACAAGTACTAATTTTTTCTCTTCTAATACTCGGTTGAGCAAGAGCAGGGTCAGTAATGAAAGTACCAAGTTTAGTGATGATAGTGGAAAAGTTTCTGGAGGTTTTATTAAGTTTGCAATTAACCGACAGAAAAACCAGACAGATTTATGGTTTTCCTGTGTTAAGGGAGCTTCATGTGGGAAGTCAAAGTCACCGAAACATGGGACAATTGATGAATCTTCTTACATTGAGAAGGCAATTGTGGTAGAAGAATTGAGGCAATTTTGGGCTGATAAGCATCGTCCAAGATCACTGGATGAGTTCATCTGTCATAGACAGAAAGTGCAGCAGCTTAAACAACTAGTAAGTTACATCTGATTTGCAGTTTTTTCTTTTCTTGATCTTGAAGTGCTCTTGATTAGTGGTTGATGAAAAAGCTCTGAAATCCTTCATACAGTTGTTTGGGCAATTATATGAAGCAAATTATTTGGAATTGAGTAGCATAAAAAATATACATGCTACTATTTCTTGCTCAACAGGCTGGCTGAGTTTAAACTGCATAAGAGCTAACAAACACACAAATCATGTGCTGGCTGATCTGTGTGCCATCCTTCATTCTCACCATCATATGTTCCCTTTTCCATTTCAAAATTCAAACATAGTACTTTTCAATCACTTGAATCTGTCTTATGAAGCTGCCTTTTTAGGTTTCTAATAAATAAATGGTCTGTTCGATCATTTTAACTAGTAGAGAATCTATGAACCATTCTTATACAGGACTACTAGATTGTTCTCTAAAGATGGAAAATATTAATAGAAAGCTGTCTTTTTTTAACCACATGTAAGAGTATCATATGAAATATTTTAAATGTTCCACTTTTTATCTTGCCAGTTCCAGTTCATAATATGTTTTCACTTTCCATGTTAATGTAATTAAGTTCTTGTCCTTTTGTAAGGTCTCTCCAAGCAACTGTCCTCATATTCTTTTCAAAGGACCAACTGGCTCTGGAAAGAAATCTCTGTGTTTGGCTTTGCTACACGAACTGTTTGGTGATTCATCTTCAAGAGTATGTAGCAAGTGTATATAACCAGAAAATTCTCATTTTGGACTGTGCTGAGCTTGCTGACTAATCTTTTATCAATTTTGTAGGTCACTTATGAGTTAAAACATTACAAAGTCCAGGTAACTTTTCTGATAGTACAATAACTTTTCAGTAATTTATTGGTTCAAAATGCCATTCCATGTAAAAAAAAGAGATGAACAAGTCCTCAGTCCTAGAATACACTTACTGAAGAAATGAAGTCCTTGACCTGACAACTACTAAACATATGACCCTCTTCTGCAATTTTGCTGTTTCAGTTCATGAAAATTGAGATCCCTCTGAAGTTCATAATCTTCCAATGATCTTCAATCACCACAATCTACAGGCTTCATATCACCTTCTACATTGCTAAACCACCAGCTACATATTGTAAGAAGAACATTGTCTTAATGAAAAGCTCCACCCTGATGCACCTATGACACTATTGTGAACTTTTCTGCTTGTCCCAATATTCTGCATGATATATACTTACCGGAGGATCATTTGGTCGTATGTTTCAGTGACACACCATTGCTGAAGCCATCAAAATCAGCTTCCTTGTTCTTTTATGAACACATTTGTTTTCCTTTATTTTTTAAAAAATTAATTTTGTTTTCCTTTATTTTAAAAAAAAAATAATTTCGTAACTAGTAGTATTTGCACAGGAAGGAATAAACTTTTCTAATCATAAAGCAAAAAAGGTTTTGCTATTCCCATAAATAAGTAATCTACTAATCCTCTTTGCAGGAGTCAAATCAATTGCAAATTGCAGTCCCATTAGCATCAAGCTCTCATCATTTGGAACTTAATTTGAGGTTGCTAGGGAAGAATGCTCGTCATGCTTTAATGGCTGTTGTGAAGGAGATAGCTGAAAATCATGTGCATATCCCCGAAATTAGCGATGCAAGTTTTAAGATGGACATTAAAGGTCCATAACTTCCTCATGCTTTCTTTTTGTTACATACCATGCTCATATGGTATTAATGCTTGTATTTTCTTTTTTACAGTGATTGTTCTTTATGAGTTCGACAATGTAACAGAAAATGTTCAGCACTTAGTAAAATGGATCATGGATTGTTATGCTCATGTATGCAAGATCTTCATATGTTGTCAAGATGACTTTGGTATTACTGATTCCATTAAGAGTAGATGCAAAATTATTAGCATTGATGCCCCAGTTATGAATGAGGTAAGCTTGTTCTTCCTACTTTGATGATAGATATCAAAACTTCCTATTAATTTCTATCTGAGCTCTTTTTTAATATTTATTCTGAAATGTAACAACGGTTCTTAGTTTGATCATCAAATTTCCAGTTTTTGCCTTTAGTAACTATTCACCATGTGTTTTTTTTGTCAGCATTAAGTAGCATATAATTTTGTTGAATTTGAGATGTTCTCTTATAACTAAGATTTATAGATACCATGGTCATTCTGGGAGATTGCTATAGTAGTTTTTATACTACTCCACTCCTCTCTAAGATGATTGAAATAGTAGGCTGATGTTGAGTATTTTCTTGATGCACCACATTTGAGGATTGCATATCAATGAATGGTTAAAACTATATTTCAACTTTTTTCCCCAGATAGTGGAGATTTTAACTCAGATTGCAATGAGGGAGAGCTTTGAGTTGTCAACAACATTTGCTGCCAGAATTGCAACTAAATGCAAGCACAACATAAGGAAGGCAATAATGGCCCTTGAAGCATGTAAAGAACACAAGTATGGATACACTCTGTCAATAGCTTAGACAATTGTTCAAACACAACGTCATAGTGATATGTTGATTTTGCATCATAATTACAGTTATCCCTTCATGGATAGACAACTAATACCCACTAGCTGGGAGGAGATTTTAGTTGAAATTGCAGCAGAGATTTTAGATGATCCATCACCAAGAAGGTTGAACAATAATGCTGACTTAATAGTTTTGTTTATCATAACTATGAAAGTTAGAGATTTTAGAGAAATAATTTTATGCAGTGTTAATTTATTTGTTTATTGCTATTATTTCTTGCTTTTACTCTGTGCAATGAGCCAATCTTTACATAAGAGTTAGGCGCACATATATATATTTACTTTCATACCTAGATATTTGCCAAATCTTCTTCATATTTTAAACTTGTTAAATGATTATTAATGTTATCAATATATTTGATTTTTTAACACTTTCCTATGCAGAACTTCATCTTTCAATGATAGCTAATCATCATTGTCTATCAATTTTTGTCTTAACTTTTTGGAGTGTGCTGCATGTGCATCACAACTTGAGTATCACAATACAACATCATGGGTTCCTTAGGAGCATTATCTCAATTCAGTCATTAACTCCTTAACCTAGATAAATCACATATAGCTAGTGTCATGAGCTCTAAACTCTATCTTTTTACTTGATCTGCCTACAATATTTTGTTTCTTATTTTTCTAAGAAATCAAATTACCTCCCATAAAGACATAGTAACCTGATGTAAATCTCCTGTCCATGGGGGAAGCTATTCAGTTAGCATCCACATAGCTTGCAATCTAAAGGTGGTCTAGATAGGTCTTTTCCTAGCACTTTTTTCAGATAGCATAGAATTCTCAAAGCGCTCTCCAGATGATCATAACATTGAGCTTCAAGAAACTAACTGATCATACTCAATAGGAATGATATATCTAGTCTTTTAACTATAGTTAGTTGAGTTTCCTAACAAGGCTTCTATATTTTCATGGATAACACAATTGCCTCTTCAATCTTGGCAATCCACTGGATTAACCCCCAATATAATAGCTTTTTTAAGCATATCAACTATATATATTCATTGAATATTACAATGTCATCTATATACCAAGGAAATATCTTAAATCATTTATATCCATCGTTTGAGAATGCTAATGAAGGTAGGCTTTTTACCTTATGATTCCTATAGAATCATCACTGACATCCACATAGAAAGCAAGGAGAATATCTTCTTAAATGGAGGGGTAACACGAAGGGCTAAATGAACTGAAACACTTTTGATCACCTTGAACTGACAAGAGCAGTTCTAAACCATACTTTAGAAGATTACTTTAAACCATTCAAAGTATTTGCATACTAAACCATTCTCCCCTTGAGTAACAAACCACTCTGCATGTGTACTTGTGTGAGACCACTATGGAGGAAAGCATTTTTGATATGCGACTATTAAACTTAAATAAAGGTGTCAAGGTAAGGAATAATCTAAGAAATCTTAGTCACATGTGAAAATGTGTCAAGTAATCTATTCTACATACTTAAATGCATCTCTCTTTGCCATTGAAGGTAGGCTGTTTACCTTATGATTCCTATAGAATCATCACTAGCATACACATAGAAAGCAAGGAGATATCTTCTTAAATGGAGAGGTAACATGAAGTGCTGAACAAACTAAAACACTTTTGATCACCTTGAACTGAACAAGAGCAGTTCTAAGCCATACTTTAGGAGATTCATTAATTAGAAAATAAAGGCTAAATGACCAAAATGGAGGGACGCTTTTGAAGTCATTTGTGATTTTCTTTGTGCCCCATAGGTTGTGTTACTTTGAGGAGACAAGGTGAGAGAAAGAAATAAGGGTAGGAAAGTAAGGAGGGAAAGTTTTTTCCTTCATTTCTTTGGGAAAAAAAATAATTGAGGAGAGAGGAAGAGAATGGTTCTTTTTCTTTCCCTTACAACTCTTCCGCTCAAATTAGGTAGAAAGGTTGAAAGTCAGTTGTTGTTGCTGTTTAAAATTAAAAACTAATTTGTTATATTGATGCTAATTTTCTTCTAATTTATCAAGTTGATAAAATTAATTTTACAAAATCTCTCTCTCTTTCTTTTCTCCAAGAAAACAATGCAAGAGAATTACTGGATTCTTTTTCTTCTATTTATTTTCTTACCATAAAGGCTCTTCTTTCTCCCACTTAACTAGTCTAAAAGGATTTGTTTTTAAAACTATAATACTACAATAAGAGATTAAATATTATACAAAAAACTACTTGTTACCCATCTTAGTAAACTCGACCTAGAGATGAAGATTCTTTATTTTAAAAAATTGGATTAATATCTTGAATGGAATTTTTATTTGAATATTACTTTTTTTTTGCTTTCTAGCTATAAATTCAAAGTGATATTACTTGGAACAATTGCATGTCCAATACTTCTTGTATTAGTAACCATATCGAGAGTTCAAGTTTTCAACCCCATATTATCCATTACATCTTGCAAACCAAAATATTGCAAGTCTTTTTATAGCACAAATTGTTGATCTAAAAAAAACTCATGTCATGGTTATTAAATATTGCACTTCCACTAACTTTAGTGCTCGATCTTATATTTGTTAATGATTGATAGTTTATTTGTACAGGTTAGTTTTGGCTCGAGCGAAGTTTCAGAAGTTGCTTGTGGAATTTGTTCACCCGAAGTTGATTCTCCAAGTAAGTGCATTTACCCTTGTTAGAAGTTGGTTACAAAGTTTATGTCTATCTGTAAGTGATAAATTTTGACCTAGAAATGCAAAATTAAAGATCATTTTCAACATGCATGCAGAAACTTGTGGAAGAATTCCTCAAGGGAGTAGAACGCAGTAGGAAAAGGGAGATCTTTTATTGGCATGCGTACTACGTGAGTTCCTCGTTAATTATAGTATGCAAGATTTTAGTGGAAGAGAAAGCAAGGCCTCAGTAACTTTTTATCATAATTTGCAGAACAAGAGGTTGCCTGCTGGAACAAGTGCACTGATGAAATTAGAAGGTAAGTTTTTCATTCGAAGCAATATATATAGTGCATAATTTTGTTGATAAATATGCTTTTTAGTTGATCCAATCTATCTGTAAGCTTTATTTTCACTTAATCAATACTTGTTTCATGTCGTTGCAGAATTCGTAGCCAAGTTTATGAGCATTCATAGGAAGAGTGTAGCAACACAATTCGAAGTATAAATCTCAATAAAAAATTTGTGTACAAGACTTAATTCTGAGCATCTGTTTTACTAGGGCAATATCCAGAATCCACATTTTTATCATGATATTGTGAACAAATTATCCTTCTAAGTAGAATCCTGTAAATTCATTATGATTTTGCTTTTCATCTCGCTTGTCTTTCTAGCTATACTCTGTGACAATGGATTAGTAATCCCTCAAAACTTTTCATGTTCCAAAGCACACGGGCATTGCTGTTTTATTTTTGTTAACATTTATTTATTTATTTTTATTTTAATGCATCAGTAAACAATTTTAGACAATTGAGCTAAAAATTCCTTTTTTTGTGAGTTTTGTGTGCCTTATTTGATCTTGTCTGAAAGTCCGGTTATAAAAGCGACTCCTCAGTCTTCAGCAAATTGCTGAAGAATATATAATTTGTCTATCCAAAATGCTAAGTTGGATGATTTATATGCAGGATGAATTTTGCTGAATTTGACATTTTCTTAATCACATCAGCAAATTAATGAAAGTTTTGAAACCCTGTTAATTTGTTCTTTAACTCTGTGGTCTTAAATTTGATAAGATAATCAAGTTAAATCAAGTCCAGTTTGCGAATAGTCATTCAAAAGTTTGATATTTGTTTAGATGTGATGTTAATTCAAATTTTTATTATTTAAAATTTTTATATTTTAAAATTTATTTGATTGATTATTGAGTTTGATAATATAAATTTATTTATTTATTTTAAAATTTTATTTATTTATTTATCATGTTGTGTGATTTTGTGATAAGAATTCAAATTAAAAACATTTTGCAATGTAGGATAATATTGTATATAATAGATTCAATGTGGTATGATTTTTTTTTTGGGACTCTGCATTAATAAGAACTTTATTTATCAGATTATTTTTTACAAGGTTGATAAAAATTTATTGATGAACATGGTACATCATGAATATTCTTCACGAATAATTCGTAATATGTGTCCAATATTAATTTAACTGAAAGTATATATGCTCAATTTTATTTATTTAATTAATTATATATATATATTAATTAATTATAAATAAATTTTTATCCAATTAAATATTAAATTTATTTATGAGCTTTGATTCTTTTGCATCTCGGTGATTACAGCAACAGCAAGTTGGGCTGGGCTGTTTTAAGGACTGGTTGTTGGGCTCTGTGGGTTAATTTCCCTAATCTTTTGGATTATAAAAATGCTAACAAACAAATTATCTAACTCCATAGACAAATAAACCTTTTACAAAAATAACCCATCCATCCCTCCCTTCCCATATTTCTGAAAAGACAAGTCCTGTCCCTTAGGTTTTGGTGCAGCAGTCTAACAGTATCATCTGAAAATTCATGATTGGATTTAAGACTGTATAATTTTTTTAAATAGAAGGATAAATTTAGTCTTTTTCTTTTGATAAAATAATTATGTATTTTTTAATTTATTTTGATGGCCATAAAATTTTTTTATAAAATTAAATTTATCATTTCAAAATTTAATCGGTTCAAAAATCAAATACGTAATAAAAACAATTTAAAAAAAGACAAACCCAAGAGTCAACCTAAAAGTCAAATGGGGACGATATATACCAATTGTCCATCCCAGTCCCAGTCACACTGTCAGAGCCATGCCTGATTGCCATGGCCATGCAGCCATGCAACTGCAGCGGTCGAAAATAAAATGTGCCATGACCAGACGCACTAGTCCTCTATTTATTTTGTTCCCCAGCCCTGCAGCAGCAGCGGCACCCTCTCTTATTCCGTAATTGATCATCGAATGAATCGATTTTAATTATATCGGTTCAGTTTATTTTTAATTTTAATAGCAAAATTTGATCGATTCTATTTATTCAAAATAAATTTGATTAATTCAATTTCGATTTATTTGTTCATCGTATTTAGTTATAATCCATGGCAGCGGCTCTCATCACTAATTCCATGCACCATGGGACTTAACCTCGCCGCCGCCTGCAAACATTCATGAGCCTTAATGCGATCGACCTCGCTCGCTCTACGGCCGCCTAGCTATATATATGACTCTCTAGCTATCAATTTGTGGAGAATAGATTCCTTCAGCTGGCTACTGCGTCGAGGACCTGAGGCCTCACCTTCATGCATGCAAACGTACGTACTATACGCCTGTGAATCGCAAGTTTTAATTCTGAGTTTCAGAAACAAGGACGATCGAGCTAGCCATCTCTTTACATTAAATACGTTAATTAATTGTAGAGAGTACGTAGACGATCGACGACGACCATGCATGATCGATATATATAATGCTTCGCAGCTAGCTAGCTTATATAACAATTATATACGAACCAATTAATGGCTACCCACGAACCATTATGGGCCTTTTTATATAATCTCATTCTTCAATGATCCAGAGGATTGGAAGTAGAAAACTGAAATGTTGTTGGGACATGCAGAGTTTCAGTCTTTATTCGTGTATGTATATATGTATCTAGCTCTAGGTTAGCTGTAAATGATCGATGTTCGACAGCTGCTGCACCCCGAGCGAGGCAGTGCACTGTCGCCATTACTCAGGAATATGCTTTCTTTAAGTTTTGCTAAATGCGTAGTATGTGGCTGAAGAAGGAAGGAGGAAGAAGAAGCGTGGAGTTCTACAATTAATTTGCCATAAAAGGTGACGACTGAGAAGGAATCGAAGGCTTAATTATTATGATATATACGAAGTAGCTAGCTAGCTAGTCCATGCATGCATGCAAAGACGATGGACGACTGGGAATTCGCCGCGTGTCATTGTCACGATGGTGGGTATCAGCCATCTCTTCAGCAATCTGACTCTGTCTTGTTGATGCATGGGGGAGCAACGATTGGTGGTGGGTATCAGCCATTGATCTCTTCATGCCTGATTTTAGTTGTCTTGTTGATGGGGGCGCAACGATAGATGGTGGGCATCAGCCACGTGGCGTGTCAATATATATATATATATATATATATATATATAGGCTTAATCTATATATATGGTCTTTTAATTTATGATAATATTCAATTATTGGAGGTTGATGCAGGTGTAGTTGAGGACGTGGCTCCCTTTGAGGTAAAGGTCAAGAGTCAAATGAAGGTCAAAATTCGGACCGATCTGGTAAGATGGGTCAACACGGATCAATCTCGCCAGGGTGTGATATCTATCATTTTGGATTTAGACTGTACTTCGAACTCAACATGAGCTCAGTCTTGGCCCCCACTTGGGCCCCCGAAACCATCTTAGTCTCGGCTATCCCGGCCTCGCATCTCATCTCGGCTATCTCGACCTCGTATCTCATCTCGACCATCTCTGTCGTCTCGTCTCAGCCAATATAGTCTAGTCTCGGTCTTCTCGTCTCAACCAGCCTAGTCTCGGCATCTCGATCGTCTCGTCTCAGCCATCTCGACATTAAGTCTTGTTTTGGTCACTCTGTCTCGGCTGACTCCATCCTGGGCTTCCTCTTCACATCTTATGTGAATCGTTGTCTTACATGATCTACTAATTAAAGGGGAATGCGAATATTCTCACGGACACGCGGCAGTCCAAGAATGAGCAGATGTTCACGATGTTATTAGATCTGGTTCCTTCGGATATCTCTTTTTCTGCACACAAGGCCAAAAGGAAATGACTGTTGAATCTAGTCCCCTTGCAAGTTACTATAAGGATGCTATATCATCTGACGTGGAAATGTCTTGAGCCGATCTATAAAAAGCCTAAATCACAGTCTTATTCGAGGTTTGTCTCTACAAAATTCTTCTAGTATCATCTTCTTCTTTTGGATCTACATGCCCTCTTTTTTGAAGAATCATAACTTGAATATCGGAGTGGTTTATCATGATTCTCTGACATCAGTTTAATCTCTTCTTGAAGTGTGTGGTCCTCATCACCTCCCTCATCGAGCTCATCTAGGAGCGAGGTTGCATATGTCAGACTGTTCGTTGACTGATAACTTTGACTATTTACGATATTTAGTTAGAATAGAGGTCATTCTAAGCTAAATGTTGAAGGGAATGTTTAATTTGGCATAACCATAAAATTATTATAGTATATATGACCTTATGATTACATATTTGAATGAAGGATAGAAGATTATATAAAATGAAGAGAATTTCATGTATTTAACTGTCCTTTTATATATATATATATATATATAATATTTTAAATTTATTAGATAAGTGAATTAGGAAGAAAATTATCTATCTTTAAAATCTCTCACATATCAAAAAAAAAATTTAAAAAAAACACTTTTATCTGAAGGCCTTTCTCCCACATCCCTTTTGTCTTTCTTTGTCTCCCACTCGCATTCCCTCCGCTCCACTCGGACATTAATGCTTTCTTCTGTCTCCATCACACTCTCTACCCTTTCTCTCTCTATATATCCGATCGATCCTCCACCACGATCACAAACTAAAACAGACAAATCGAGATCAAGGGAATATATAAACAAAAGAAAGATCAGAAGAAGAAGAAGGAAGAAGGAAGAAGACAAGAAGATCGAGATATGCCTCAAGCTCCGTCGTCCACAAGGTGGTGCCCTACGCAGGAGCAGCTGATGATACTGGAGGAGCTGTACCGGGGCGGACTCCGAACGCCCGACGCGCCGCAGATACAGAAGATCACCGTCCGCCTCTCCTGCTACGGCAGGATCGAGGGCAAGAACGTCTTCTACTGGTTTCAGAACCACAAGGCCAGAGAGAGGCAGAAACTCCGCAAGAGGCTCATCACCATGCACCATCATCATCACCTGATCCATCTCCGCTCCCCCGCCACCACCGCGGCCACCGCCGCCGCCGCCGCCTCCAGATTTAATCCTAACTGTCGCGTCTTCTTCCGCGGCCATGACCAGCCTCATCCTCCCTTCTTCAACCAGGTCCAGTTCTTTCTTCGTCCCCGTAACCATCCATCTTCATATACAAATAAATTTATATAACAAATCTGCGTGTTCGATCGATTCGCAGGATGCGACGCAGGGATTAAATTTGCTGCGCAAGCTGGAAACGCAAGGGGAAGAAGAACTAACAAACAGCAGCGAAGCTCATGGCTTCGTCCAACAGTACTGCACCAATCCATGCTTCAATCCCCCCAAGACACTTGATTTATTCCCTACAAAAAGCACCTTCAGCTTCCAAAGCGAAGCCATCGATCAGTAAAACAATATATAAATAGATCAGAGAGAGAGAGAGAGAGAGAGAGAGAGATTAGTACTTGGAATGCAATTGTCTGACATGGATCAGTACTTGGAACTAACCATCTGCATGCACTATTTGATATCAGTTTGTTGATGTAACCATTGTTGCTGGCTTAGGGCAGAGGGCTTCTGTTTCTACGGACGTAGACTGATGCTTTTTTGGATGGATCTTGCTTTTGATTTATTTTTTAGTTTTTTAAAAAAAATTCTGGATATATATTGTGTCTGCATTGGGTTGATTCTAAAAGCTGCCAAAGGCAGCAGGAAGAGAGTACTCCGATGACTTGTAGATATCAAGCAGCTTTAAGGGTTCCAGACCTGCCAATAAATTTAGGCATGCAACATATATATAGCTCTGTTGCAAAATTAAGACAATATATATATATGCATGGCATAATGTTTTTCTTAATTGGGCATTTTACTATGAGATCATATATATCTCAGTTTCTTAATTTTCTCAAGTATATTACTCAAACAAACAAGAACTTATGCATAGAATATAGATGAATGTTTTAGAGAAAAATCAATAGTAATTAATTAATTGAAAGAAATTATTATATAGATACGTAGTTGCTGTGGACTATGGAAATCATTGGTTGCAGTGCCATGCATGCAGTCTCAAGTCACTGCAGCTAGTTTTGGCCTTTGGGGGACAAGGCATGGGCTTCAGTAACATGCAAGGAAGAGGTTCAGAGTTCCAGAGACAGCAAAATGGAAGATTTTACAGTAGTGTAATTCTTATTAATATTTTCATGTGCAATTCTCCACTCGTGTAATAATAATGTAATGTTGTGTTGTGTTTTTTAATTATTAAGATTGTTTGAAATGAATGACGCAATATAATATCAATATCTTATCATAATCCATTGATTAAATTAAGATTGAAAATTTAAGCCCTGGAGGTTATGCTGCGATGGTAAGAGTTCAAATATCATCCATGACACATTACACTTGAGTAGTTTAAAAAACTCATAACATTAGATCCTCCATCAAGATTTATTTACATTTTTCAATTTATTTTAATGGCTGATAGAAAATTTTTATAAGACCAATTAATTACCTCTAAAATTAATTGTATCGTAAGAACTAAATGGATTATCATAAAAAAGACAAATTAAGTTACAATGTTGCTTAATTTAAAGCCCAAGAAAGAACTCAATATAGCTTAAAATTAAATGCCAATATTGTTAAAGTCGAATAGATCAACTTTTTTTTTGAATTTAACGAATGTATAAATTAAGAGGAAGGCTGTCTTTTAGGATCGGACGAAGGAGGAAGGCGTGAATAACATTCAATCCCTTTTCATATCGTTCTTGTCTATAAATTAATACTATTTTTATAAATTCTGAGCACCTTTTAATGGTGGAGAAATTTCATAGATTATGCATAGAATGTGAAACTATACTTTTTTATTTTTCAACAATGGTGCAATAATACAAATAGTAATGATAAAAAAATATTATCAATAAAAGTTATTAAGACGTAGATCTTCTCTGGAAGTCCTGAATTGCGACTGCATTATTCTTGAAACCTCTTGGATCACACGAGTAATTTGGATTTTGAGAGCATAGAATAAGAATCTCAATGTTATTGTCCCTGAATGCCTGCCCTCCTTTTATAGCATTCTCTTGACCTACTCACATAACACCTATTTAATTTGGTCATCTGGAAGCTTTTCGAAGACCCTTATTGACTCAATTGCCGATTTGATCCTCACAAACTTTGAATCTTACTGACTTGACAACTTTTGATTACTTGAAACATATCTAGTTGTTTGAAGTTTGGTCAACTCCGATCCATTGACCGCCTTACTCGGAACTCTAATTTGACCTTTGAGTCATCCGGAAGCCTTTTGGTTGTTAGGACCTTCGAGTTGTCCAGATCACTTTTAGTCGCCTAGATCCTTCGTGTAGTCCAATCCAACTTTCTACAATACAAGATTAATCTACAAAGATATGTTATGCATAGTATATGGTCTACTTGACTTACTATCTTTCCTTGTACTTAGTCTACTTAATTTATCAGAACTTTTCATTTGTTTGGAGTTCACTCCTTCAAGACTTTCTTATTGCTTAGGTTACTATTAACCTATCAGGACTTCTTACCTTTGCCTAGGTTCAACATTGACCTGTTAAAACTTTTCACTTTGCCTAAGTTAATCTTGATCTAGCTATCAGGATTTCTTACTTTACCTAGGTCTCCTTTGACCTGTGTACTTCTCACTTTGCCTAGGTCAATCTTGACCTACAAGAAATTCTATTCAATTATCAAATATTCAATCGCTATTGATTTGCTTGAACTTTTACCAACTTATTTCTAAATATTTGATCAACTTTGACCTTTTTAGATTAACCCTTGATCAACCTTGACTAAATTACTTGATCAACTCTGACCAAATTACTTGATCAATTTTAACCCGACTAATACATATTATCAAATATCGAAACTTGAAGATTATTGCACTAGATTAAAAGCTTATTACCTTCATTACTAAAAAAAAGTTTCATTGATCAAATTTTAATATTTTTACTATATTACATAAGCACTCAATCACAATATATGATGTAAAATTATATTAAAAACTCATGTGATATTAAATTATATTGTGAGTGAAATGTAATTATTTATAAGTTGAGTATTAACTTTTTACAAAAGAAAATGACTACTATAAAAAAATATTTAGAACGAAAATAGAAAATTTTCATATTAAAAAAAAGTGGCAAAAAAAAATCTAAACTAAAATGCTTTTTATCATCGTCAAGGAAATTCGCGAGGCGCGCCACAATCGCATCGCTTTCCCGGCAGATCCGCCACCTTCTCCAACTCGCGCTTCGCCGCCGCCAGATCGCCCGCGAGATCAGATGCACCTCTCTTCTCCTCGATTCGCCGCCCGCCGTTTCCGGAGCTCAAATCCACTCCCCAACCAGGAAAATGAGGCACCGCACCGCCTTTGGCTCCTCCATCCACAGCCACCAAATTGCTCCTCTTTTGTTCGTCCCTCGCGAGACATGGCGTCTTTTAGGTCTCTGCCACTTTGTTTAATTCATTTGGAATCGCTGAACTTTTCTTCAGCGTTTTCTTTCTTTGCTGCAGATAAACTCTGATTCATTGGATCCCGATGGTTTGAATCGGAAAATTTTACATCGATCAGCAGGTTGTTTTCTCCTCCGCCATAGTAGAGATGGGGTGCTTCTCGTGTTTCTCATCCCCGGAGAAAAGGGGATCAGGAAAATTTAATCAACAAAGAATAGTACGGCCGCCTGCTGCAGAATCACCATCGCCTCGTAGCAGAGGCAGCGAGTTCCACAAAACACCAGGTCAGCGTTCCAAGTGTAGATAGAACTTCGCGATTCTGCTGATTCAAATTGAATTACAAATGTTCTTAACTAAAAAATTGCAACCATCAGCATGTGCCTGTAAATCAGAACAAGAACATTTCTATGATTAGAGGATTTGTTGGTTGCATAAATTTGTGTTTCTCCTCCATATCATACACGAAGAAGAAGAAGAAAGAATGTATAACAAAAAAAATTGCTTTTTGCAGAAGTTCAAACACAGAGTGCTGCACCATCTGCCTCACCTGAAATAGCAACACAAGAAGAAGTCACCAATGCTTCAACACCTAAAGCAGCTAACAATGGAGGTATTGCTGCCCAAACATACACATTTCGTGAGCTAGCATCAGCAACTAAGAATTTCCGCCCCGATAACCTTCTCGGCGAAGGCGGGTTCGGAAGAGTTTACAAGGGTACCCTTGGGGATGGTGGTCAGGTAATTCCTCTTCCAATTTTGCCATGAATTGTCTGAGTGAGGTCGTATCATGCAATGTGGAAATCATCTTTCTACATTTGCATCAGCTTGTGGCTGTCAAGCAACTGGACAGAAGTGGATCTCAAGGCAATGAAGAGTTTTATGTCGAGGTTTTGATGCTCAGCCTCCTCCACCATCAAAACCTGGTCAGCCTAATTGGCTACTGTGCAGATGGAACTCAGAGGCTCTTGGTCTATGAGTACATGCCTCTTGGCTCAGTGGAAGATCATCTGTTTGGTAATTCTATCCGCCACAGCCATCTTAATTCTTTACTGATACAACTTTTAGTCCTTAGTTGCCAAATTTTGAACTAAATTTGCAGAGATTGGTCCAGATGAGAAGCCACTAACCTGGTACAGTAGAATAAAGATAGCTGTTGGTGCTGCCAAAGGTTTGGAGTACCTCCATGAGAAAGCTAACCCCCCGATCATCTTCCGCGATTTAAAGTCGTCCAACATTTTGCTCGACGAAAATTGCAACGCAAAGCTATCAGACTTTGGACTCGCCAAGCTTGGCCCTGTCGGAGATCAATTTAATGGCCCCTCGAGGATAATGGGCACATATGGGTATTGTGCACCAGAGTATGCTAGCTCCGGCGAACTCACCTTGAAGTCAGATGTTTACAGTTTCGGAGTAGTATTGCTGGAGCTAGTTACCGGGAGAAGAGCCCTCGACACCACTAAGCCGATGGATGAACAGAATCTGGTGGCTTGGGTATGGTTCATGTAGAGGAACCAATGCACCTTGTTGATTCAGATGCTGCTGTTTGACATGCATGGTTTTGGCTTGTACAGGCACAACCGATATTCAAGGATCAAAGGAAGTACTGCAAGCTTGCTGACCCACTGCTCGGAGAGGACTACCCTGAGAGAGACCTGAACCAAGCCATTGCGGTGGCTGCGATGTGCGTGCAAGAGGAGGCTGCGGCTCGGCCATTCATGAGCGATGTTGTTGTGGCCTTGTGCCATCTTTCGGCTGCGACACCATCTGTCGATGCGCCCTGCCAGCCTCATCAGTCAAATACTAAGCAACCAGGTGAAAGAGAGCTTTGTAACAAACGAGATGCAAACCGTGAACGTGCTGTTGCAGAGGCCATGGAATGGGGATCTGCATTCAAGGCCGAAGTTTAAGTTCAGTTCAGTTCAATTTTTTCTTCTTTGTTGCTTCTTCTGGTGGTGGTGGACTCACTATCGAGCTTCATGTAAAGATGCTTGAAGACCAAGCAAAATAGAAGAATTCAACAAGGTTTGGCAATCAATAGCAGTAGCAAATGAAGATCAAGCAGAATAGCTAAGTAGGGGTTGATGTTTTTCACTTGTCGAATCAACAACAATTGATCTGTTCAAATTCTTGATGAACTATTCTTGTAACTTCACTGTAAGATAGGTCATGTACAAACCTTGTTGCTCAACTGCAAAAGGAATCCAAAATTTTTACAATACTATGTTTTTAAATGATATCAAAGCTCGAACACCTTGTAAGATTTAATATCTCTGGTGTTGAGTTGCAGAAACAAAAAATGAAGAGGATTATTGCATCCACTCTCACTTGTGTCATGGATGATTAAATCATGCCTCAAATTCATCTATAAGGAAAGTTTAGCTCCAATGATTAACTCAGTCATGTTTCTTGAAGGAAATATTATTGTCAAGATTGTCAACTCGATAAAATGACTGCTGTGTCATTTAATAAAACTAATTCAACTTCCTCAGCCTCCTGAATATTACCTATTCTGGAGATTTCCTACCTCACCAAGATGGCAGGTTGACACATCCTGCCCCTGGCCTCTCCTAATATGATAAATTTTTTGATGAATTGATCCGCCCAGCTATGAGTTGACTTGTTTAACCGTATTAGCTGCGATGTGTTATAGATATTTTCCTTTAGCGGGATGATAAACTTGAGATGTTGGCCACTTAGGAAGATAATTACACATTATTGAATTTATCCTGACGATCGATGAAAAATCTCCGTGGCACCAATCGCGTCATTCTAAAGATTTAGTCGAACATAATGTGCAACTCATTTGCGACAGAAGAATTAGGGTGCTTGGACGTGTTTCGGGGCTGAAACAGTAATAGTGTTATTTTTAAATTTTTTAATAAATTACTTATTATTTTGATTTATAGTTAAACCATTTAAGATTGCTTACAAGATGTGTCAGATAAGAAGTGTGAGATAATAATCCGAGATACACCTCCGTGAGCAATTATTATTTTTTATTTAAATTTTTTTACTTAATACTATAATTCAAACTTTAAATCTTTAAAAGAAAACATCTTAAATAATTTAATGATAAATCTAAAAAATAAACAAAAATAAAAAAATAATGACATTATTATTATTTTGGACGTCCAAAATCTTTTATCGCGGACGAGTCACACAATATATCAAATTTGATTGAATCGTCGAAAGTACGTAAAACGTAGAGATGACACTCAAAAATGGACACATTTGGAAAGTTTCTATAGATCGTTGGAAAATGTTGGGTCAGAGATGATTCGGTTTAACAATTAATTACCGGTAAATTAATTTTAGGTGGCAAAGTTTCAACATCTACCGATTAAATATCATTATTGATAAGTTAATTTAATCATTTCATAAATACAACTATAATCAAATCTTATCCACGGGAACCAACTTAACAATTTCACAAATAATGAAAAACAAATCCTGAAAATAATTTACCTTAGCATTTTTTTCATAAATAATGAAAAAATCAATTCAATAAACATTTAAAATTCAGAGAAATATAAAAAAAACGAGATAGTAATGTGCTCATATAAAATGAACTCGAACCTCTTCTTCTACGACGGATTTGACCAATTAAAGATCAACTCAATCCATTTCTAATTTTTAGATATCCATCCCTAAATCAAACTTACTTATTATTTATTTTATATATTTTTTAAAATATTGAACGAATATAAATAACTTATATTCTATCAAACATTAAATTTATTTTTCTAATTCAAGTAACAGAATACTCCCTTCTAGAAGTGTACATTTTATTATCGTATGTAGTTGTCATTAACATACTGAGTGCCTCTATTTTTTCTTGTCTATTTGACACACTCAATTGGTTGATCCAACTATTCAAGTCATTTCGTCTAACTAGGCCCAATCTATACATCCGATCAAACTCGAGTTACCCCAACGGGCATACCCAACTCGCTATCTACCCTACTTGATCAACCTGAGCAACCACTAGTCGGTTCATCCAGCCCAAGTAACAATTTAATATTGAAGTAGTCACTTTTGTCACCTCGCCAAAGCCCACAACTTGAAAGCGAGTGGCACGTGTCATTACTAATTGATAGAATTATCAATTTGGATTAAATCGGTGGGGTTGATCTATCCCATCAAATAATTTAAGTCAGTTGGATTGAAATTTTATCAATCTATTTAAAAATGAATTTAAATGGGAAAGTACATGAGGGTGGCAAGTCAAGGCGGATTGATCCGTGATGGGTTTGGGTTGATTCGTCTAATTAAAATGGAAAATTAATGGGATCGTGAACTGACCCATCTAATCCGCAACTCTAATGGACTCGTGGACTGACTTATTTTTTCTACAAAAGGTGGAATTCGTCATCCCAGCAATCCCACACGGTCGGTTCCACGACCATCTGTAAGAAGGTAAATCGAGAAGCTGCAGTTGACGAAGGACATTATCTCAGCTTCGCCGAGATTCAAACGCTTGTCTACTTCTGCAACTCTGCTCCGTCGTAACTAACTCAGTTATGCCCCAGGGACAAACTTGTGGACTGACTCATGAGTTAGATTGAATTGGAGATTTCTTACCCCACCCTGCTCAATCAGATAATAGATTTTTGACGGATTAACTACTCTACTAGCAGGTCTTATTCTGTAAGTAAGCAGTGTTTTAGTCCACGAAGATACCAATTTAAACGATTTACAAGCCTCCTTAATTTTGGCCCCACTTCAGTAGAATTGTAGAAAGGATATTGCTTTCTCATTCCACATCGCGGTTAATTCGTGCATTGAAGTGCAAGAGAAGGACAAGGGACGAATCAATGTGTGGTGATGCAGAAACTTCCAAATGCTACATTAATGCAGAGGCACCTATCTGGGTTTAGTTGCGTTTCAACATGATCTACATGTTGACAAAAGAGCTTAGTAGTTCATACCATTGGCGAAACATTTGGTTCCTATCCATTTTTTTAATGCCTCATGATGTTCATATCTTCAACAACACAATCATCATTAAAACTTGTCGATCTGATATAGAGTATACCTTAACACAGCAATAAATCCTTCATGAGTCTACTCATTGGCTAGTAATCAGATGATGATGAGGCCTGTAATCCAATCTGAGAATGATAAGTATCATAAGATAATTGCTTTGCTTGAACAAAGAATTAGGAAGACAGAAAAAAAAAAATCATGGTGAGATGTAAGGGAAAACCTTCGGACAAATGTAAAGAGAATCCATTGATGATACAAGGACTTGTTTCAATGCCAAATGGTCCATAGGCTACAACACACTGCACAACTGTCAAGATTTAAAAGAGCTAATGGAATGGGCACTTAAATTGACAATAAACCTAACACCACTTTAGTGTCCACCTAATTAATAAATCAAGGACATTAGAGAATATTTTATTTAGTGGTGCAAAGTGAAACAACCTAAGCCATCCAACAAAAGCTTGATCCAGGACTACTTTATCCTTGCAAATCTTTTTATATGGCATTGTTGAGTGAGTGAACCTGTTCTTGGATTCTTTTAAAATTGATGGCTTACCGTGAAGCATATTGGAATGCTTTTATCTTGTGCTAGGCAAGTAACATCTTTAACTGAGCAGCTAACAGTTGACAAATGCAGTGGTTTGATTCCATTACTTTATCTCTTTTCTAAAAAAAAATCTAAGAAAAAGGAGAGGCTGGTAGAAGAGGAGAGAACAACCGCTCACAGCAAGCCAACACTATTTGTCTCTCTCCTTGTTAGCTCCCATTTTGTTCTATAAATACTCTCGTTGTCTATGTTACAATTCCCTTTCCCCTCCCCTTCCTCTTCTCTTGCTTAGTTCTCTTGAGGTTTTATTCTGCTTCAAGTTCTTACTTCCTACCTCACTGTGTCGCAAATCCTTAACTGAAATCCAGAAACAAAACCCAAATTTGAAGCTCAATAAGGGAAGTCTGGAGATTTTCGGTTGAGATCTACCTCTTGATGTTTCTTCCTGATTGTTCCTCCCAGAAGTAAAAAATCTCCTGTTTTGTTTATGATAACTGATACTCTACAGCGCATGACCAATCTTGCACAATCCTTCTCTGTGGCCTTCCTTTACTGGTTCTATGTTTTCCAAGAGGTTTGTGCTAAGAATTGACTACTGGAGCTTGTACATCTTTGCATACAACTCCTGGTTTTCTACTATAATAACTATCTACAAAATTCAGCTGTAATTCCTCTGAAATATAAGTATCTTGTTTGTTATAAAACACCAACTTTTGATGGCTTGTGGCACTTCATCTGGCTCCTCCCTACTCCATAACTCCGGTTCCGAACCAGTTCTGCAGGCAGTGATGGACAGGAAGAAACGGAAGCGAATGTTATCGAATCGAGAATCAGCAAGGCGATCCCGGATGCGCAAGCAGAAGAAACTGTCCGATCTGATTGCAGAAGTGAACCAACTGAAGAAGGAGAACAGCCAAATCTTAACAGTCTTGAGCATCACCACACGACGCTACTCTGCTTTGGAGGCTGAGAATTCCATTCTCAAGGCTCAGATGATGAAGCTCAGCAGTGAACTTCAGTATTTCAGTGAGATGTCACACGACATAACAAGTAACAGCTTCAGCGGCAACATGGCCTTGTGTGATCGACCTCACCTCATGCATAGCTTCACAAGTTCATCCAATATGGGATACATAAGTCAGCTTATCATAGCTTCAGCAGAAAACATGCTTTACTATTGAGATATAATAAGTTAATAATGGAGTTCATGTAAGTTTCTAGCTAGGAGGGAACCTGGTTTATGCCAAGTGTATGGCTACTAATTTGCTATGTTTATTGGGAGCTTGGGATTTATTGATTAATTATGACCCATGATACAGTTAAATCATACAGAGTATATGACTAATTCACACCCTACTATCTAATATCCTATGAATTCAAGATGGTTATCTTGAAACAGGCTTGAGTTTGAGTTGTAGATCGTGAGCAACGTAGATCTTCAAATGTATTACTAGAATGAGATTTGACGAAAATATCTACAATTGTTTGGTTAAAGAAATAGAGTGCACTAGAAGAGTTGCTTGATGCAAATTATGCAGACAAAAATGACAATATATGACAATATATTTGGTAAGTTCATAGAAGATATCATTGTAGGCAATCGGAGTGAGACTTTAATTATCATAATGCATGCACATCTCTCTCAGAAATAAATGTTCCACTGAGCTCAATATCAATTGCTAGTTTGCTATTAATTGTTTTTCTGGAACTGCAATTCTTTTATCAAAGATATGCTTCATTCACTCACCCAAAGAAAAGAGATAGACCAGAGAAGTTAACACTTAATTTTATAAGAACAAATGAAAAAATACACCAAAAATATTTAATTCAAAATCTTTTTTTAAAAGTACACTTTCGAAGAGAGTGCTCCAATTGCAAATAAGGAATTTGCCCATAGATTGGAAAATACCAGTTACACATAACATAAGACTTGCTTACTAGGAGAAGAAAAATTACTATTTTACGCCCTTTCCATCTGAGGATTGTTCACTGGCTTCACTAATTTCTTCGTCATCATGTGGTGCCTGCATAATGAGAGGAAATTTTAGGCGTCTGTCATTTGTTATGTTTCTAATTATTTGCATATTTATGAGCCCATGGGCTAGTTTATGTGTGAGGATGGACAATAGGATAAATAGAAGATTTTAAAAAGCTGGTAATCTTAGAGAATTATGCCCAATAATATGTTTGTTCATCCCTCAAAGCAAGATTATAATGATCATCTAGTTTTTGGCAAGGGTTTGATACCTGCAGCTGTAGCTCGACACACTTCAGACGTTCCTTCTCTCTCAGAGATTGAACCGGCGATGACATCTGCAATACATCAGAACATGCATTTAGATGGAATAGGCCATTTAGACTATAAATTTGAGTCCACTCTCTAGATTGATTCTAGCTCTTTCGCATCAACTGAACATATAAAAAATACTGCGTAAACTTCAATTGGGCTACTATACCTGCGACTGCACCTCCATGTTCTTCTTTTGTTCTTTTTCTCGTAGAGATTGAACTGGTGACAGGACCTGCAACCGTAAATTTTCGCCAAGGAGAACAGCTCAGAGCTGATCGAGAAAAACATAACTTTTGATCTAAACCGGAAAAAAGGAAAAAATGAGAAGGCGATCCTCACAGAGGAAGAAGATCTCAAGTCCTGAAGTTTGATCAACAACCGGAGTTCCAGCTCCATGTTCCTCTGCTCCTCCGCTCGCTTCTCCAAATCCATGGCCCACCTCTCCATCATCCGATCCTTCTCCCGCAGCTCCTTCTCCGTCTTCTCCCTCTCCTCCCGCAGCCTCTCCCTCCTCTTCCGGACTGACGCAAGCTCCTCGGCCAGAGACGGATCCCGCGGAGCGATCTCGTACTCCAGCTCCGCATCCGCTTTCGGGGGCGAGATCGGGCAGTAGTGGTTCTCCTTCCCGAAGCTTAGACCCATCGGCCGCTGGATGCGAATGGAGATCGGCTTGGGCTTCGATTTGAGAGCGTCCTCTGATGAGACATTGACGTCCTTTATCTGGAGAGGCTTCCGGCGGTGGCGGTGCGGCGGAGGCGCGTCTGTCGGCGAGTCCATGGCCGCGGAGGGGAGCGTCTGATGGGAAATTGGGGATTTGAATTCGAATGGCGAGAGAGGCAACGGTTAGTGCTATATGGGGTCTCGTCGGCTTATTTTAGTGTATCTCGATTACCCACTGGCTTACCTTCCATTCAATCGATCGTGGACCCACTCCGTTCGGCCAATCGAGTGGGGTTAAAAGTGTAGGTCGGTACGAATTGGGTCGGGTTGGGTTCGCCTCGGTTCTGAAATCATGACCCGAGTTCGTGAAAATTTCATTTAGCTCCTTATAATTTATTTATTTATGACATGATCACGTCAACAAACGGTTCAGATCTAACGTGGATTAATTAGAGATTGGAGGATACTTCTCCGTGCAAAGTAGGTCTTATTACAATATTAGTGTGTTTATTCAAGATATTATATATAATCTTAGTTATATAATTATTAAATAATCACATAACTAAGATTATGAAATATAAAATATAATCTAATATTTTTTAATTTAACATATTCATTTAAAGAAATAAAACATAACCAATTTAATATTTACTATATTATCTTTAATTTAAATAAAATAAAATAAATTAAAAATAATAATAAATTGATAATATATAAAATAAATAAATATAATTTATTTATAAATTTTAAAATTTAAAATAAAATTTATATATTTTTAATAAAACAATTTATTAAAATAATTATTTTATTAAAATAATTTCTTAAATTAATAAATATAATTCATTAATTTTATTTTTTAAAATTTAAAATAAATATATATATATTTTAATAAAATAATTTATTAAATTAATAAATATAATTCATTAATTTTATTTTAATAAAATAATTCATTAAATTATAAATATAACTCATTAATTTAATTTTTTAAAATTTAAAATAAATTTAACTATATTTTAATGAAATAATTTATTAAAATGATTATTTTAATAAATTAATCTGTTAAATTAAATAAATATAATTTATTAATTTTATTTTAATAAAATAATTTATTAAAATAATTATTTTATAAAATAATTCTTTAAATTAATAAATATAATTAATCAATTTTATTTTTAAAATTTAAAATAAATTTATATATATTTTAATAGCATAATTTGTTAAAATAATTTATTAAATTAATAAATATAATTCACTAATTTTATTTTTTAAAATTTAAAATAAATTATCTCTTTTAAATTTATAAATATTTAAATTAAAATTTATTAAATTAATTAACTCAGTTTTAATTAGATTTCATGATACATTTCAATTAATTCAATTTTAAAATCTAAGAGTAATCTTGAAAAAAAATTCATTAACATTTGGAATCATAGAAAACCTTAAATTTTCGATTCCTTCATTAATCAACTAAACGGTCGACTAAACAACTGATCTTAATCTTTCTTTGCTTTCTCTGATCTGATAAAATCAATCTTGCATAATCTGCTTGTCTGGTAAATTGATCCTCTTGATCAGTCAACTGAACCCTAGTTTTCGGTCAACTGAACCTTTATTTCCTTTTTTGTTAGATCCAAATCAGATTTGTGCCTATCTACTCGGATCGATCAACCAAACCACCATGTTTGATCAACCGAACCATTCGATCAATTGAAATTTTTATTTTTCTGCAAAATAAAATTAACACAATAACAACAATAATGATCCTGCAAAATAGAGTTAGAAATAGATAATTATTCATGAATCAAATTGACAGTTAAAACTGTCTAATCTCGACTCATACCTTTATTGGTTTCTTCAATCGGATCAATACTTAATATTGTCCCAACTCTAATATTGTCCCAACTGGGACACGTCTTCATTGCCTTCTACTAAGACTTTTCTACAATACAAAGTTAGCACAATATATTAAAATAGTAAAGCAAAACAGTGTTAGCAACATATACTTTGGTCATCCAAATACTTTTGTTCATTTACTTAGAGTTTATTTTCCAAGACTTTTGATTATTTAAGGTTCACTCTCTTAGGATTTTATTTTTGTTTGAAGTTCACTCCTCTAAGATTTTCTCAATATCTAAAGTTCACTTTTGCATGACGTTCACTTCTCTAAGACTTTTCCCCACTTAACATTCACTACCTTAGGATTTTCTTCTTGTTTAGAGTTCATTTCTCCAAGGTTTCTCGCTATAAAGGTTCATTTAACCTGACTAGACTTTTCACTTGACTAAGTCAACCTTAATCAGACTTCATTAAACATATTATTAAATAAACATCAAAACCTCTCTAAGTTGATTACACCAACAAATTCAATGCAGAATCCATTTAGGTTACCTGATCAGATTGTTAATGCATTTTCTAATGATACATAAGTAAGAAATTTTTAATCCTTTATAGAATCATAGATATTTGTAATTGATCATATCATACGGGTGAGGAATGATAGAGAATAATATTTCATCATTGTTAGATATATAGATTATTAAAAAGTTAAAACATGTTATTTAGATATTTTTCTTCAACTTCAAAAGATTGTATTCCTTATTTGATAGGATCAGATCCAATTCTAATAAATTATTTAAAATTTAATTTAGGATTTGATAAGATGATCAAATTGATCTCTGAATATTAAATCAATTTAATATTTATTAAAAATTTTTAAATAAAATAAAATAAAATAAAAAATAATAATATTAATGATAATAATACGTTGATAATATATGTAATAAATAAATATAATTTATTTATAAAATTTAAAATAAATTTATATATATTCTAATAAGATAATTTGATTAGGATGAGAAATCTTATTTAAACTATTTTATTTAAGTTACGAGTTAATTGAATCAATTAACTAAGATTTCAATTTAAAAATCTAAAGTTTTTAAATTAACGTTGTTGTTGCCTACTCCGCTCACTTGTGCACTCGCGCATGTCACCGTTGCTCCCTCACCTACGCGCTCGCGCATGTCGCCACCGTTATTGGCCATCGGCCAATGCCTTCCCCTTTTCCCCATGGCGAGCAGTCGGAGAACAACCTCCACCGACTGACGTCTTTCCCTCTTTCCCATCGTGAACAATCGGAGAACAACCTCCACCGATCAACGCCTTCCCTCTTCCCCATCGCAAGCAGTTGAAGAACAACCTCCATCGGTCGACACCTTCCTCTCTTCTTCATTGAGAGTAGTCAGATAACAATCTTCGCCACTCGTCAGAGACGGCCTCCCTGAGTCTCTTTCGTGAGAAACTAGCAATGTGTCAGTTCGTGCGCCCCCCTTTGCAAATCGTCAATATCACCTCCTCGCGCATGCTTGCACGTCCTCTTCGCCATCGTTGCTCATCAATGAGGAGACCGTCATGTGTAGAATCATTTGTAACGTAAGATCATATTGATTCCACCGATCCTGTACGATCTCAGTGATCCTGCTCCAATTCCGCCATAAAAAATGATCCCAATTAATTCAAGATTGATTTGGTGCTTCCGGATCATAGGATCCTATGATTTAAATCGCAATTTTACAAACTATGATCTAGACGCTCTACTCTTTCTAAATCGAACTTCATTTAACTTTGCTTCTCAGCTTGATTTAGAAGGGGGATTATTAATACCCACATATCCAAGGAACAGATCCAATAACCCGTTATGACTTGCCTTGCATTAGTACGTTGGCATGTCATACCATACTAAATTGCAGTAATCGAGGATTACAGTCCATTTAGAGTCTCGTCTTCCATTTATGGCCCATTAAGTCAAGTACTCTACTTTTAAAGCCCACGGCCCAAATCAATCCCTAGGGTTTCAACTCTCCTACGATATAAACCTACTGAGCCGCCATTGTCCCCTCGTTGAGTCGTTGGTCTCCAGCGTCGATCTCCTGCCTCGTCTTCTCTGCAGCAATGGGCCGACGTAAGTTTCTCGTTTCCATCTCTTTTCCAGATGCCTTTGTTTGTGTACGCTCCGCTGTGTCATGGTCGTTCCATCGATGCGTCAATCTTCAATCGTTTTTTTTTTATGAGAATGAATCTAGGCTTGTTCATGATCTCTCTTCAGTGGCCGGTCCGATTTTGTTTTTCGCCTCTTTTCTGTGAGATTTGATAGATTTCAGGCGACTCCTCGTCTTACTCACCATGGAATCAAGTAGATCTAAGATCAAGTTAGTGCGATTGCTTCCGGCGACATTCATTTTAGGGTTTGTTCATGATTTTGAGTCGATATTGCTTATCTGAAAGCCAAATCGAAGTTTGCTGCCCTGATATTGTAGACATACATTTTGTTTAATAAATTGTAAGATCATCCCTTATTCTCAAGTTAGGTTGATCGCCTATGCCTATTCTAATTTTGATTTGCTTGGATTCGCATGACAATTGGAATGGTGGTTCTTCATCCAGGACCTGCGCGTTGTTATCGTCAGATTAAGAACAAACCATATCCCAAATCGCGCTATTGCCGCGGTGTTCCTGATCCCAAGATTAGGATCTATGACGTTGGAATGAAGAAGAAAGGGGTTGATGAGTTCCCCTTCTGTGTTCATCTCGTGAGCTGGGAAAAGGAAAATGTTTCAAGTGAAGCTCTGGAGGCTGCCCGTATCGCATGCAACAAGTACATGACAAAGTTTGCCGGGAAGGATGCTTTCCACCTACGAGTGAGAGTCCACCCATTCCATGTCCTGCGAATCAACAAAATGCTTTCCTGTGCCGGAGCCGATAGACTCCAGACTGGTATGAGGGGTGCCTTTGGTAAGCCACAAGGGACATGTGCTAGGGTAAGTATCGGCCAGGTGCTTCTCTCTGTTCGTTGCAAGGATAACAATAGCCAGAATGCCCAAGAAGCACTGCGGCGGGCAAAGTTCAAGTTCCCCGGTCGACAGAAGATCATTGTCAGCGGGAAGTGGTGAGTATCAGATCATCAATTTATGTGAGAATTCACTTGTTCTTCACCTCAGATAAGTCACTGCTAAATCTACACTATGAACACATTTTCAGGGGATTCACTAAGTTTAGTCGCAACGATTATGTGAAGTGGAAGAGCGAGAACAGAATCGTAGCTGACGGAGTCAACGCCAAGGTATCTTCGATCATAAAGACATGTTTTTCACTTTCATTGGTGTTTATCCTCATCTAAAATGGTTGTCTTTTGATTGTGTAGTTGCTTGGCTGCCATGGTCGACTTTCCAAACGTCAACCTGGAAGAGCATTCTTACAGTCTACTGCCGCAGAAGCCGAAGCTTCTTAAGAATGTTTCAATGTTTGGTGACTCCATATTTCCTCTCTATTATGATCTACTTAGTTTTGCAGACATTACCAGTTGCTTTACAGTGTGTTACTTTTGGGCATGTAATAACTACTATCATCTGGCATTTTAATTTTCAGGACATGATGCATTGTTTTCTTGATGTTTATTTTTTTTCCTGCTCGTTTGGTGATTATACAAGTTAGTCAATGAGCTGAATCTATCTAATGACTAAAGAATAAGCATCAACAGATCATACACACTCAAACTTTTATTTATTTATTTTAATTCTAGACACTCTTATGCTCCAATTTGGTGTCAAAGCACAAGTTACCAGATTGAAGTAACAGTGCACCAAGGATTCATTGTGTGTTGATGTAAGTGAAGTATGATACCTTACAAAGAACCAGTATGTGTTCTATTTATAGATTGAGACTTGAGAGATAGTCTTTACTGGCACTGCAAGAACCACAAACTCATCTAGGAGCTGGCATACAGAATCCCTTGGTCAAGAGTAAGCAAATCCTTAGAGCTCTGGTACTCATTTTATTATTATTACATTTAGGATCTGATATCACATTAAAACTTAAAGACTTCCAAAGCACAGTTAACATCCAATGGAATAGAAAAAAGTGGGAGATTGAGAAGCTTAAAGTACATAAGGGCAAGCAAATGGTGTAAGGAAAGTTTGAGTTCATAATACCTGAGATATCGAGATCGTCGCATAGCATTTCATCACCTTGCTATAGAATTTTTTGTCTCTTAAAGAAAGTCTTTAAATTCCAAAGCTGCAAGCCAGCTACTCCCATGCACACAATGAATGAAAGAATACTCAAAGAACCCATTCTTGCTGTTGTTGTTTCATTGAAACTCCTAGCTTCCTCCTCCCTTGATCCAAAATAATTCAATGGTACATAAAATTATAACGATAATGGACCAAGTTTACTAACTAGGATATAAACCTACCGATCTCTCAAGAATTCCATCTCCTCGTGTATTGAATTGATTGAATCCTCCAATTTTTTCAACTCCATTTCCATCTCCTGGACAGAGGCAAACTAGTCAAAATGATTTACAGGATTTAGATTAAAGACCAGCTTATAGTAACACACAATCACATTGCAATATGGATCTTCAAAGTCACTAGCTCTGCAGATGCATGGTGTGGAAACTTTATGGAATAGCACAGAGAGATTGATTTTAATATAGTTGAACTTGAACATTCAGCTACTCATACGATTCCTACTAAATTCTAGATATTTATGGTTAAGCTCATTTCTCATGAGGCTGGCGATCCACAAACTAAAATGAATATTTTTCAATAGGTTGGTATCTCATCCCTATCAACTGTTGGATTGACTGAATTTGTTTAGAGGAAAACATGTCACTTTCTAAATCCACACTCTCTAGTCACATGAACAACAATCAGGCATAATGTCTCAACTTTGAACTCCCAACTGTTTAGTAATCTTTTTAAGAATCATATTTTGATTCTGAATTCTCTTATCACACCTCATTCAACAGAATTTCCAAGATTTAAAAGATTACATTCAAATTACCGCAGATGCTACGTTTAGCGACCAATATCAACATATATGTATGTGCCATGATGTTATGCTTTTTACTTTACGCAAACCGTGCGCGACATCGCGATCCACCGCCGCTGTCGTCGCCGCGCCGTCCGACCACCGCCGGCCGCCGGCTCGGGCGCGATCGACGCGCCGTCACCGACGCACCGGTTGGCGTCGGCATTGTGGCCGGCTTCATCGAATTCGATCCTTGTCCACTTCAGCAAGTTTGCTTCACGCTAACCAAATCAGCCGTGCCTCCGCCCACTTCAACAAGTCTACACCGCACTAACCAACTCGAGTCGGACCGCCGTGCGACTTTAACAAGGTTTCAGTGTCGCGCACAGACGCGTAGGAATGCCTCGGGCAGCATAGCAGGACTGTGTATGTGACAATGGCCAAATGACAACCAATGTTTTAAGAACACAACCAATGATGCTACTTAGAATTTCAACAAGCTTCAAGGAATAACAGTTTCAGTATGCTACCATCTGTCCCAAAGTGCATCATCCTAGTCTAATTACCACCATTTTTACTCATTTTTTTGCAATGAACACTTGGTTAAACATGCAAAAGAATAAATATATTTTTTCACTAGTTCTTCATCAAAACCCTAACTTCAGCAAACAAATCTCCATATCATCAGCACAAACTAGAACTAAACTTGATCAATAAACCTCTTCACAGGTTTAGATCCGGCAAACCATGGTCGCATTTGAAATTCCCAAATTCAGAATCAAAATACAGTACAAAGAAAAAAGAAGTAAGAGTGGCGGCTTACATCGATCTTCCCTTTCTTGGCGATGGAGTTCCAATCCTTGGCGGCAATCCCCGACTTCCAGTCGAATTCCACCGTCAGCACAGCCTCGAGCTGGAAATGGGAGGACCAGAAGCAGGTCGTATACTTCCCGATCTCCTCCGCCACGAAGGAGAACTCCCCCTTTTCAACTCCGTCCGCACGGCGGAAGGTCTCCCCATTCGGATCCATCACCTACGACCGAATCAGACGATCCAGATCCAGGGCGCCAAATCAAACATTCTTTTCTCAACGAGTTCAAACAGATCAGTGAACCAGGGATTACGCTAGCGGAGACGTTGTGGGCGGAGGGAGGGTCGTCGGCGACGCGGAAGCGGGCGAGGGACACGACGCCGGCGCGGAGATCCTCGGAGAAGCATTTGACGCGGCCGGAGGGGAGGTGGAAAACGAGCGCTTGCGAAGGTGGAGAGAAAGAGAGGGTTGCTAAAACTAGCAACGGTAGTAGGAGCCCTGAGGAAGAGCTCATTGGAGCCCTGAGGAAGAGCTCATTGGGGGCGATGGTGGGTGTGAGGAAGAACGGCGAAGCAATTATTATATAAATTATATTTCGTGTGGTATAATTTAAGTTGTAATAAAAACATTACAAAACATATTTTGCGTAGGGTTTGTAAATAAATAAAATATTCATGATAAGTTTGGTTTTTTAATTTAAAAAAAACTTATTTATTTTATTATTATTTTTTATATCATGTATTCGATCGATTAATTCTGCGATGGACGATCCAACTTCATATTTCGTTCATTAAGTAAATTCAAAAAATAAAATAACTTTTGAGCATCATTAGTTATTCAAATATACGTATGTATAATAAAAATTTATAAAATAAAAATAAATAAATAAAATAAAAATTTTATTTTGTTAATGTTTATGAATCACGATTATGAACTATTAGTTAATAATATTCATAAATAATATAAATAAATAAAATTTATTATGGTAAAAAGTGATATTTTTATCCGGAGGTCCTCCAATACTGTCTCACGGAAGAGAGATAAATCATAAGAGATTTTGCTTTAGCACAGTGACTCATTATATGAGAGAGTGAGACGACTAATTCCACGTCAATCGAGAATCGACTCGACCTCCTCACAAATGGTCATGGGGCCGATCGTGTGAGACCGCTAAGGTGACGGATTCCATTTTTTGTAGAAGAGAATCGACTCGACCATATAAGTCTAAAAACAAACTTATAATACTAAATTTACTAAATAACCATATAAATCTAAAAATATAAAAATTTTAAATTATCAAATAAATTGAGTTGATCACACCTAAATAAATCAAATTAAACTAAACTTAAATTCATAAAAAAATCAAATCAAATTTGAATAATTATTTTAATATTCATTTTAGACTCGATTATCTTATCAAACTAGCTTAAATAACACAAAGCATGCCACTTTACTCTTTTACAACCCTAATTTCGTGCAAAAAAATTTGATGATTATTGTAATCAATGTGGGTAAAAATAAAAAGGCAACCTTATTTTTTTTATTAAGAGGGAAAAAATATTAAAAAGATATTTCATCCCTAAAAACATTCTCATTTCAATTCAATGTTATTATAATTTTAACTAAAATTACTATAATTAGAATATCTCAAAAAGAACTATAAAAGCAAGCAGCTTGATGAGGAAGAGAGCCACAACAGCTCCTCAGTTTACGCATCAAGTTAACAAGCAAATGTTGAACCTTTTCATTACTTCATAAGCCTGAAATACCTCATTTTGGAACAACATTGCTTCAACTATCACAAACTGTTTGGTATCTGGCAATAGAACTATCGTATGCCGGCTCCGGCACCATTCATTCACTCGAAACAAAGCTCAAAGCCGGCCGATACCAAGAGATTCAAGACACTGATTAAACAACAACCATGACAAGCAGTGCAAGCAGAAACAGAGCTGATGCAAGAGTTTTGTAGGAATAACACCAAGCATTGAGATTATTGACTAGCAAACAGCAGTTTTGCTGCTCGGACTGACATAGATGCTACAATCTCGACCTACATTATTCTTCGGCTTAAGAAAGCTTTTACACACCGCCTATCCCTCCACGTCGGAACATGGAAAACGATTATTGTTCGCCATAAAACAATAACAAAGCATATCGAATATAAAAACAGCAAGGCCTAAGTTCACCAGAGATTCAAATTGAACAAGCATGATCATCTCTGTGACGGTTCCAGTGTCCGGACATTTGCACCACCGGGCATTCCTTCGAGTCTGTCCTTTGTTATCTCAACGAAATGGCCTACCATTTCATGGAACTGCTTCAGACCAGAGAGAGGGAGGATGATCGATGAGCGATCAGCTCCAGTAACCTGGAATGAGGAAGAAGTTAGATTTATACATGTGAAAATTTGAATTGATATCAGTTCGTTCCTCATTGTTACCTCAGATATCCTCAAGAAATGGCCTCTATTGTTGCTTCCCAAATCAAAGAAGAACCTCTTCTGATCGACCCTAATTACTTTAGACATCCCCATACCTCCAATATCGTCATGTGCATGCATATCTACCAGGCGTTCAACATTCAATTCGGAGCCAGATGCTGAGTGAGTGCTGTGCCCTGATATGAATCCAGCACCAACATCATCTGAAAGACCTGAGAGTCGCTCAGGAGGTTCCATATGTTGCTGCTGTAGTGTTGCAATGATGGAGAACGAGAAAAAAAAATTACTAGCAAACTCGAGGATATCTTCCATGAAGCGGGCACAGTAGTTCAAACTTTCACCTGGTTTGCAACCATGAAAAGTCGTGAGACCTCTTCATGTATGTCTTGTAACACATTCCTAAAGGCTGCCCATCCTTCTTCACCCGAACTTCCAGCGGGAACAATGATTGTACTCCGGTTCCTATTAACAGATGACTCTGATATCTATATAACAATAAATTCTGTCAGTTTCAATAGATCATGAAAATATGGTCTTAACATTAAAATTGCGAACTTTAACTGTCATTTATGATCTTTCCTGGTTGATCATGAGTATGACAGATGATAAATAAAAGCTCAATGGTACATGTGTTTTTTCCTTTTTTTTCTTGAAGTGAAAGGACAAACAAGAGCAACATATGGTACCTCAGCTCGATGGCTGACTTTATAACTAGAAATGATATTTCACCTGGGACGAAGAGTATTGTCTCTTGGCATAACAAACAAGAGTATGCAATTTTAATGAAATGCCACTGTGCTAGTTCACAATATTTAATAATCCAGATTCGAATAGTTATAATAAGATGATCCATTGTGAAGTTTGTGTAACATGAGCATAGTTCAAAGCCAAGAACTCACTAATATAAACATCCATCGGGAAATTAAATTACACAGAAACTCCCAAATGCCAAAATTAACTTCATGGAGAAACTAAAATATTTAAAAGCGACATTTTTTTTCTCGTTCCCTCAACGGACAGTTTATTAATTTCTAAAATGTCATTCAATAATGTAAAAGCTAACTCAATAGTTTATCAACACTGAAGCAACTTAAGTGTTACCATCAGGTCATGCCATCAATCATGGATGCATCTGTGTTGATTTCCAATTAGACAAATTCAATTGAGTTCAAGACCAAGTCTAGTTTAGCCAATACTCAAGTTACAAATTAACCAGTTCCTCCAAGAACATTCTTAACTGACTAACCTCAACAATCAATCATAAGTTCTGAAAACACAATACAAGTGGCACGTGGTTAACCCACTGTATATTGCACATATGGGGGCATGCCATGTAGATTAAAATATATTATAATTCATTAACATAAGTGAAAAATATCAACCATATATACAATAAAATATGTTTCACCAATCTATACAATGCATCATTCAGTATTAAAAAATATATGTCAACCATACAACATAAAACATGTCGTACAACAATCTATCTCAATCAACAATGTAGAGTAGCTGATGAATACATAATGTGCATATAATTTACTAGTACAAAAAAAAGTGTGACTAAATATTTAAAGGTTACTAAATGAAAGGTAAATAAAATGTTTCACAATCACAAGAACAAATAATATCTATGAGGAGAAAAAACATCATAAAAGCTCTAATTATTTGGGAAGGAGCCAACACATGTAATAATTTGAATTTTTATTTGATTTGATTCAACCAAAAATGTTTGAAATGTTTCAACTTTTGAAGTCTCATGCATACACATATGGGCTCCATGGCCTGCATACAACACTTTATCCTGAGTACTAAAGCCAACCACATATGCAAGACAAAAATGATATATGCTGCAATATGGTTGCTTGCAGCATACACATAGGCAGATTGAATATGTGGCCTCACACTATACTTTTTTAAAAACATTGCTAAATGGTCATTGTAAACCAGTCGCCAATACGTGTGCTGATTTAATTTGTAAATACTTTATCTAACATTCATCCAGATAGAAGAACCTAAGGTCCCAGCCATATCTGCTCCTTGTAAAATTGATGATCCCTCTTTTTTCTATAAATAAGCAAAGGTTATTTATCATCCAATTCCTGTTATAAAAAAACAACCTAACTCTCCATTTAAATTGTTTCTTTGCATCAACTTATGCAAAATAATCAGTTATATTCTCTTTTTTTTGGCTTTCTTTAATTAGAAAGTAGCATCTCCTAGTTCATATTAATTATAAAGCTCAATCATTAGCACAGTTATCTTTGTTCCATTTGTTAGGAACATTAATTATCATATGATGTGGCAATAAATATGTCCATTCATGAAAGACCAAAAACTAAAATATTCATATCACAAAACAATAGTTTTGCCAATTGACCTAACCCACTGGCCCATGCTCAATTTATGAACCTTCTCACATATCAAACTGATAAGTAGTAAAGACTTGAAGGCCGATTGGTCTTAACCTTCAGCCATCTATCAGCCCAAACTTGTCACTTATGAAAATCTCCAACCAGTCAATTAAGCACCAAATTTAGAGTAATCAAAGCTTGATCACTCATTGCTAATCGTCAAAAAATACAAATAGGTCAACGCAGGAAGTCAAATGACCCGCTCCGCCTTCTTTTACAAACATGATAAATAGATACCGAAATAAAGTCAGAGACTTGGTGGCACATACGCACCTTCAAAAAGCGGCCTCTTTTATTCTCGCCAATGTCAAAATAGAATGCCTTCCCAAGGAACAACGAGATAGCCATCGGTTAAATTATTCAAATCCAACCTTCGAAAACGAAGAGGAGAAAGGAAAGACAAAACCTTGGAATCGAGCTTGAGCTCCTTGCTGAAGGCGTCCTGCTCGTCAGTGTTGATGTAGTATCCAAATAACTCGAGGAACCAGACGATGCCATCGACGGGGACGATGATTGTCGACCTAGTGGCCGACGTCTTCTCAGAAATCTTCAAGTACCTTCCCCTTGGGTTCTCCTTCAGATCGAAGTAAAAGAGCTTGTGCTCGAACTGCAGCGTCTTGGAGACCAACTCCACGTCGCCTCCGCCACCGCCAGCTCCGCCCTCCATCGCCGCCCGAACACCGCCCCCCAATTGCAACCGCTCCGAAATTCGATCAAATCAACTCCACCACGCGAGGCGTTGACATGTTGGATGGAGGAAAAAACCTAAATTTGGAAGGAATCGATGCGGAAAGGAAAGAAGCCGAGGGAGGAATCAGGGATCAGAAGACGGAACAGGCAGCGGGTTCGGCGTTTGGAGCGAGAAGGTTTTGACCTAATCGCTATTCCAACATGGACAACTCCTTTCTTAACGGGTTCGGATTCTGTTCAGATCCAATAGAAAAATAGAATTAGAAAATAGAATGCTGGACTAAAAAATGAAATTAGAAGGGCCATTGAATTATAATAATTACTTTAGTAATTTTTATAATTATTTTAAAATAATTTCTATCCATTTAAAATAATTTTAATTAAATTGATAAAAAAAATTTTTAATATAATAATATTTAAAATTTAAGATTTAGGATTAAAAGTTTTAAGATTTAAAATTTAAAATTTATCTAACTGCCCAATAGCTACTTAGTAAAGAAAATATTTAATCTACTCAGTAACCTCCTTAGAGTCGAATCCATAAGTATGGAGAAAGGTAAATTTAAGTATACAGATAGAAGACACATGATAGAGTAAATAATAAGTCTGTGAGTTATGGTAAGTCGTGAGTTATTACGAAATTCGACTCCTGATTGTTATATTAGAAATATCATATGTCCATCGTCTGAGATCTGCCACCATATGCCAAAAATATAATGTTACACCAAAAATAACTACTTAGTGGTTTTTATAATTGTTTCAAAGTGATTTTAATATTTTTGAATGATTTTGATAAAATTTAAATAATTTTGATCAAATTAATAAAAAATATTTTGATATAATAGTATTGAAGATTTAAGATTCAAAAATTTAAGATTTAAATATAACTATATAATAACTATTTAATAGTTTCTACAACGCTTCTATAACTATTTTAAAGTATTTTTGCTCAACTTAAAATAATTTTGATGGATTTTAATTAATTTTTATTGAGTTAGTAAAGAGTTTTTTGATGTAATAATTTTATATATAATAATTTTGATTAAAATGAAATAATTACTAGAATAAAATTGAGATAAAAAGTATTTTGGATATAAAATATACGATGGGATGCCTATTTAACTTTTGTTTTTTTAAGAATCACCCTTTTGACGATTTGCAAAATTTATGGTGCCCTTTTGATTTTACACATGATTTTTTATTCCTTTTAATTGCAATAATACTAGAATGGCACTAGTGAAATCATTTGATTTATATTTTTTTTTTGCCTAATTCTGTCAAGTAATTTACTTAAATGATCCATTTGGCTCGTTTGATACGCCTGGTTGAGCTATTGTTCGGTTGGTCTACTCATCGAATTAGTCATTTAATCCACCTAATCTATTTGACTTAATTAAGTCATTAACTTAACTACCCTTGATCTATTGTCATCTCTTGACTAGTTTGACAGACCATATTACTTAACTAGATCACTCAACCCAATCCAACTTTATCGGTCGACCTAGCCAATTTGACATGACCAATCCACTTTGTTCAATTTTCTGGAACAGACCAATTTGTCGGGCTTCCACACCCCAAGCAATCCTAAAGCAACCAAATTATTTTTAGGCGTGCTATTTGAGCACAACGCAATTCAACCAGACCACCTCCTGCTTATTTCTAGTCTGTGTTATTTGTAGTTGTTGTAACAAGATATGTTATAAGGATCACTCGAAAAACAACCCATGGGCCACTCGCCTGCGCAAGCAGAAAATCAAATGGAAAATAAATATAGAGGGGGAAAAAAATATGACAACGAGAGAAACGAAGTCGTTTGCTGCGTCCATCGTCAAAACATTGAAAAATGGGTAACAACCAAGCATATATTTGTTTTACAGACTTGTATTAGGTTTTTAAATGCAGAAGGGAAAGGGGAAAACGATGTTCCAAGTGGAAAATTAATAGTCTCCTTGCTTCCGTTGTCACAAAAGCATCAAACGCGAACACTGCTGATGTTAAGATATGAACCTTCGAAGCAGATTTTGATTACTGTAAACGAACAGTTTTTGTGAGCACGCAATAAAAGATTACGACTAACTTTTTCTGTGCAAAGTAGTCTTCTTTAAACATAATTTAGCATTATGAAGGTTAAACAAACTACAAGGTTGGTGGTACCTTGCTGGCAATGTTGCTGGAGAGCCAATCAAGCCCTTCATACAACCCCTCACCAGACGTAGCGCAGGTGCTTTGTATGTACCTGGGGGAAAAAATGCACAAATCAGTCAGCAGAATAACAACTTCATTATTTTCTATAAATCATCTGCCAAGTATCTAGTAGATGTTTTTTTAGAAACAAGTACAAACAGCTGCTATAATCTTGGATCCAGATAAGATAAGATTAAGCAACCAGGTGTGGGCCCACATGTTCGACGCAGTTATTTCTAAAATTTTTACATGTGATCTGAATAAGCATTAGGCCACTTGGAAATTATTGATTTTATAGAGGCCATCAATGATCAACCTCTGGCTACATCTGCCCTATAAATCAAATTGATTTTCCTTCTATCCTATGCAGAGACATAGCAAGTGCTCTTATGTCAATGATTGACAATGAACTACAATTAGATGGACTTCCTATTCTAGATATCAACACTACCATCAAATTTCAGTAGGATCAGATGAATCAAACACGGGAGACATGATGTGCTTCCTCTGTTTCTTTTCTATCCATGGATCAATGATTACTCGAGAAGATACAATGAGTACCAACTAAAACTTGTAATCTTCTAATCAAATTACGAACCTGGGTTTCTGGAAAGCAGATTTCAAACCAACTTTCTTAACATTGAACAGACAATAATCCAACATACTTTAACCGTAAATAGGTAATTAATCCAAGTGATACTCCAACTAGAGAACACAGTGCAATCTAGCATGAGACATGTGCAATGAATATCCAATTCTGATTGCTAATAGCGGAGTATTGTTCAATCAACTCCGACAATTCAGCACTAAACGCTATAGGCCTAGATTATTCAATAACTCAACAATTAGAAAATTCAGCACACAACCTAATGCTACTTAACTTCAGTACAAGCATTCAACATAGGTATGCACCAAGGTTTTCAGAATCTCATTGCCTAAAAAATTGTGCACATTTCACATGCGAGATTTCAGTGCCTGATTTGAAATGTCAAATGTCAAGATTTTACAAGGATAAAGAGAAGATGAAGAGTCTGAATCGCATGGCTACAAAGTAATTGTTAAAAAAAATCATAGTATTTTACTGTTAATGTAGCAGAAAAGTAGTTCAAAAAACAATAGCTGAACAATGACACTTTACCAGTGTCGCTGACGTAGAGAATGAAGGCCAAGCTTATCAGTGATTTCAGCAGCATTCATTGCATTTGGAAGGTCTTGTTTGTTAGCAAACACGAGCAAGACAGCGTCCCTTAGTTCATCCTATCAGTACAGAACCCCAACCAATCAGATAAAAAAGTTCTAAAAAGGAAATTTTGCAGGTTTACTTAGCAACAAAGACAACTATGGAGCTTTCTACTTTAAACAAACTATTCAAAGGATCATATCAAGTCAAGAAAACTCAAAATATTTTTACTGTAGTAAAGTTTCTCTATCTTTGCTATTTATTTGTCAAAAATCAAACCTTATAGAAGAGTCCAGTAGATCCATACAAGAAAATTGCAAAGAAATGAATGATCTTATGAACACAATGGGAAGTTGTATATGATGAAATCTACTTATTTTTTTTTTCAGAATCTTATTACACAGAGACAGTAAATTTTATAAATCATGAGAGGTGGATGGTTACTAAAAGATTTACCTCATTAAGCATCCTGTGTAGTTCATCTCTTGCCTCAACAACACGATCTCGATCGTTGCTATCAACAACAAAAATAAGTCCTTGTGTGTTCTGGAAATAATGCCTCCATAGAGGTCTAATCTGTTGATGACCAGAATCATAAGTATTTAGGAATAGGGGAACAAGTAACAATTAACAGACTAATCATAGACGAAGAATCAAGCAAGTTAGACTAATCCCAGACAGAATCAAACAAGTTCCATAAAAACCCAGGACATCTAGGTCATATTTACTGTGACACGACCTTAGATATTGAATATTCTAATTTTTTTCTCATTACCCTAAGTGACATTAGGATACCATCATAAAACAGTTGTCAGCAAAAGAAAACAACTCATCAAACGCAAAGCAGTCATTTGGATATAAACAAAGTTGTCACCAAAAGGAAAAACTCATCCAAAGCAAAGAAATTGTTTGGATCAGAAGTGGTTTAGCATAAATGGGCCAATACCTTGTCCTGACCACCAACATCCCATACAGTGAAACTAATGTTCTTGTACTCAACAGTCTCCACATTGAATCCTGCATTAACATACCATTAGTTTAATTTTAACAATGCAATGTTATAGCAACAAGCTCAAACAGCTCAGAACAACAAAAACCTTTTAGACAATCGACAGTCATTAATACATAGAAACAAATATGTTCATATGGCAGTACTTAGTTGCACATTGACTGGCTATTAGTAAAGCTTGTTTTTAATGAACTCAATTATTATCTAATCAATCATCATGATATTGCCAAAAAAGTTGTGGAACGATTAATTTCCATTTGAAACCAAGAAAACATTATATTCAAATATAAAAGATAATAATAACAATAATAACTGGAACTACTAAGCATAATGAGTAGACTACCAACAACTATTAGTTCTCATAACAGAATCTAGACGTGCCAAAAAAAAAAAAAGGTGTCATTAATGCTTCTTCATATATTGGCAAAAGAGAACTAAGATCCACTGAAACAAAAACTTTGAAAAGTTTGTTTCATACAAGTGCCAGAAATTGCCTTGAAAGAAGCATATGCCATAAATTAGGTCTATGTCCCAAGGTTGCTACTGTTTTTTGATGGAAATTTCCTAAGAGTTCATTTGAACAAGAGCACTAAAAACTAAAATGGTTGCATAACAATTCTTTTCCTCATAAAATTCTTATACTCCTTTAACAAAGGGAATCAACCGTTCTAATACGTAGGAAAAAGTGGATGGTAGCAATACAAACTAATAAACACAAATCTCAAGGTGTGCTCCAGGTAGCTAGAAGAATAATCATAGAAGATAAACCTCCTAATCATGTTTTAACTCTGTTGCCATGAAATGTAAACCCCATTTGGTTTGAACTTTTAGTAGATTGTGTTGGGTAACCTAGCTTGTGAAGGGGATCATGACATTGTACCTACTATACATTGTCGCTTGGATAAATTTGACTTTGACTTGGTACACCTATCTAACTCTTATCTTCAGTTTATTCCATGCTAGGATTGAACTTATGCACCAATCTCATGTACAAGGGTCAAGTTCAAGAGATGATGTAGCAGCTTGGAAGACAAAAATATCAGGCAGAAATCAATTGAAGAATCTAATGCTCAAGGTGCCCATATATTTGAAGTCTCAAGTTTATCTGCTACCAAGTGACATTTTGAATGAGCTGAAGTTCTCAGCCTTCAAGGAAGTTGCACTAGGTTGGAAATGTAGAATTGTGGTAGGTTAAGATGTGAAGCTGTTTTACCTATCACCAATTGGTGATGCTGCTGATGTATCAAATGACTAGCAGTTTGAATCTTCCCTCCCTTATATACATATTGCTACTATAATAGGGATGGATATAGAGAATGCAGAAAAATATTAAAATTTAAAAACAGAAAAGATGGTCCCTTGTGCATGACAAGGGATGGCAAATCCAGGGGAGAGTTCCTTAACTAGAGCTCATCCAGTGATCGAATCCCTCATTCCCCCTCCATCCTTTTTACTTAAGATCTAAACTCCATTTGACAGCATTTTAATTTAATTTTTACAGCTTGTTTAATTGTTCATGATTAATTCACTGCAACCCTGTACACATCTTATCTCCTATGGCGATGTTTTGAGCATGGATGTAAGAATTGCAATGGATTTTGTTCATATTTCATTCCTTACTCTTATATTGAGGTTGTTTGTTTAGATTCTGATTAGACTTTCATGATATAGATTCTATATCCCTATTTGTCCTACTTTGTTGCGACTACATTATACTATTCTTCACAAGTTATAGCCGCTGGGTAAATACTTCACAGGATAAATAAATTAGGTAAAAGACCAATCCCGTTCCTAAACAAATCTAGCAACCACCACTCAATCAAATGATAGAAAAGACAACAACTGCGAGCGATGAGGAATAATGCTCACCGATTGTTGGAATGGTGGTTACAATCTCTCCAAGCTTGAGCTTGTACAGGATGGTCGTCTTACCGGCAGCATCAAGCCCGACCATCAGGATTCTCATCTCCTTCTTCGCAAACAGGCGGCTAAACAGCTTCGCGAAAGTAAGCCCCATTGTTCCTCACCTATCATATTTAATAAATAAATAATCAATAAATCGTAAAATAAAGCAATAACACACGGATCGAAGATCCAACAACAAAGGCCACAGATCTGGAGCAGAATAAGATATGGAGTTGAAATTTGATACAAAACCCCCCAAAAAATTAAAGATCGAGACGAGGAAGGCTTCGAAAATACAAGATCTGAACGAATCCGATTCCGATCAAAGAGTCGCTGCGGGAAAAGTTAGATCAATCTAATATATTAAGCCGGAAGCAGCAGATCAGGCATACCGTGAACTAAGACAACGGAGATCGAGAGGAAAAGGAGAGATCAGGATCACCTGCGAAGCAACGTAGGTAGATTGGAGGAGACGAGGACGAGAGAGGTCTTCGCTTCTCTGCTACGCGTGGAGAAAAATAATAACGTGGGAGTCAATAAATACCGGCCGAATAAATAGTCAAAGCCACCGACCGATACGAAGCGAAAGCGGCCACGTCATTGTTGGGGTGGGTACGGGTTCGGATCGGTTGGGATTTTTCTTTTAGCAAATAGATTCGATCCGATTTCATTTGGAAGATATGAAATATCTCAAATGTGAATGGAATGGAAACCAATTTTTTAAAAAAGAAAAACGAAAAAAAAATTAAAACCTCTCCCTTTCTTTCTGTTTATCTTCCTAATTGAGATATGTAATATTAGTTCGCTTCAATGTTGATTCAGCAATGTTGTTTGTCCCTCGTATTTATTTGTTTCTCAGGTATATATATTTAAATTTAAGATATAATATTTACGGTTTAGGTTTGAATCGATCGAGGACTGGCTTAAGGTATAATATTTAGTCAAGTGTCGGAGACGTCGATTATCCGGCGGTAGTGGTGGAGCAGGTGGTAAGCATAGAGACGTATGCTGATTTCCATTTCCGAGGTTCCGGATTCGAATCATCTTAGTAATATGTATTTGTTGACTGAGGTGCTGTTTCGATTCGAATCATCTTAGCAACATGTATTTGTTAGCTGATATGTTGTTTCGGCAGTAGGCTCTCATCAACATAGTAGCACCGTGCCTTCAAAAAATCTCTTAGAAAGTTTTTTGTTATGAGACCGTTTTGACGAGTGGTACCGGTCACTATAAAAAGTTTATCCAATATAATTTTTTTTGCCCTGGGACATAGTTGAATTAGTTACGATGAAGCAGACTTACATAAAAAGACAAGGATTCGAATCTTGATAAAGCCGAGCAATATCCTCCTCTGTCGTGATCAACATAATTGAGTTGGTTACGACGAAACAGACTTACATAAAAGAACAATGGTTCGAATCTCGACGAAGTCAAGCAATACTCTCCTCTGTCGTGACCAATATAGCTGAGTTGGTTACGACAGAACAAACTTACAAAAAAGATAAGGGTTCGAATCTCGACAAAGTCGAACAATACCTTCCTCCGTCGTGACCAACTGTAACTGTAGTTTCTCGATTTATCTCCTCACAGATAATCGTGGAATCGATTGTGTGGAACCGGTAGGATGACGGATTCCATGTTTTATAAAAGAAAAGATATAATATTTAAGTTAAATAAAATTAAAAAAAAATTGTACTAAATGCTCAGCGAGATGTGTAATATATCATTCTCCTAAATATATAATTATTCGACACTTGGAGAAATTATAGGAAATAAATGAGAATGAGGGTGAAAGCGTCTTAATCATGCTGAAAGAAACAAGATCACTAGTAATAGCTGTTAGCATCAAGTACAAAAAAAGTATGTCAAATTCTTAGTCGAACTCATGTTAAATATTGCAAAGACATCGCCGGGGATCCATACCATGGATGAAATATGGGATGGAGAAATTGAGTCCAGAGCAGAGAATGAAATTTAAAAACAAAGCAAAGGATGCACAACCTCTGGAACTAGATCCTAATGTTGCGGCGATGGATTCTAGCCTTCTCAGCATCGATGATGGACTCCACAAGCTTCACTGCATCGTCGAGCTTCCCTTCAGCATTTGTGACAACATAGTCAAATTCTTTCATATGCTTAACCTCTTCTCTAGCAGTTGCAACTCTAACAAGAAGCATTTCTGCGGTTTCGGTCTTCCGAGATACGAGCCTCTTGACTAATGCTTCTTCACTCTCTGCAACTAGGAAGATGAAGACTGCTGAATCACCCAGTACTGACCTCAATGTAGCAGCACCTTGTATATCCACCCTCAATACAATGTCAAACCCTTTAGCCAGGTAATCGCGAATCTGAAAATTGACATAGCGAATTAACAGAAGCAAGATTTGCGTGAGAAAAAAAAATGCTTACTGGACAAACAAACAAGGCTTGTGCGAAAAATCACTTTAATCCAAACCAGGGAAATAGATTTTTTTTGTCTAAAAAACGGTTATTAAAATGCAGTGTGAAAAATAATTTAGCATACAACTCAAGGCACAGTGACAGCTGATAGAACTTCAAAACAAGTGCCCACCTGCTTCTTAGGAATTCCTTTGTAATCCCCATAAACAATAGCATGTTCTAAAAGCTCATCCCTTTCAATCATCAAAAGAAATTCCTCTTTGCTGACAAAATAGTAGTCCTTTCCGTCAACTTCACCTGGTCGTTGCGGACGGCTGGTTGCCGTAACAACAAAATGAAGCCCATCCCGAACTTCAAGTAGCCTCTGTGAAAATGAGAACCAGTAAGGACTGATAATATTCATCTTTAAAATCACTATATTTCCTAAGTAGATAACTAAACCATACAACCTAATAAACAAAGTGGATTTCTTGTTCAGTTATATATTTAGGATTTCAAACTGCAGCACAAACATAGAGAGACCCAAAAAGGCATAAAAAATAAGATATTCCTAATTATTTCTATATCATAAATCAAATAAATTTAGTTAAAAGTGATTGATACAAACAAAAAAAACATTAGAATTTGGCCAAGTAGGTGTGCCGAAAGATTGGTAACTAAATGACAACTCTTCCACTAGGAACATGTAGTTAACGTATGTCCGTTCCAAATTTATCTTCTGAACTCTTCTTATCATTTTCATAAAGAATAGTCTAGTGCATGAAGTTCCCACTAGTGCGGAGTCTTAGGGAAGGGTCGGACCACATTGGATATATTGTACGCAGCCTTACCTTGCATTTTACAAGAGACTATTTCCGTAACTTGAACCCCGAGACCTCAAGGTCATATGGTAGAACTTTACCGTTGCGCCAAAGCTCCCCTTCTTCTTATCATTTTCGTAGCTATGAAAAACATGTAAACCTATGATTCAACTACTTTTCTGTTTATATGGTTTACTAGAAAGATTTCAGGGGTACGCTCTTCACTTCAATCTGTGAAGATGAAATATATTTATGCCAATGCATGTCTTGCAACTGACATTGTCACCATTAGTTGTTAGATTCAGTATAAATCCAATAAAGTGAAGCAGATATTTTTCTAAGTATGCAGTTGTCATTAGTTGTGAAAATGTTTGTCATTATGTCTGAGTAGGACAGAAAGTTATAACAGGATGTTTCCTGAACTAAAATAATGAAAATGGTAACTCAAATGTTACAACAAAGATGGAAAATAGCACTATGCCAAAGCAACAAATAATAATTTGCCATAACTAGCAGCTGAACAGAAAACTAAACTTAGTGATATCAACAACCCTATAAAGAAAAATAGAAAATTGGTCTTCATTTTTTAAATCCAAATTCTTTAAATTGGTGCATGTGTCATCCAACTCTTATCATTTGTCTAAACTCCCCAGATCTCTTAGACTCTTAAACTCATATATATATATATATATAAGACATTGGAAGCACTGTTACGATAACGGCATACAATTTAAGCTAAAGAATGAATTGCAAAAGCACTGTTTATAGTTGACAAAGCAAAGAAGATTCTTACTTTGATAACTGCATCTTTACCAACACCACTCGGTCCACTAATAACAAGAATTAAGGGATTTGGCGGTGGAGAAAAAGGACCAGAACTGAAAGGTGAACCTAGCATGGCTTCAAGCCGCTTGAACCAGCCAGCCTACCAATGAGTTAATATCACAGTTTCAGAATGTGAACAAACATGCAAGAAAGAGAAATAAAAGGAAAAATAAAAACGACACATGACCTTAAACAAGCATATGCAGGAATTTCCATAATTCATTGTTGTTTAGTGACATAGTTTGACGCATGCTGATTCTACAACATACACTATCGGATATTAGTAGCAGCCACATTACCCAATTTGTTTACAACTTCTACCCAAATTCACTAGTCAGTACAGAAAACTTTCTAAATTGGAGGAAAACCTGCATGGGATGCATTAGCTTCTAATTGAATGTTTAAGCAAGCGAAAACCTTCAGCAGAACACCAGTTTCCTAATCTAAAGTGATTAACCCAGCCATTGCTACCTAGAATCAGCAAGCTAAAATATTTCTTTCGAAATTATACAATTATCACTTCCTAAACTCTCTTTAGCTTTCAACTATGCCAACATTCAACCAGAGATATAAATGAACAAACGAAACAACTGGGATCGCACATGGAATTGTCATCATCACGACCGCTAAGCCTTCCAACCAACAAACCTATATCTTCAGAACCTATTTCCTGAATCATTCTCCAATCAAAGGTTATAAAACTCTTGTCAGTAGACTAACACTGCGCTTCCAGAACACACTTCTTATCAATACGAGGAAACGCGTAACACCAAAACAAAGCATCATCCAAACGCCTACACTGCAAAGAAGAGAAAACAGTAAAAGGGATCTAGAACGAGGGTCGAAGGAAACTCAGAACCCTAACCTTATCGGCAGTGGAAGGAGGAAGAGGAACAAATGGAGTGCGTTTGGCTTCCTCTGCGGGGGAGGACAAGGACATGAGCAGAGACCTGAAGCCCTCCCTACGTCTATCAAAGAACCCCAACCGGCTCTGGACGATGTTCCTCGAGACAGCGGGAGGGGAGATAGGCCGAGGAAGACCGGAGAATGGAGCGGTCTGCGATCGAGCAAGGGAGGGGAGGAGCCTCCGAAAGATCATGGAGCAGGGACGAGCGGCGGTGGAGAGCGGCGTTCGCGTCGGCGGGGGACCGAAGTGGTGAAGCGGCCCCATTAGGAATCGAGCTTTCTCCACGCCGCATTTGTCCGGAAATAGAAGAGGAAAGAACCAAAAAAAAGGGGGAAAAAGTATTAGATTCATTGCGGGATGGAAAAGACCAAGCAAAGAATATATGAAAGAAAAATAAATAAATAAATAAAAGGATTTTTTTATTGAATGACGTATCTTATATTAATTTTTTATTAAAAAACTGTCTAGATCTCTTATAAAAATGATATGACTGTGTCCTTATTACAATTCTTATTATTATCTTATATATATCCCATTAAAATTTTAAATTGATAGGATATATTATAATAATTAAAAAATCATGATTATTATGATATAAATATTAAATTTTAAATTTTAAAAAAAATTATAATTTTTAATTCGGATTGAATGATGAGATACATAATATATATCAAATCAAAGATCTAAAATTAATTAATTAGAGATGGAACTCATAACTAGCTTATTTATTTATGTGCAAAAAAATATCATTTAAAATCTTGTTGAATATTATGAATAATTTTAGTCTTGAAATTTTTTTCATGATATAACAACTATAAAACTGTAACGGTTATAATTATATATTACCTATAGAATCATAATTGTTATAACTAGTAATTCAATTGTAATAGTTATAAAATTATAATTATAATGTCTGTTTTAATGGAAGATAAGATAATAATGATAATAGTATTAAATGATAATTGTGTTATTTTATAGGAGGAATAAAAAATTAACATAGACAGTTACTACAAAATAGGATAATAATGATAATAATAATGAATGATGAGGGCATCTACAAAGTTCGTAGCATGTTAATAACCACCTTAATCTCTATCCACATGACGTGGAGGAGTGGTGGACCCCATACGATAATTTCAAAGGTTTAAACGCGTTCATAATAGTAAAGGTGGGTCTCACATATTTTTTTTTATTTTTTTAAATGTTAATAACACTCAGCGTTGCATATGCTCTAATAAGAGGATGAGCAATTCTTTGATTTAAAAAAAATCAACGCATAGCGCCCCCTCAAAATTTGATAAAAAAGAGCATTTTTTTTTTTACTTTTGTACCAAAAAAACAGACAGTAAATTTTGCTTTACTCCCAGACTTTTAAGAAATTTACTCATAAACTTTTACCACTTTTTAAAATTAGGCTCTCTAGTTTTATTATTATCATTTTACCTTTTACACTCAATTAATGAAAGATAAATATAAATTGGAGAAATTTTCACTTGCTCCTTGAAATGAACGTTATTTTAGGGGTTCATAGTTTTTTAAATCATAATTTATCCTCCCAAATTTAATATGTTATTCAATTTTATCCAACATTTTAACACCATTAAGTATTTAATTTAAACGTTAATCAATAATAACTTTTTTTTATAGAAATAATATAATTTATTTTCATGTTCAATGTGATGAAAAAGAGACATTAACTTAGTTAATAAACATCATACATGACCTCTCGTCCTCTAATTGTTAATGGAGAAGGTGTTTTTTTACGTTCCGGACATAATTGAGTTGATTATTATGAGATAAATTTATTGAAGTGGACAAGAATCAAATCTGGACGAAATTGTTGAGTGGATTTTATCTTTTGTTGAAATTAATGGAGGAGGTGTTTTAACATTCTTTAATTTTTAGAGGACATTTTTAAAATGAATTAAACTTAGGGTTGTTTTTTTAAACAAAAATTCCTTTCCTAACAGGGGGAGGTTTTTTGAAATTCAAGGACTTCAATGCAATTTTCCTCTTCTTCTATTTATCCCACCACCGTCGTCACTGCGAGTCAATATATCGCCGCGGAAAGGCCGCAGCGAGAGGAGTGATCGAGAAGAGCGCGCACCGGCCAAACGAATCCAGAGGCCGCTTTCCCTAATTAGAAGCGACAACCGAGAGACATGAGCTGGGAAGACTGGTTCGGATCCCCAACACCGTGGAAGAGCGAGAGGAAGAGGGAACCGAAGATCAATTTCTTGCGAGTTCGAGTGTTTCTGACCTAAAATTTGGATCTGGGTCGAAAAAATTGTTTCCTGTTGGGATGGAAATGTCCCAACTGAAGCGCCTCTACACGGTTTGGAAAGGAAACAATGTAAGTAATTCTCCCCCCTTTTGGTTATTGCGAAATCAATCCACGGTATCCACGATTGCAACGAAGAATTAGGTTTAGATCGTTTTGTTCGACAATTTCTGCATCATATTTCATTGATTGCCGATTCTTAAGACCGCTTTGGATGATTGGCCATGATTCATATAAAACACCATTTTCTTTGCCTTCAACAAAACCTTAGCAAATCTTTATAAACGATGTAGAATTGCTATATGGTAATCATTTATGATAGATTGCAAAAATTTTGCGACTACCGATCCAAATTGCTGCAGTTTTCTTCCTAATGTTTTTTTTTTCTGTTTCTCAGAGATTCTTCTGTGGTGGGAGGCTGATATTTGGTCCAGATGTTGCTTCACTTTTTCTGACTATGTTTCTAGTTGCTGCTCCATCAATTGCATTTTGCTCTCAAGCAATTGTTAAAATCCATAAACATGAAGAGATTGGCAGCAACGACCATAATCAAATACTTGGATTTCCAGCAGTGATAGTTGCAATGCTGGTCACAGTAGCGGTGAGTCATAGATTATGAAATTGCACCTATATATTCAGATAAACACTTGAATTAGAGCACATCGATTTGTCATGCAGGATTTGTGTTTTCTTGTAATGACTTCTAGCAGAGATCCAGGAATACTACCTAGAAATCCTAGAGCACCTGATTCTGCAGCGTTTGATTTTACCCCTCGCTCAATGGAATGGATCAGTCAGGCAACTCCAAACATCAGGTTACCACGGATGAAAGATGTTAATGTCAACGGTTTCAATGTAAGAGTTAAGTTTTGCGACACATGTTTATTCTATCGCCCGCCCCGCGCTTCGCATTGCTCGATCTGCAACAATTGCGTTCAAAAGTTTGATCACCATTGTCCATGGGTTGGTCAGTGCATTGGTTTAGTAAGTATCCTACACATTTTCAGGCTTCAAAGCAAATATGCCAATTACTGAAAGGAGCTAGTGCCCATCTTTTAGTATTTTGTTTTTGAGTTTGAGCAACTCCTCTTAAATATGCAGCGCAACTATCGGTCCTTCTTCTTGTTTATCTCATCAGCAACCTTTCTATGTATCTATGTCTTCACTTTCTCATGGTTAAACATACTGGGAGAAAGAAAAAATTATGAGAATTCTATCTGGAAGTCTATGAGAGGCGAGATTGTATCGCTTATTCTCATCATTTATACCTTCTTATCGGTTTGGTTCGTGGGTGGATTGACAGCATTCCATCTCTACTTACTCAGCACCAATCAGGTAGTTCTCCAAGCTTCATGACCATAATTGTGTTTTTCACATTTTGACCTTGTATGTAAGATTTCATATTTGAGTATGAATATGCAGATTGAGTCTGTTTCTGCATTCAGATTCCTAATCCTTTTACTGTTAACTGAACAGCTACTTGTTTCCTTTTCTCCAGACGACATACGAGAACTTCCGTAATCGCTATGATAAGAAGGAGAATCCATATAACAAAGGCTTGTTTGGAAATTTTAAAGATGTCTTCTTCTCAAAGATTCCTCCTTCCTTGAATGACTTCCGGGCATGGGTACTCCAGGATGCCATCCCTGACACTGCTTCTCCAGATGGTTTGCTAGAAATTGTTGGCTCAAAGGAGAAAGTTGACTTAGAGATGGGCAAAATCAACGAATTTGACGGCATAAAGTCCATTCCGAGCATATTGCAAAACTCGGATTGTTCTGAAATTGAGGACAATTATCTGCAGAAAGGAAAACTCGAAGATGATTCATCATATCGATTAGCTTTTGCTGGTAATCAGGAACCTATAGAAGAAGAACCTGTTTACACCAAGCAAAGCTGCACAAAAGCAGATGGATTGACTATGGATGAAAGGATTGATGAAGAAAGTAGATCAAATAAGAGTCCATGTCATCCTGATCACGACGATGACGGTCGTTTCCTAAGGAAATAAGGTATGAGCTTGAAATGCTATATAATTTATCCTTCTTGAGCTTTATGTTATACACATGAATCAGAACTAATAAGGACTAAAACCCATTGCATATTCATCAACTACATAAATCTAAAAAATGCATAGAAATGAACAAATATTCTTGTTCAGTTTAGCAAGATACAGATGCTAATAAACGACAAACCATATCTCATGAATAAAGGATTACTTATTTTCTCCTATAATTTTTTTGGAGCTTATGTTCTGCAACTTGATTTTGCAGGAATACTTTCTTAGCTTTTTGGAAGTTAGGGTGTGAGCACCACGTATTGGAAGAGAGGCATTGCTCATATTTTTTGCTCAACAAGAAACGTTTGTCATTCTTCAGTATTTTCCATGTTCAGTCTCCTTCTGATTGTATTTTTATACGGCTCAACAAAGGAAGAATGTACTTTGGTGTTCTGAAGCCTGAGAGTAATTTGGTTCTGAAGTAGTAAAGGCTTTTAGTTTTGAGCAAAGTGGAAGATTTTTTTTTTATACTGTTATTTTTATCACTTATTTGAACTGTACATAAGCTAAAACTTTGTTCTTGTTGCGCCATCGATAAGAATCAAATTACGGTTTATTCCATTATTTTAGGTCATCATGATCTGACTTGATGAATGGTTTTTAAATTTCTTTTCAGAAGTTTTTAAGGGATGAAGCTTTATCATCTTGAGCAAAAAAGAGTAACATTGGAATCATGAGACTCTCAAGACATAACTAGCCATTAAATACTTTCGATCACAAATATTTGATTGACTTTTTCAAGTCAAAACTACCATCTAAAATTAGATTAATGATCTAGAAGGCAATGGGAGTTTATTTTGGATCTTGGAATTTAAATTTGACAAAGACATTGACTATAAATCACTTTTGATCTAAAATTATTTAATAAAGACATCGACAATGAACGATCGAACTAAATTGTTTTAATCCGAATACGAGGGATGGGTCATGTCAATTGCTATGCTAGATCTGTTTTCCTTAGTCAGGTCAGCTTATAATTGATCAATACACTTTCATCGAATGGAGGGTCTCTTCGGGACATAATTGATTTTACAAGGGATAACACGCATAAATGGCTCGCTAAGAGTTATCCCGATGAGCTCCCTCCGATGTCTTAAGTCATCATGGAACCCCAAATTAATATAATAAAAATACGAAATGAAGTAAAAAATGATAGTAGATGAGAGCCCAAAATAATATAATAGAAAGACGAAATGGAGTAAAGAATGATAGTAGATAATAATATCATATGATCCTTTGGAGAGTTCTCTCCTTTTATCTTATATAAGAAGAGAAACTCAAAAGACACTTCTTTAAAGAGTATCCTTGTAATCACCGTGTCCCTTCGTGTTAATGACCGTTGCATCCTTTCATGTTGGTAATTATTGTGTCCCTTTGCAAGTCAAGAGGTCGACAACTAGAGAAGTGTTAGAAAGTCAACAAGTCAAGTCAGAGTGCTCAACAAATCGAATCGACTTGGTCGGCCAGTCAGAGATTATTGACATGCTATATGAAATCTATATTGATCAAGTCCTAAATTATGCTACATGACCCTGATCCGGTCCTGTCACATGGCCTATGTCATCTCCACCGCATCATAAAGTATCGATCCTCAAATTCTTAGGGTTCATATTTTCATTTGGAATGAAATTTTGATAAGGGCATAACTATCAAATAGAAATAGTACATGATATAGGCAAGAATTAAAGCTGTGGCGCTCATTTGATGGTCTTCTAGCAATAGAAAAGCTAGAAGTAAGAGCACGAGTAAATTCATCGTGGATGCAACCATGATCGTACAGCATAATTTTGATTAACGAAAGACCATTAAAATATTTTGTTTAAAAAAAAGGCCTTAATGACCCATTGGTCAAAATCAAGAAGGATACTAGGAGCACCGAGAATGCAATGGATCTTGTATTATCATTTTGGTGACTTAAGACATTTTTTGAAAAATACTTTGATGGCTTTTAGTTGTTAAAATTTAACAAAAAAAAAATGAAATGAAGAGAAGAGGATAAATGAATTTATGCGAACGTTATGAATAAATCGGTAATTGTATAGTCTTTTTTTTTTGAATTCAAAAAAAATAGTATGTTACTAATCTTTCCATACAAGGATAATAAGTCTATACATGATGCATTGATGACCTTTTAGTGGTCGAAATGATAGTTTTTAACCACAAAGGAATCTCACCATACTCATACTTCTTAATTTTAAATAGAGCAAGACCATCAAAGGAATTCAATCATATTGTCATTACTTATTAGGTTGACCACTGAAAATTATTATGGTATTATTAGGCAAACATTTAAAATTATTAGGTTGACCACTAAAACATATGGTCATATTGACAATATGAGACACAATTGCGATACAACCTAAAGATTAATTCAAAAAAGCTTATCAATGGTGCTTTAAATGGTTAGAATGACAATATAAGATCATTGTTCAACTATGGTGCTTTCATAAATTCATACATGCTCTTTGACAATCAAAAACTTGTCAAGTGTTTTTTCCAAAAATAATGTGATGGTCTTCTAGTAAACAAAATAGCAATACAAGATTATCAAAATATTCGAGCATAAAGGAATTATTAAAATGTAGGAAGATGCATCTTTTGAGTAATCAAGCAAAGTACCTAACATTGTTATAACTTGTATAGGTTAATCATGTCCAATGGAAAAAGCAGAGCAACCCTAACGACTAGTATAATCTCATGGGATTAGTTTCGCAAAAAAAAAAAAAAAAGCTCGATTGGAAGCTCATATGGTGCACTTGTATATAAACTTTAGCACCTTCTTTAGCAGTTCATGAAAAGTAGAACTCAAGAAAAGTGCCATAACTTTTGATTCATCATCAAAAACCTTCTTTAGTAGCAAATACTTTTGACCTACCTTTGAAAGGAATACTAGCTCAATTGATTGATATAAGAAGTGATAAGCAAGATTGATGGATTGCATTAGCAACTAGATGGTCTGGTTGGGATAAAATTAGTGCTAAAAGTTGTAAAAAAAAAAAGAAAGTTAAAAAGCATTCAATTAATTCTTTACATTGCAAAGCAAGCAAAACATGTGTACTTCATTATTAAAGTTTTAGGTTATGCAAACTCTTAGTCATAGTCATAATAAATATATGCAAGTAAAAAATTATTTACCTTTTTCTCCTTTTAAAAGTAAAGATGAAGGAGCAAAGGTGCACATAGTGGTTACTTGATTGAACCTACTTTATCCAGACTATTGTATCGTGTAGAGATGAATCTTTGAACCTGCATTTAGTTTGAAGAATGGTTTTGTAGTCAAAACTACAGAGGATAAAGACTAGATTCATTAGACTCTACTGAATTGTCAAGAGTTTTGAATGAGGTAGGTTGATTTGCTGTAGTTGTAAGTAACTCGATCTTGAAGAAAGGCAACTTAACTAACCAAGGTGAATGGTCTGGCTCGACATTATTGATCTTCACATTGTTTACCCGGATCGTACCTATGAACAAAACAAAACAAACATAGAAGTATGTTAGTTTCAATCCTGTTGCTACTTGAACAACAATGTTATCGACAAAAAAATAAGAACATTTTGGTTCATCAATCCATTGCTTTACTTAACTGCGTTCCACATCAGATGTTATGAATAATCTGCACAAAAACCATTTGGAGAATTGAAAATAATGTGAGGTATGTGATGAAAGTCCTTTTCAAGATTGTGTGTATGTATTTCTATACACACATCTTTGTATAAAAAATAAATGATCACCTTTTTCATGAATAATATGCATCCCACTCGGACAACACAATTACCAATACAACAGAATAGCACACATAAAGAACACTTGCCTTCTTGGATGAGCACCAGTCTTTTATTCTAATACAAAACTTTAGTGAATGTTGCATGAATGACTCATCTTACTGCAACCCAAATAAAATCAACTGCTTCCACTTGTGCTTCTTCAATCTGTTCATCTCCAAGACAAGAATCACTGTTCTTTCTGGACTACTTTATCGACAAAAATAGGGATTTGGATATCTTAAGGTTCTTGGGAATCTGTCTGTGTATCCATTTTGTATTTCATGTACATGCACTTGTTCTTTATAATGTGTGTATCCTTTCGCTATGCTTCACTCGAAGTTTTGTCCCTCCGCAAGTAGCCTGTGTAGTGTTAATAAGCAGGAAGCATGGATCGGGAAGTGCAAGAAAGCACACCCAAATTGCTTCATTGTATGGGTGCATCTTCCATCATGTGCCACTCGAATGCTGAGCTAGTGCATCAGTGACACATCCCAAATTCCTATCACTACCAAGTTAATGGGCTCGATGGAGACTTCCAGCTGATCGCATACTATGCTACTGGATCGCAAACTCATTCTCTGTCGATAAATACCCATCGTCTTCGATTACGGAGTTGTTCCACAACAGTCAAGTTTCCAAAATGAAGAATAACCAAGGAAGATGGAGCAGGTACTTTGTAATTTGCAAGCCTTACCTTGCAATGATCTCGCTCCAATTTGGCTATGCAGGCATGAACATCCTCACCAAATTCTCCCTCAACCATGGCATGAGCCACTATGTCCTGGTGGTCTATCGCCATGCCTTTGCCACACTCTCCATCGCCCCTTTCGCACTCATTCTTGAGAGGTAGATTGATCCAGCATACATTTTTAGTTCAAATCTCATAAAATGCTGAAGGAACTTTGAACGAATAGGAATTTACGTCCGAGGATGACTTGGCTAATCTTTATGCAAATATTTGTGCTCGGACTGCTCGGGTTAGTACTTGCACCAACATAATGTTCAGCATCTAATGAATAAGTAGTAATAGTTTGATGTGTAAAATTTGAAGGCCGGTCATCGACCAGAACTTCTACTATGCCGGCTTGAAGTTCACCTCACCAACCTTCTCTTGCGCGATGAGCAACATGTTACCTGCCATGACATTTGTGTTGGCCATCATATTCAGGTATTTAAGTGGAGAATTAGAAGCTTCTTTTCAAGTGGGACATGAATTTTGTAGAGCTCTCTTTCATATCACACAACTACTAAAGGATCTATTGTAGAAAATTTAAAACTGTAGTATATGAACTATAGTACAAGATATGATGAGATGTTATGCAGTCATCTACTGCAGTTTCATATTGCTATATTTTTTTAGTTATAGACTATAGTTTTGAGTTTTAGAAACCATATAAAACTTATAGAACTCAAACTTGTATTATATAAATAAACTAAATGACAGGATGGAGAAGCTTGACCTGAAGCAAATAAGGAGCCAAGCCAAGTTGATTGGAACTCTGGTGACAGTAGCTGGAGCCATGCTGATGACCCTCTACAAAGGCCCTATCATGCACATGGTCTGGACCAAGTACATGCCCGTTCGCCCCCGTGAATCTGACTCAGCCACCGATGATTCGTCTAGCGAGAACTGGTTCATGGGCTGCATCTTCCTCATCATTGCAACTCTTGCATGGGCATCTTTCTTCGTCCTTCAGGTGATGTATATCAAAACTTGTGTTCCATGTCATAGACAACTGAATTGAACTTGTTATGCTTCAACAGACTGCAGCATTGGAGAGATACAGAGCCCACTTCTCGCTCACCACATTGATATGCCTTATGGGCACTCTCCAAGCCATTGTTGTCACCTTGGTTATGGAGCACAAGTTTTCTGTGTGGAGCATCGGGTTCGACATGAACCTCCTTGCTGCTGCCTATGCTGTTAGTCTCTTTTCTTCTCCTCCTTAACTTTGTGTGCACAATCTAGGATTCAGAATTAAGGGCACTTTTGGTGTGCAGGGTATAGTGACATCCAGTATTGCCTACCATGTACAAGGTTTGGTGATTCAAGACAAAGGACCAGTCTTTGCATCGGCCTTCAGCCCTTTGATGATGATTATAGTGGCCATAATGGGCTCTTTTATTCTTTCAGAGAAAATCTATTTGGGAGGGTGAGACCACTAACAGTCAGACCATTCATATAGCCTTGCTGAGTAACCAAATTTTCCACTATTTCTCTTGCAGTGTGATTGGTGCAGTCCTTATTGTTGCTGGCCTCTACTCGGTTCTCTGGGGAAAGCACAAGGAAGACAAGGAGAAGAAGCAGATGGAGGCCATGGAAATCCCAACGGCCATGAAGGAAGCTCAAGGAGTCATGGAACCAGATGATGTAGTGGAGAAGGCCACAGCAAAAGAACATGACATGATCTGCTGCTGATGAGGCTGCTGTAGAAGTTAGTGTTCAGGTCATAGTAAATCAGTGAAGGTGAGAAGGGGATTTCGAGTATCTCAGTGTCGAATAAATCAATACAAGGTGTGTGGATACAAGGGCTAAAGGAGGGACTTTTCATCTTTCTGCTCTTTTTAGCTGCAGCTAGTTCTTGTTTTCAGCTCTTCATGTAATAACAAGTTGCACGATAAAATGGCAATCAAGACCTTTTTTTACTGTCTACATGTATGATTTTCCAGCTTGTGCCAGTCAAAACTCATGACCCAGACTGTTTTTTGAAGCATTTAATGGTGGCAAGCATCTGATGGAATAAACTGAGCGAAACTTGGGCTGACCTTGCACTCTTTCAACATGCACTCTTGCAGATGTTTCACAATACACAACAATATTAACTCTTTGCCCATAATTCTAAGTTTCTAACCCAACATTACTTTTCCCTTCTATATAACAATTTATTAATCTCATATATTGTGAAATATATCAACATGAAAAACAATAGAATTATACTAACACTTGAAAGAAAACCCATAACTTTACCAATGAATGAAAACTTAATTTAGAAGGAGAACTCACCAGAAAATTGTTCACATGTATCAGCGAGTCTTCATTTTCCCACGGCCCATAACCAATCAAAGAATCTTGTTTTGTGCATTACTTTTGATTTCGATGGAATTAGGCACGCCACTCGGGGCACTGGTCGAAGGGGCGCATCCTCTGAGAGCCGGCCTTGAACGGGCATGGCGTGTCGAAGGGCGGCACCATACAGTTGTACTTTAGGCAGAGAGACGCGCCGGCGGGGAGGGCGACGGCTGCCGGACCGATCTCGATTCCTGTCAAGAAGTTGTGCTGCAGGTAGAGCAACCGCATGCCGTTGCTGAGCCCTTGTACCAAGCGGCGGGGCACCTCCCCGGTGAACCGGTTGTTGTTGAGGTAGAGGCGGCCCACCGCAGCCAGCCGCGGTGGCACGGCCCCCCACAGGCGGTTGTAGCTCAGGTCCACCACTGGGATAAACACGTCCTCTTGCGGGGACGCCAACGGCCCGGAGAAGGCGTTGCGCTGCAGCTGGAGCGCGGCGAGCTGAACGCGAACACGGCCTCCGGGATCGGGCCCTCGAGCACATTCGAGCTGAGGTCGAGGAAATTGAGCCGCGTGAGGGGCGGGAGCACCGAGTCGATGCGGCCGGCGAGGACATTGGAGCAGAGTGCGAGGTACTGTAGCGAGGGCGGCAACGGCGGGAGGGGGCCGGAGAGCTGATTGTGCTTAAGATCGAGTCGAAGGAGCGAGGAGGAGGCTGGGAGCCGGAGAGCTGGTTGTGGCAGAGGATGAGGTTGGATAGCACTGGCGCGGAAGCGAACGACGCGGGGACTGAACCGGAGAGTAGGTTATAGCTAAGATCGAGGGTGCGAAGGCGGGGAAGGCAGCCGAGACCTGCGGGGACGGCGCCGGAAAGCAGATTCTTACTAAGAGCGACGAAGCGAAGGTCAAAGCAATCAGCGAGAGCATCAGGAATGGAACCAGAGACGTGGCCCGGGACGAGGGAGAGCTCAGCAAGCTCGGTAAATCGCCCAAGCGCGGGGTCGAGCCGTCCCAGCAGTCCCGGCGCCCCCGCGCCTGGATCACCTAGTGCTAGCGTCACGACGCGCTCCCCGTCGCAGAACACGCCGGTGAAGGCGCAGGGGTCGGCGGCGAAGTCCCAGGACGAGAAGAAATCCGATCCGGGCATGTCCTCGAGGCCCTTGCGGACGGACTGCAACGCCAAGAAGTCCACCGGGTTCAGAACCGCCACCGCAGCCCTGAAACTCCGCCACCGTCACAAAGCGCCGCCACCCCACTGCCATCACATCCCCATCCAGTTCCAATCGTTCCCCTGCTTTCTCCGAAGCAGGAATCCGCACAATAAAGAAGGCGATGGAAGTGTTGATGTGCGTGAAAGGCGGAGGTGCAGAAGACAGCCTTGCTCGAGTGCTTTCTCGTGGAGGATGGCGTGTGCGCTTTAATGGTGGAACCGAGAGAGAGAGAGAGAGAGAGAAGCGAGAAGAGGAAGAAGAAGACTTGGGGAAGAAGCTTAACTCATGGCTTTCTTTTCATCCGCCAACAAAGACACGATGCCTTAATCCTTCCTCTTCTCGGTTCCATTTTGCTGGCTCTCCAAACTAAATGGGCCCCAGAAAACGTAGCCATAAGGAGCAGGGTACAAGAGTGGGCTAATCAAATGGGAGGCAATAAGAATTCCTTCTTTCCTCAAAAAAGTAGCAGTCGCATAATTAGTTGTATAGGGGCAGGAAGGCAACGGTCGAATTTTTCACGCAGCCTGCGGCCGGCTAAGCGTTGTTGGTACTCGTACACGCCTTTTCAGCGTCATGCCACGTGAAAGTGGGTGACTTAGTCACCCTTTAATTGTGTTTAATTATGAGCATAATTATCATTAGGACAAGGATACTTATACTTTAGCCCCTGAACATAGTTAAATTAGTCACAATAAAATAAAATTGTTAAAGTAAACAAGATTCGAATCTCGACGAAGTCACAATATCCTTTTTCATCGTGACCAATTATAATTTTTCGATTTACCTCTTCATAAATAATCATACGACCGACCGTGTAAAACTGCTTGCACCCTATTTGTAAAGATGTTGAAAAACATGTTTAGCTATTCTACATGAATATTTCTTCCATAGATTTATCAAAAGAGATAAATATGTCCGACTATGATGCAACGAAGATTCAAATCTCACCTAGACATATTACACCTGGACTCCGTGGATCGATCTCTTCTAAGATTAATCGGATCATCTACCTGAATTATTCAGAAATATATATATAATTTGTTGGTAACATACTGTTTTTAGACCTTATTGTTGTAAAGATAATTAAAACTACATAATGATTGCTATGAACAATAAAATTATTGTGCTAAAATATATTTAAAAAATAGAAATATCATTAGGGAGGTCAATTTTATATGAAACAAAATTTAGCAGGCACTTATAAAGGTTAAAAGCATCATTACTTAATAATGATATTCCAACAACTGTATAGTATACATTACACCTTAAAATTTCATTTTGTAGAACTTATCATTTCATGCACAGAATTATTTTTTTCCAGGCAGTTCATTTACCATAACAAATCCTTGCAGAATTCATGAACAAAGACCAAAAACAAGAAACTTCTTCGCTACTACAATTCATATACAACAGCCAGTTTAAATTCTATCAGTTGCAGTAAGTTTCAAGAGTCGATATCTTACCCATGTCATTCTGCAAATTCCCCTTGATTCCTTACATGGCAGCTTCTGACCCTTGAACAATTGTAAGCATTCTTCTCGCTGATCCTATCTGCAACAGAATTAGCCGGTCGTCAAGGATGCCAATCGTGAAGAGGTCAGGGATTGTCGTATTGCACGAAGTGTTTCTGCCGCCTTTGCTTGTGTGGTGGAAGACATCACAAAGTTCCATGTACAAAATGGTCTACAATGACAACAACATGTGCCAAGATGAAGATGCAAAGTTCTTTAATCTGGATTATGTGAAAGGAAAGCATAGGATCTTTTCTAGTACTTTTGCTGACCGGTATAGCGACTTAGAGGAGCTAAACATAGTAGAATTCCTTCACAACAATGATCTGTATGCATCATAACAGCGAAACATGAATCATTTGAACTACTAACCAAGAGAAAGTATGAAGCATTGGCAACTTATAGTGCTTCCAAATAATACCAGCAATGTAGAGGTCAGAGGAATTAAATGTGTATCATGTAGCTTCAGTCAATCTGGATTAGTCACTGTGATAGCAGAAAAAATGATCAACCAGAAACTTTAGGAAAGGAAAAGAAATAATGGGGAATGGTTGAAGGAACAGAAGTGTACCATTTAAATGAACAGAGCGCGTGGGTGAAGTTACAAAATGTGCATTGCATGGATTTACTGTTGATCCAAGGCGGTGCGACTTCAGGTCTGAGCTGCCCTTTTGTATATTGTTACTGGGTGAAGTAATTGTGTGCCTTTCAACATTCACTGCCTCTGAACTTACAGCATTGCTACGGGTTTGAATGGTTTTCAGAGTTACTAGGGAATCTGACTGATATGCATTCTTGTAGAAGATTGAATTAAAAAAAAATTAACATAGGAATTAAAGTTTAAATCCAACAAAAATCAGGCAAAACAAAGTCAACTTACATCTTCCATATCTTTGATATGCACAATAATAACTGTTATATCATCTGTACGGTTTTCATGCTCTAACCAAAGTTTGTAAGATTCAGCAGTAATTGCTGAACAGGCATCCCGAGGATCAGAAAATCTAGAGACCTGAAGGAAAGATGACTCTAAGATGGAAGAACTGAAACTATAAATAGTAATTAACTGAAATCTTTCAATACACAAGTTGTAGCAAATATATATAGCCAATAGTATTAGAATCAGATTCTGACATGTGGGAAAGAGAAACTGTTCAGTTTTCCAAATATTGGAGGAAATATAATACACATCTTGATGATCTATAGAAAGATATACGAATTGATTGAAGCCAGCCACCAAATAGTTGGACCACATGGCCTGATGTAGTAACTAAGTATATATCCATGTTCTGTTGAAAAGAGGAATTGACATGGACATATATACTTGCATGGCTGTCTTTACTATAAGTTCAACTTCTTCCATAACATAAAAAAGTCTTGAGATTGATGATTCAAGGCCAGTGATCTCTTTGATTCAAGATCACGAAATCGTGATATAGAAAACAAAGCCTAATTGGGCGCTTTATGATTTTGAGATGAATGACAAATCAACTACCAAATTCACTATTTTTAGGATTGTGTCAAGGATAACTGTTTATGCTCTTTATGTCCAATCTAAGAAAAATTGCACAGAGCACAAATAAGAGTTCCTTCTGAACCTATATCAAAATGTAAAAGCAATTGCTTGTCGTCTAATATATATTTGCATTGGAAATGGAAGCCTGAAGTTTGGGCATTTTTCCCAGTGAACATTAACCAAAGTGCATGTGATATGAGGTAAAAATGTCGCCTACTGATCTAGAAATCATTAAGTTCATTATTATGGAAGTTGAATTAAATGTAGCATATAAGGCCAAGCCTGCATATTGGATAATCTGATACAAAATTGAAATGAGAAGAAGAGGGAAAAAGAAAATGAGTGAACGACAATAAGACCCTTAGGATATCCTTATATTTGCTCAAGCAATAGGAGGTTTTCTATGTTCTCTGTGAAAAAAGAGGACGAAAGCTAAAAGATATTGGATGTTATTAAGGAATTTGTCAATGGTGTTTTAGCATGTACTCTTTTGAGTGTCAATTTTATTTTCTATTGTCTCTATGGATTAATCACAAGTTGAAATTTAGTCAGAGCACTTATGCCTTGAGCTTATACCATTATATATTATGCACACTGCATCAAAAATGCAATCATCATAATTATCACAAGCAAACATATCAATGACGACAGAGACATTTTAGTATGCTACTAAAATTTATAATTTCTGCTATTTTACCCATTTTAGTCAAACTCATGATAAACTTTCTATTGGTATTTCTTATATTCAACACATGTACCTTTAGGTGGAAAAGGTGCATATTCTATACACGGCATCAAATTCAAATAACATAAACATTAAAAATAGTCTTGTAGGCTGGTAGCCAGAATTAGTTATTGTTGCAATAATTGTAGAAAATTCTATAATAGAAGGAAGCCAAACATCTTTTGCCCAAAGATCACTCCTTTAATACCTCAAAATGAAGTAACATATTGCTTCTAGGAAGTCCTTCTTACTTTTCCATTTTTAAATGAGTTACTCAGAGCAATTTAATGTAAAACATAATTCAGAAACAATAGAAGAGTTGGTGATTTATTGAACCAGAGAAGTTGACAAATGTGGTGAGGAATAATAATGAAGGACCAACGTTAAGTTCAAGACTAGTATCATAGTATCAAAATGTGGGTTTATTAGTCCTTACATTCAGACCTTCACCTGATAAGCTAGCTCTCCATTTTAGTAGGGAATTGGAACTTGCACAGTAGTTGTCAATTGATATATGGTAGTGAAGAGAATAGTAAGAGCGAATAACAATGAGACCATGAAGCAAATAGAATTATGCAAAGACTATTACCATATCGACCACCACTTGACTGGATAGGAACTCAAAGATGCCATCACTTGCTACAACAAAGAAGAGATGGTTTTGTGTAATCTTCACAATCTTCACCTCTGGAATTGCAATCACCCCAATGCTCTCGGCCGTTAGGTCTCCAATGCTTCTAGTGAATGCTGTGCCCGGATACATGCCATTCTGCACCCACAGCCTTGGAGGATCCCCATTCCCGTCCTCCTCATCGCCCCAGCTCTGGATGTCGGGATCCATCATCCCCTCCACTTGATCAACACACAACACTCTTGCACCGCACCGCTTCACCCTCTGATACTCATCCTTCCTGTACGGCGTCTGGTCACTGGACAACTCCTCTGCCACCTCGCAACCCCCAATCCGAACTCCGGCCACCGCCCTCGAATCCCCTACATTTGCAACATAGAGAGTATCACCGCTGACGAGGACTGCGATCGCAGTTGTGCCGCTCATCGAATCGTCGATCTCGCTATCGTGGAGCGCGGAGTTGGTGGCGACGAAAGCAGAATGGAAGGCTTTCACGGGGTCATCCTGCAGACGAGCATCGCCGGCCAATAAGTCCGTGAGCTTGTCGCGGACGAACTCGGCGCACTGACCACCGAACTGGCCGTGGCCGTCAAAGACGCCGAAGAAGTGGAGGTCAGGGTTGGCCTGGAAGTTGGTCCGGAGGCAGAAGCTGTCCTGGTTCGCGCGGTCTAGGGAGTCCGGGTAGTGCCCTCGCTGGGTGAGGGAGGCGAAACGGAGGCAGACGCCGGCGGAGGGGACGGGCACGGTGCCGCCCGGGCCAGCCCGATTCGAGAACGCACGGAGGAGGCCCTGCGGCAAGCCGGTCTCATGGACCCCGAAATGGTCGGCGCCTTCGCCGGCGCCGTCGGTGGAGATGGAGGAGGGATTGTAGTAGCAGCAGCAGCAGCACTCGGAGCCGCCGCGGTCCGTGCCCTGCACACAGCCCATGTCTCGGAACTTGTCAGGCAATGGATCGTTCGCGAAGATGGCAGCGAGCGATCGATCGAGGGGAGCAAAAGGCTCGATCACATTCAAAAGGATCACCGCGACGGAGCAGGTGGCGGCTTGACACGATGAAAGAGAAGGGGGAGAATGGCCCAACAATCCATGTGTGCGGAAGGAACGAGCCTTCTGTTGTGGGTCAGACCTTGACGACTTTTGTTTGATTGTTTGTTTGTTTTTTTTATTTTTTTTTTAATTTTTTTTTTGAAATTTTTCGTTGTAATTTTTTATCAAATACTTTTTCCAAAAACATTAAAAAAAATAAGGAAGCCAATGAATCCTTTTGCCTTGACTTAGAACGACTTAGAACGACATCACTATCAAACATAAGGAACCTGTAATTTTTTTTTCACTTCGGGGCATAACTAAGTTGATTACGACAGAGCAGACTTACAGAAGAAGATAAGGATTCGAATCTCGATGAAGTCAAATAATACCCTTCTTCGTCATGATCAATTGTAGTTTCTCGATTTATCTCCTCACACATGATCGTGGACCCGATCGTGTGAGACCGTTGGAGTAGCGGATTTCACTTTTTTTACAGAAAAAGAGAAATCTATAATTTTTTACTCATTTAATCACTCAAATCGAGTGCCTGTAATTTTTTTTAAGGGTAAAACTAAAAAAAACACTTTAATTTTTCAAAATTCTCTAATACTATTCAATATTATTTTCTCCACATCAATCTTAAATTAGTCGAGCACATTATAGTAATTATGATTTCATAACTAATTCATATTATAATAACTACGAAACTATAACTACTATAATATAATATATATTTTTAATTTAAAAAACACCTTTTTCACAAGGGAAATTCAAGAATTTAGAAGAAATGAGATTTTTAGAACAAAAAATTATAATAAAATTAACACCATTTTGAAAAACTTCCAAATCCCCAAAGGAAAATGATAACAATGGAATTCCATTTTTAGATAAAAATAAATAGTAAAATCACCAAATTAGAGAGAATTCAGAAAATCCTAGAAAACTGAGCTAAAATGCAATTTCAAATAAAGAACTGAACCTCTTCGAAGGATATCTTGAAAGTAAGAATTTTTTTACCTTTAATTGTCCCCGGGGTAATGGTGCACGGTTAGCCATCCAAGTTGTGACCCAAGGATCCGTGGTTCGATCCCCAGCTACGGCGTATTTGCAAGAATTTTCTTCCAAATGGGGAATGCAATCAAAGAATACTGGGCATCTGAATTGGCTGCCGTATGCACTTCCTGATTTACTCTGGTAGTCGGTGGAAAACTTCCGTGGGACCGGGCCGGCCACCCCCAAGGATTGAGTCCATGAGATTGACTGGGATTTATCATTTTTTTTTGTAAAGTAAGAAATTTTTTACCTTTATTAATCATTTTCTACAACATATATATATAGGAAAAGAAACTTTAGATGCTATTTCATTAAAGAAATTACACCTCTTTGAAGGGAAGATTGAGAAAAACCTTGAAGGAATGGACCTATTAAGTTCATTATTCCAAAATCATACTTTTAATTAGAGAAAACACTGATCTAATTAAGGAAAACCCTGTTAACATTTAGTAGTTACTAAAAACATAACTACTACAAGTATTATAATAGTTACAAAAAACATTACTACTATAATTGTTATAATAACTACGAAAATCACTAATATTATAATGTGAATAAGAATTCATATTGTAACAAATTTTATAACTACTATAATAAATCCAATGGATTCAAAAAAATTAGATGAAAGATAACAATATTATCAATATTAAAAAAGTAATTAGATAATTATACAACGATTAAATAGTAAAATAAAAGAAGTAGTTGAATAATTATATACAATTCAGATGACATTCTTTTGATTAAACATAAACATAAAGCAGTCCTTTGATAATTTGAAGAAAAAAAACTTCTTGATTTTTGCCTTTTTTATAATACTGCCGAAATTTTGTACACATTTAGTAATCTCTGACTTAATTTTAAATAAATCTTAACAAAACGTTTGGGTCCATGAATGCATGCAATCACTAACCAAGATCACTAGAATCACTCATCATTTCACCAATATATTTCAACTGTTAAATGACCAGTAACTTTCTGTGCAAATAATTGAGTAAAAATGAACTGACAGATGGATGCAGCAAGTTAACATCAAGCAGTTTCCACAACGATGGTTCCTTAGGTTACAATTTGGAAATCTAACTGAGACTTTTGACAGAGCTCAGTTTGGCTCTCCCGTGGTAGGGGTTAATAAAGAGGTACAAGAGGCAGGAGTGAGTTAACCCAGGATATTTAAGTGTTAACAAAAATTTACAATCTTCACAAATAGTGAATGAGCTTTTGACAATGGCGAGTCCATCGTGCCGCGACATTATAACCGAGGTTTCACACGCCTTCCATTTGCATCGCTGCCGTCGAGGGCATCTTTCGTATAGCCTACAGAGTTTTCTCCGATTCTGACAACGTATTCCAGAAGTTCAGATAGAATAGATGGGCAACTGACCTTCAAGTGTTCGAACCCCTCAGTTTGCATCACGGCTGCAAAATTTATCAAAAGGAAACAACACGATTAGAATTTTGAATTAGTGTATTCAAGATGGGATTATGAAATCAGCGGTAAGGTTGAATACTAATTGCACCTCGCAAGTTCTCGGGTAATGCAACAAACTTGAGACAGACTGATTTAAGCTGAAAACAATGATGCTGTTCAGCAAGTGCTAGAGTTGTAGCCACGGTATTTATGGCATTATGGCAACATCCTCACACAGCTTTGCTTCACATAGCAGTTTAAGCCTATCCGATGCATAGCGATCTGCGGCAGCAAGCATATGTTGAGCCATTAGAGTAGAAGCACATTTCATGTTTAGATCAGCAAGGTCTTCCTTGTCAGGTAAAGAATCCCAATATATGAAATGAAGTAGAGCCTGACAATAAAAATACCAAGTTATGAAGATTCAATTGAAGGATCACCATAATCAGGTGTGTGCTAGTACATCAATCTTGCTAAAGTAGTGAGGAAATGAAGTGAAACTGGTTACGATATTCTCTTTTACTAGCAAAAAACACTTGCATGCATGGAAAATGAATTCGATGCTTTACATTATAAAGATGATGCAGAACATTCAAGGTCTCTGTTATCATAGCAAAACAATAAAATACAACTGCAGAAACAAATGATGTGGCCCTAAAGTTTCAATACCTAAGTCTTCCTAGATAATCCTAGTTTTGAAAATAATAAACCATATGATAGGTGATAACTGAGCATGTGGATAAGGTTCAAGTCGTCCAAGTATCTCAAATAAGATGGAACAACCAAAGAACTGTAAATATGAGGTAAGAATATTCAGAGGAAGCAATTCAACGGGATGCATTAAGAGAATGGTTTGCAAGTAACAATTTACTAATTGGGTTAGATATGATGTGCAAGTGTTTGATCTAATCCCTAATCTTATTGAAATTCATTCATCAGCCAGCTAGATCAGAGCCTAAATTTGACACAACTGTGTCAACAACTAATTAAACAAGGGTGGTCAGATGGACTAATGGGGAGAATTACAGTTACTTTTTATTATTAAATGAACCAATAACTTATAACAGAAACTAGTTTTTCCCTTACACAGAATGGATCGCAAAGACCACCTTAAGTAGACGGCCTGGACACTTATGAAGCCTAGGTGGTCCACATTAGCCAGTTTCTAAGAGGGTCACCCAGCATCCAAGCAAAGCAGTCCCAAGCAAAACGCCTCAGCAACTGCCTTTCATTCAATCTTCCTTCCAACCCAATAAATAATGGATATTAATCTCCCACCTTTTATTTTTACCTTCTTTCTCTCTTTTCGCTGAAAGGATACACAACTAGAATGAGAATTTCCTCAATTAAGTAACCTTTCAGAAACCTCATTATTAACATTGTGAAATGACTTGTTTTTCATATGTGCATTTTCCTGCGAACTTGTTAATTTTATGAATTGATTGTTATATAAATTCAATAAATTACTATTCTAGTAATATCACTTATCTGACGCTAACATTGCTACTCTCGTCAATTAGCAAACTAGCTTTTTAATTGTAATATAGAATTAAAGTATGATAAGGATTTTGTTTAAGTTTGGGGTGATTTACAACTTGAGTAACTTCGTCTAGCACTCAGTCACACAACTCAAGTAGTAGAAAACACACTGTAAGAAAACATTTCCTGAGGCTTCATCTTTATAATCACACAATTCACTCAGATCTTGCATATTTGATCCAACTTCCAGACATGAACTAGATAATATCACTGAAGTTTGAAGAAATGATCAAACCAATTAATTAAATAATAAAGTATTCCAACTAGCTCATATGAGTCATCAGATACATACAACATTTTTACAAACAACGTGTTGGTTTTCATCTTCTTACAGGAAGATTACTCATGCAAACAAGCCCTCTACATACTCTCTACTGATGGAAAGTCCTATAAATGTTGTTCACCATATATCTACCAAATCCTTGAACATCATAAATTATGCAGATGTTTCAGTTGACATATAAGTAATAAACCAACACATGTTTTAGTCTTATTGAATGAATCAGATTGGGGAATGGATTGAGTGGCACAAAATGGTCACCTCATTGGCGATAAAGAGATTAGGTAACTTTCTGTTTGACACAATGAGAACTTTAGCAGAAGCCAGGTAATAGAAGAAATAAATAAATAAAACAATATGCAGATGAGTAAAGCAGTCAATATCAAAACTAACATCCCCCAAATTTAATATCTATAGTAGCAGATGTAACATAAGTATCTAAAACACATGGTACAACCGCTGTTAAAGTTAACAGGCTAACAACTTACCCAGAAGCTTCACTATTTTTGAAAGGGCAATCTCTATGCATTAGCTTATTAACAGTACCTCATGGGTCAAGAATCGAACTAGGCTAGCTGAAGCATACATGTAAACTAATTCAACTAATAGGGTATCTATTTTGTATATTGCAAACTGGCAGGATTCAAACACAAGACACTTAGCTATTATCCCATGTTAAAGTTAATAGGTTAATCATTTATCTCAAAAATAAAGTAAGGGCGTAACAAAGTCCTAATCACTCAGCTAACTAATGTAATATAAAAAAAATAGATATTTTATTAATCATATAAATTTCTTTTCAATGTACTAACAGGTTGTATATTTGCATTGTCCAACAAATGAAAATATGTTGTTGGTCTACATGTCAAATAAGTATGGGTCTCAATCTTCATCAGAAAATTTTACAAATTCATTCATTCACATTCAGCATAATTGTGGCAATTGTATAGCAATGACAGATCAAAATCAAATTAGACTAAATCTTTCAATTTGATAATAATAGCACAGAGAGGATAAGCTTGCTATGAGGTGAACCACCATTATTGAGCATGAAAGTTAAGAGATATGAAACGAGACAAGGATATTCTGTCACTATGGTCCAAGAAAGAGTTTGTTAAGTTTAAAAAAGAAAAATAAAAGAAGCTAGGTCAAGGACAACACTGGCAAATGATGTGTAAGTTAAATGGTAAAGATGTGAACAAACAAGCAATTAGAGAGTAGACAAGAATAGGCTACCTTAAAAACTGGAGCTTCCATATCTTCAACCTTTATGCAATGCATGTTCCTGTCTTTCATTGGACCCAAAAGTTGGGCCCTGAAAACAGGTGATCTCGAGCTGCAAGCACCAATTTATGAGCATTGTATATCTCACCATCAACCTCAAAACTCACATCAGTTCCCACTCCACTTTGTAGAAGCTGACCAAAATGCTGTGCTATGTTAGAAGGTGGTATTGCTATGGTGTAGATCTTGGGTGCCTCAGTTTGTGATCTAACAACACCAACAGTACAATTAACTAAGAGATAATCATCTTTAAGGTAATCTGATGTCTCTAAAGCAGTCCTTTTGTAAAAACGCTTATAGCCCCTGTGCAAAGAAAACCACATCCCTGTGATAATCATCCATAGTGTGCATTCCTGCAAAATACTATATTTTAAAGAAACGTGTATATAGTCTTAACGTGCACACAAAATGAATAAAAGTAAACAAAAGAGACAGAATATTACCTTATCTATCAGCTGAATCCATTTCATTACCCACCTCAATAATTATATAGTTTCTTTAAATCACTACAATATTTAATTGGAAGTTTGAACTTTTACAGTGGCCACCAACATGAAGCTTATCCCTCGATTGAGTTCTATTCAAGGTTATATCCCTTGTATTTTTCAATCAATAAAATCATTCATTATTACAATTGTTTGGTCACACTCTATCCCTTACACCGTCTAACCTTTCAGAGTATGGAATATATTGATGTCGTTTGAACATATCTATGTCATGTCAACCTATTTTCTCATTTTATCGCTATTGGAGGTATACCCAATTGCTGTCAATATAGTTGTTTATCTTTCTATTTTATCTTTTTAGTAAATCAACTCAGCATCTTAGCATGCTCATCTTTTACAGCTACCATGACCTCTAAAGCAAAGAGCCAATTTGCACCAGATGACAAGTGGATATGACAAGTAAAGATAGCGTATAGCGCCGAAGTAATTTAACAATGTTCAAGATATAAGTTCGACAATAGAACAAACAAAAATTAAAAAGCAATGCAAGGCTTGTGATCAACCAAACTCACCACATACTGCCTCGGTACGTGAGTGTGTAGGGGCCACTCTCAAGCCTCCTTCCAAAGTGGCTGTGGACCTTGTGCCGCTCCCTCCCGCTCTGATCCAGAAGCGTCAGCTCGAACAGCGCCCTGACGTCAGTCCCCTCGCTAGCTAGCGCGATGAACAGAGAAACGTACGCCGCAGCGTCCTCCCCGCTCTTCCCATCGGGGTAGAAGTAGACGGCCCAGTCGCAACCCCCCACGGTGAACGTGTCCGACGTCCTGTATTTGCCGACGCCAATCCCCTTAAGCAGCGAGTATCCGGAGATCTTGAAATGGTGCGATCCGTTCACGGTGTCAGTGACGGACGTCGAAGCCGTCTCGGACGGAGAGGCCGCGTGGGGCGACGGCGATGACAAGGTGGACAAGGCCGGGCGGAGGAGCATCCCCTGCAGACCCTGCCGCCACCCATCCGCGAGAAGCGCGAGATCCAAGCCGATCGAGGCGGAATCTATCTAGGGTTTCCAATGCGAGCAAGAAGGAACCTCAATGCGAGCAAGAAGGAACCTCCTCTTGCAAAAGGTTGGAATCCGCCAACGGATCGGGCCCCCCGACCATCTGTGTGAGGAGGTAAATCACGATCAATGCGGACTGGCCAGGGACATGTTAGTCGTGGGTTTTGTACATGGCAGATTTTGATATTATCACAATTGCTACCAATGACCCTCGAACCGCCGACTTCTTCTTGCAAGCATACATGTCCTGACCAGTTGACCCCGCCCGTGGGGGCTAAGAGCAAGAAGGAACCTCCGATAGCGAGGGGGGAGAGAGAGGGAGAGAGAGAAGTAATTGGGAGAAGAGAATGGCGACACCAAAGGGGTTGGTTTGTTTTGGGGATTCAATTACTGTCTATTTAAAGGACAAAATCCAGAAAAAATTTTTTCAAAGACAGGCTCTTTTTTATTTTTTTTATCAAAAAATATCTTATATTATTATTCAATTCATCATTATAAATATAATAATTATAATTTTATAATTATTACTCTATAAATTTCTATTATTCATGGTAACTATTATAATCTAAAGTCCCTGGAACAATGGTGCAATGATAGAACATTCGAATTATGATCCAGAGACCCACAATTCGATCCCCAACTACGGTATATTTACAGAAATTTTCTTTCAAATAGAGAACGCAATCAAAGAATGTTGGGCATCTGGATTGGCCGTTGTATGCACTTCCCGATTTATCCTGGTGGTCGGTGAGAAACTTCCGTGGGACCGGACCGACCACCCTAAGGATTGAGTCCCTGGGATTTATCATTTTTTATTATAATCTAAAATTTTATTTATATTATAATAACTACTTCAGTAATAAGTGAAATACACTTGACCACGACGGAAGAAAGTATTATCTCAATTTCGTCAAAATTTGATCCTTGCCTACTTCAACAATTTTACTATCATAATCAACTCAATTACGTCTCAGAAATCATATTATAATAATTACGAATTCATAACTGATATAATATGAATAAAAATAATAAAAATTTAAAATAAACTGTTTGTCTCTAGTATTAGGCTAACCTTAGCTTATTTAACTTTTGCGTAAGACAGATTGCAATTACTAATTGCGTTGCTTGGCCAGCAACAAATAACTCTTACACCTGCATCACTGAGCTGATGATGCACAACGGCATTACTTCTTTGACAAAACTTAGCAGACGTTATCTTTTGTTTCCCAGGAGTGGTTCCACCAGATTCACTTGATGCTGGGGAGTGTGCGAGTCTCCTTCAGTGGGTTTCTTTAGGATGCCCGCCGGATGCTGCCCTTGCCGATTTAGTGCCCCCTGGAAGAGTGAGATTAAACTGAATTGAACATTCATTTCTTTTGAAACTGAGTCAAACAAAACTTAAATCCTTTGAACTTTAGCTTGGTTCAGAATTATTAGTTTAAAACACCAGAGCTAAACTGAAATTTTACTAGGAAACCTAAAATTGAATCAGAATCGAGTTCTTTTGTGTGAAACTAAATAATGGTCGCTCATAAAACCTACATCTTCTAAACAGAGAAAGTTTGGTTAGATACTAATCTTATCATGATTTTCTCAGCTTTTTAAGCGGATATCGTGATTTTAACTTTGAAGTTATGAAGATACTAACCACTGATTTTTGTTTAGTTAACCTCCTGTAAGAAGGAGCACGTGCAACTGAAGAAGCGGCGGCGGCAGCAGCCACGCGTATCCTGAAAACTGATCTTTTTGGTAAACTACATAGGTGAAAGAGAGAAAACATATTGTCAAAGAGAAATAATACACTACATGAAAACACAATATGAAAATGCAACATGACACACTACACTGCATGAATGTGGCATCCACTGTATGGATGTATGACCCAGGTCTATAATGTATCATGTTATGTTTTCATGTAGTGTATTATTCTTCATTGCCAAAATCATCTCACGTGATACCTTTTATGAACATCAACATATTCGTCTGTCTCATCGACGATCTCCTCCTGCATGTTGAACATTTTATTAATGATGCCATGCCATGTGTGAAGATTTTTAACTTTACCTGTAGAAGTTCCTCAAAAACGTCCTCAAGTGTGATGATCCCAATAACTTCTCCCTCTTCAGTATCTTCTGGCAATCGAGAAACTACCTTTGCTTCAGCATCATTCTGAAGCAAAGCTGTGGGTTTATTTTCGAACCTATCAAGGTTGATAACAACATTGTCCAAGGTTTCATTGGTTTTAGACAACAGAGGGGTTGTGGCATTGGATTCAGCACTCGATTCCTTATTTTCTCCAGATTTTTCACCATCAACAGGTGGAGTGCTCTTAGGTTTCCCTTTAGATTTGACAACAGCAGCCATGTGACTGCTTCCTTTCTGAAATTCATTCAGTATGTCATATAGAGGCATATCTGCTGGCACTCTGAAAATTCCAAATATGAGAGCATCATTTCATTAACATGCAACAAGAATATACAACAAAGTAAATACCTAGGGATTCTTCTAATTGATATAGCACTGACAGGGGTTTCAGTTTCAGGTCGAACTGTAAGAAGACTTTTCACCTGATATAACAAGCAAAAATTTACAAGGTTGATGAAACAAATATGAAGCAGTCAAAAAAGGAAATGACAATTTGTACCCACCAACAAAAGGCCTATAATATTCTTTGGGTTCCCTGAATAGACAGGGACACGACTGTGGCCTCTAGCAAGAATCTTTCCAATAGCCTCCCTACAATAGAAACAATTTTCCATAATCACAGGCATTTTACATAGTAATGAAAGTACCAAAAAAATAAAATACAAGTCTAAACAACCACTCTAAGGTTCATGACTAAGGGGGAATATAGCAATTTTGAAAGAGCAAGGATACTTTATGCTGGTGGTTAATTTAAACTCCATCAAACAGTTTCCATCGTATTATTTCCTGCACCCTTAACATATGAATACTGTCCTTCCAGCTATACAGTGTAGTTTGAAGCCACAAGTTTAAAATGCAGTAAGCCAAGATGGCTCGCCATGTCACAGTTGTTTTAGATTCCTATACGAAAACAAGTCGATGTTGTATTGATTTGATTTCTTTGCTAAAAGAATGGGACTTCTGCATATAACGTGATGCACCTGAATAAATTTGAAACAGTTGCAACTAGAAACCAATAATAAATCAAAATTCACAAAATGCCTTCTTAGAATTTCTCCCTTGGAAAAGAAAGGTTAAGGAAGAGACGATTTATATATATGTGCAGAGTCTCACCAGTCTAACTTTGAATTGACGTCCAAGGAAAAGGTAGACTCAATGGGTGTCATAGCTGCCTCAGCTGTCTGTACATACGGTCAAATCATTAGAAATTTAAATTCCTAAATTTACGATAACATTTTAGACAAGACAAAACAAGGTACCATGGCCAACAAATAATTCTGAATTACAGAAAATTAGAAAGTATAGCATCAAAGAAGTAGCATAGCACTTACCTTCTTGCTTAACCAATTAAAATTATATTCTAGCTCGACAACTAGACATGCATGATCCACATGTTTAAAATTACTGATAAATTAATAGTTGCCATCAGACATTCTGCACATCAGTCTATTTGATTCACATGATCTATCTAGATTGTTGCCCCTTTTGATCGATTCAATCCACCTGATCTATCTAACTCACTCTCCAATTGGACTTGCACACTCACACGATATACAACTTATTCGCCCTATCAGTCTAGACGAATTCTTCCAATCTACTCAATGATTAGTCCAACCTACCTAATCAGTTTTGCCCTTTCCTGTTCACTTAGTTTGTTCACTTTGAATGCCCTTTCGATTTATCCACCTTGTCCAATTCATCAAATCTGTCCAGCCCATGAGTTATGCCTAAATTGTCCAACCCATTTGAACTTCTTGGCGTAGTCAGTCTTTTTGACCTTTTCTACCCCTTCTCGTCTAACCTGCCTACCCAATTCGGTCAGCTTGCACAATTGGTCAGTTTAGTTGATCATCCATCTTATCTCACTATTTTAGATTCAAAATTGATTAATAATATCATATATTGTAGAAATGGAATGCCTAAATTTCAGAATGGAATCATACAGGGAATGATCCATTCCCATTCCATTACAATCCACCTACCAATGGCTCTCTTAACTCAAAAGATAACTTAAATTAGAGAAACAAATTATCTTTGCTCTTTCTAGTAAGACAGTAGTTATACAGAAGAAATGAACTGGAACAAACATAGTAAAAATATACCTTTTCAGTCAAATCAAGTGCCCCACTTATTATTGTGGTTTCGTCATGTGTAAGCTCTCCACCTTTTCCTGCCTAAAATGATTGAAAGAAATAGTAAGCATAACAAATAGCAAATGCTGATTCCAAATAAGGTGAATAATTTATACCTCTTTGCTGTGAATAGAGACCAAAGCTTTTAACTGAGCACGTCTAAAAAGTGCAGATTCATTATGTCCAAGTGCACAATCTAGAATCTGAATCCACAATTACGGTCAGAAAAAAAATCCTCAGATCATAGGTAAACAGAGAATGTTCAAGCACACTCAAAATTCTAACATTATGCAGTACAATGCACAACATGCTGATAACCTGGACAACTCTAAGAAAATAATAGAGCTACAAAACCTACAAGTTAAAAAATAAATAGAGAGAGAGAGAGAGACATAGAGCAAATTATTAAACAATCCAACACAATCTCATTTAGAGGCAATCCTATCTGAGCCTCTAGTGCTTAGAACTGCATAAGGTTCTACAAGAGAATATCAAAGGTCAAAGGAGAAGACAAAAAGTTACAAATTCAATATGACAAATTTAGCAACTTAGATTTGCGACAATAAACTTCATTAAATTTGGAGGTTGTTGTAGAACTATCAAATTTATAAGATGAAAATGGCCAAATACAAAACAGTTAAAATCAACTAATGAAAGCCTACATGTTGCCCCTAGATAACATATATTGAAGTGGGGCAATCACATTGTGTTGATAAAACAAAAACACTACAATAATTCTCAAGTTAGCTTCATTTTCAGACAATTGGTTAACAAGCATGCATATGAATTTTACAATAAAACAAGTGAGAAGTCCCTGGACTAGCTTAGCTCCAATATTTGAAAACTTCATCTACCCCACTGTACTTATGTCAGACACTGACACTTGGACGACACTTTGAATGGAGACCTGATGCCCCATGCAAAAAAATTTAAAAGCAGCTGTGTTTGACGCTTATATCCATGCCTATGTCGAATGCTCGTGCAATAAAACTCTAAAGTTAGTTTCATTTACAGCAGGATTTGGTCCTTTTAGATAATTTATAAAGATACCAACACTAACCGACTAAATTGAAATGGCATATCCTAACCCAAGTTAAAGGCAATAGGAAAACATTCTGAAATTTTTATGCACAACGAGATTGTCTAATGCATCAGCATCTATTTGATGGTCAGAATGGCATCATAATTGCATTGCTCCTTTGCAATGTGCATGGCCAGCATTCACGATACAAAGCTGCATTGCAAACCTCATACTAGTGGGAGATTTTTCCAGAAAAATTTTGAAATCACCGCTGGGAGAAAATTGACTATGAAGAAGATGCTTAACACAAGCTAATCAATCACTTATGACTTAACAATCAAAAGAATTTCTAAAAACAAAAAAGGAATGTAGTTTAAAAGGAGCATAATTGAAGTGTATTACTTGCACCATCATATTAAGTTGTTACTTGTTGTGATGATTACTATAAATTATTAGCTGGCATAAATTACAATTTGCATAACAAAGAATTACCTTGCCAACAGGATAAGCTATTGGGTAGCAGATGATCATTAATATGCGCACTAGCCAGACCAAGTTTGCTCCCACTGCCAACCCGTATCTGGTGCAAATGGCTTGAGGAATAACCTGGATAAAATACAACATGATAAGTTCTAAACAGAGAACAACCGACCTATAATCAATCAAGAGTATCGCGTGATTACCTCACCAAAAGCCAGCACAAAGGTCACAGATAACACAATAGCAACATATGGATTGAATATCCTGTCCAGGTAGAGAGGAAGAGCCTGCAGCAAATGAGTCAGTAATTGTAGTATCATTTTAAAGAATCAAGTATAAAAAGCTAAAATCAAGTGAAATGCTAAACTACAAAATTATAGAATATGTTAGAAAGATAATTTGCAGACATGTATTGGTGGATTACTCCTTCCTTTTCTTCAAACATAGTAACAATTAATCATCATGAAATTAACTTAATGACTGGGACCATTACATAAAATGTACGGAATTCTGATTGTCAACTTTCATGAGCATAAAGGAGAATATCTCCAACGTGGTGAATCTAGTAGTAAACTTAGTGGAAGTGCCAAATTGTTGAAGAGCAGTCCCTGGGGTGACAGTTCTAGAGCTAATTTTTTATGCTAATCTTCAGGAGACTAAGGTTCCCGAAAGTTAAAATATGTATTATTATTAGGAAAAAAAATCTGACAAAGGTGCAGTGGTATATCTTTGCACACCACTTCAAGAGTTAGCAATTCAACCCAAGCCTAAAACGAAAATATAACATATTTATAAGTGCTTGATTGCTGCTTAAGGTTGTGTCACTATTTTGCAAGTCCTTATAAATACCTTGTTGCTTTAAAAAGAGATAAAAACAACAAATTATCAAAAAGAATCCACAAATATATATTGTTTGTCACTTTAAACATCAAAATACATGATGAGAATAATCAGCATACAAGCTAATTCTTTAATCAGGATATAAGTGATGGCAATGATCAACAAACTTCTGACAATAAAATACTTGCTATTGAAAATCAAAAAGACACCTTTCTGTCAGGATCCTACATAAGTGCTACAGTCGTTTGTAGGTACTTAATAGCATTAAGAATTTCTGACTTTCATACCATAGTAGCTGCAGCTAAGGCACTTAAGAAATTTGAAGAATTTATAACAAATTAATTATTTGGACAGAAAAAAAAAAAGTTAAATGCACACCTCCATCGCAACAGCATTACACAAAAGCAAAGTTACAAGAAGCTGGTGTTGCTTTTGAACAACAGGCAGAATGGTAGCTGCAATGAAAGTGCAAAATAATCAAAAGAAAAACACAAGATACAGATAATAAGAATAAAATTCAGTACTTCAACACAAATTTTGGTAATTATAAGTGTAAAATATAACTTCTAACAACATATGATCTGCTATAATGTTCAATTGTGCATAGTAAGCAACAAAAACAACAACCAAGTTTCTATTCCATTAAGTGGAGTCGAGTATATGGATCCTCTTACGCCATTGAATTCAATCCCCTATTATATCCTCATATATATTTAAATGAATTTTATTCTCTTTTATCGTTGCTAACCAAGCCTTCTTTAGTCTTCCTCTTGCTCGATTAATGTGCGTATTTATCATGGTCTCTCATCAACTAACTAGGGCATTTATTGAGCTCCTAAGTTCATACCATCTTAAACGCGTCTCTCAAAGTTTTTCCTCAATAGGTACAACCCAATTTTCTCTCTAATATTCTCATTTCTTATCCAATTCATCCTCATATGTCCGCACATCCTCATCTCTACGACTCTCATCTTCTACTCATGTGCTCGCTTCATAACCCAACATTCAGCTCCATATAACATAACAAGTCTAATTGTCATTTTGTAATTTTTTTTTTAATTTTAGAGGTACCTTACAATCACAAAGAACACTTAAAACCCTCTTTTATTTCAACTATTCTGTTTGTATCATATGTAAAGCATCTCTATCAACCCCTCCATCTTTTTGCAAAAATGATTTTTGATATTTAAAGCTAACTCATCATCTCTTATCTTAATAATTGTCTTGCTACATCTACTACTACTACTAAACTTAAATTTCATATATTCTACTTTTACTGTACTAAACCTAAAATCTTTTATTGTGTTTCTTGCCAAGTTTCGAGCTTAGCATTTACTCCATCGATCAAAATAATGCCTTATGCAAACAACATGCACTATGATAACATGTCTTGAATATGTCCAGTGAGTTCGTTCATGACTAATGTAAAAAAATAACAACTTAGAGTTAATATTTGATGTAACTCTTATCTTTATAAAAAACACGTTGGTTAATCCACCTAGAGTCTTCATTCTTATCATTAAATGCTTATATATATCCTTAATTGTTTCAATATATACTACGTTAGCATCTTTTCTTTCCAGAATTCTCCATATAATTTTTTTGGGATCAAGGAATGAAATTTTGAACCATTTCGTCCTATACGGGCAATTACTAGATTGTCAAACCTGACCCCCCAAGCACTCTCATATCTGCACAGAATGTCAAACGGAAGCAGGAATATTCAGTGATTGTCGCAGAATAACCAGGACGGTTACAGAGTTGTCAGACCTGGTCCCCTTTTTTCTTTATTTTCAATATCAGATACCCCTTTTTTCTGCACATAATGTCAAAAAGAAATAGAAGCGATCAACACCCATCAGATTTGGTCTCCTCATACACTTCCATAATAATACCGCTCTAGCCGACGTGGAGATGCCCTCTCGACGGCTATATAAATCCTAAATAAGATTTTCTCAAGGACTCTTCTTCTTCTACTTGGCTGGCTGGTTCGACTTTTTGAACTCTTTTTCTTCTTCAGCATTTTCATTTTTTCTTCCACGGAATACTAACTTGAGCGTTGGAGTAGCCTACCAAGACTCCCCGACACCAGTCTAACCTCTCCTTGAAGTGTGTTTCAGATCCTCATCGTCTCCCGCGTCCTAGCTCATCGAGGAGGTCGCACACGTCAGACTATTCGTTGACTGGTGACTTGACCATCCGCGGTCCTCATCGTCTTCCGCATCCTAGCTCATCCACGAGGCCGCACACATCGGAGTTGTCAAACCATCTACGGTATTTAGTGGAAATAATCATAAAGATTTGTTAGTAGATCTTCAACTTGGATGTCAACAAGGACGATCCATATTATTAAACATAGCATCATTAACTGCAATCTAATCAATTCAAGTGGCATTTGTAAGATTTAATACTGTTTAAGTACATTCACTAACTCATCTAGTAGGCAATCCGTTTCCCGTTTCGTTCAAAAATCAAAACGTCTTGCGATATAAATTATTGGTATAAAAATAAAAAAGGTTGAGTGAAAAAATCAATCAAATAACAGAAAGACTCTCTTGTTATCCTATAAAAATGAATAAAACTTCTCTAAACACATCGAAAGGCCTACCTGCTTGCTTCTTCTCGACGGGAGTCCCGCTGCGCTGCAGGATCTCCAGCTCGACGAGTCCGAGCGACATCAACCCCAGAGTAAGCCCGGACATGATCCCCGCAAATAGAACGAGAAAGCACGAGATCCCTGCGTACGCATACCACACAAGCGATCCGAAGGGGATGTCTTCCCCCTTCAGCAGCACAGCCCCATCATTCCCCGCCGGCGCGGCCATCGCCGTCAGCATCCTCGCTACCACCACCGCATTAAGCCCGTGCATCGTCGCCTTGCCTCGCGATCCCACTCTCCTTTCGCTCACCGATCACCGGAGCAGCCCGCAACGAGGCAACGAGAAATGCGCGTCGCCAAACGCGGATCGGGAAGGAAGACCGGAGATTTTTCCTTCTGGAAATATACGACGACGAGACACCAATCAGGCTTTTTTATATTGATCTACAAAATAAAGCCGCGTTAATAAAACTAACTGCAGAGACCCAATCAGAAGGCGACTTTTCGAGCGTGCGTGTCTTTCCAGCGACAGCGATTATTAGACCGGTACAGCGTTTAGCTTGTCCCCGAAACGGTCTCGAGAAAGTGGGCCCGGTTTGAGGAAATTTGAACGGTGAGATGGGTGGGGCCTGGAGATTGGACGGATGAGATAAATTGAGAGTTTATAGGAATTATTTTTATATTAGAAAGGTCTGCCGGCTCATTGATTTGAATATTCTGGCCCTTTATCGAAATTAATTTTATAAAAAGGATATTTTTTAGGAATATTTCGATAAAAATTACGCTAGTTTATAAAAGGGGAAACAATCTGTTTGGCACGTGTTTTTATTAATTTATTTATTCTTATCTATTCATTAAAAGGAAAAAGTCAAATTGAACAAAAGCTTTTTATTTTTTAAGAAAGAATTATCATTTCATTGAAAAGCTAATTTTACTTTTTTAAGAAAAGGAAAAAAAACCAAAAAAAAAAAAAACTGGGCTCCACTCTATTAACGAAAATCACAGCACTACTTAATATGGTCATTAAGCATAAGAAAATGACCATGAGTTTAACCATTGAGAAAATGATTTTTTTTACTAAGATATAGTTAAATTAGTTACAATAAAATAAAATTACTGAAATGAACAAAAATTGAATTTTAATAAAATCAAAATAATATCCTTGGTGATAATTTACTTCTTCACATATGATAAAATCGATCGTATAAAATCGTTAAGATAACAAATTTTATTTTTTTGAAGAAGAAAAATAATAATTTTTTAAGAAAAAGATGAGAAAATGTCATTTGGGCAATTCATCATTTTCAGATTGACTCAAAACACAAAAAATAGTGCTTGTCGTTACTTCAAAACATTCTAATTAAAGGAAAGAACAAAGAGATTTGCTTCTCAGTGGTAGATTTAACATTCGGTTTCCATTTGGAATCATCGAGGTTGGGATACAAGATCATGAAATGTCTGAAACAGTATCTCGAAGTATCACCTCTCTACGAAGCTTGACTTTCGGCTGCAGCAGCTTCAAACGTCTCCCCAGGCACCAGCTCAGGAACGTCGTCGTCGTCGTCGTCGTCATCCTGCTTAGGATTAACAGCAGGCGCCTGCTTTTGCAAGTGCTCCGCAAGCCTCTTCAGGTGCTCTAGGTTGTCAGGGCCTGGATATCGGAAACAAAATATTAGAGCTGACAAGATACAAACCCTTGGAGCATCGTTAAAAAACCAAACTAAAAATGGAATTGAATAAGCTACGGGTCGAGTCGATAGATAAATTGGTGGAATTGAAAATCCAGAAGGAATCAACCTGGACAAAGTATTTGGTCAAACCAACCTCCATTAGCTAGTTCAAGTCCATATTTCTTCCAACCCTCCTAAAATTTTTGGTTATGAAAACCCATTTAACAGGGCCAAAGAAATAATTATTGATAAAAATTTAATCTAACACCAGACCTAGTATAAGTTTTAAACGATATTGTTGGTCAATAACTCGTGATAGCGTTTAGTAGTTCATCATAGAAAATTATTGACTCTAGATATATGGTAATATGGAGAAGACAAAATTGTTTGAAGCAGAAGCGCCCCTTGTTTCAAAGAGAGGAGGACGGGTTATTCACATTTAATTTGATGGTCAAAGGCGAATTGAAAGCTAAGCAGTGGTAATTAAGATACCTCCGGAGAAAAAGAGAAATGTCTCCTATGTTACCCATAATATGTGGGAGTATCGATGTAATTTCATAGAATCATTTGGTCTGAATGCTACATGAAGAACATAAGCCAGATGACGGAATGGAGAGACCTAGGATGTAGAAGATCATAACATGAATGATTCAGCAAATTTAGATTCCTATATATCCACTCATGTGGTACTTCATCATACAATTTATATAAGATCCATCTGTCTAGATATCATCATATACATCTAAAAAATTGTATGCTTTGAAAGAAGCTTGTACAATTTGGGAAGGAGTTTTTATTGATAAAAAAGAAGAATCCATTTCAACCAATATGCCCTTAGGCACAGCCATACATAACATAAAAATTGAAACGCTTGGTGTGTCTCCATCGAGCATTGTTGGTTAGGGAGCTAGCTTAGTTAGGCTGGAATCAAGAATTGGTGTTTGAGCACAGGGAAGGAGGGGCTAGCCGACATTATCATCGGTGTCTGGCCAACATTATCAATGGTGCCAAGCTGGTGACTGTTGGACACATGCATACGAGGTCAAGCATGGAAGTGTGTATGGCTGCATGGTGTCATTTAGTGGTCAGCTAGGGTTTGAGGGAAATCTAGGTCCTTTTATGTAATAATTGATAGATTAGGTTAAAACACAAAAGGCCCATTTATCCATCCCAAGTTTCATTAGTTATAATGGTATTTTTGACAAGTTGAAATCCCTGACAAACTCATTTCCTTTTTTATTGAATCAGCCAATCAAGTCGGCTGGGTTTTCATAGTTTTTACACACTTTTGATCTGATAAAACAACTGAATCAGTGAGGAAACTAGGTTATTTTTTGGTTGTACATGCCAGTCCAGTCAGGTTTTAACGACTATACCTAGGAGGACTCAAAGTAACAACTCAGTAATCCTCATAACTTTTTTCACCACTCCCATGTAAACAAGGTGCATCATTTACAGTAATTGTCACCATACTCATATAAGCAAAAGCAAACAAAGAACTTATCAGCAAATAGAAAAGCAAAAAATGATAGCATAAACATTTAACAATTCGCAATGAAAAAGAGGGAACATAGGCAACCTGAAGCTAGAAGTATAGAATAAAATCACAACCAGTTCAAAACCAATCCAAGAAACTCATGGGATACACATACTATAAATCAGTTAAACAAATTTGGCGGACTAGATAAATGGCAGTAGCAAACAATTGCCAAATTAGAGGTAGAGAGAATAGAGATAAAAGTACCTAGTTGGTTAATGATTCCAGGTAGCAGATCTTGAAGTTCTGTTCAAATAAATTTTTTAATGAGTGATCTTCCAAAGAATGATGAATTTGAGAGAAGAAACACAAACTATAATTAATACAGATCAGGCTTTCTATTGGCATTCATAGCTCCTATGTTTCATATTAATTAGATCACTTACTCTTTGTTTGAGGAGATCCACTGACAACCCATGTATTTGCAGCAATTGAAGCTTGTACTGAGTAGAAGAAGGGAAATCAGCATGTAAATCAGTAACTGATTACTGTTGCTTTTTTTATGCTTGTGATGTAATTACCTTTAGGATTAATAAATTGAATAACATGATCATCCTTAAAAATGTTGACTTCTTCTATAGCAGGGATAGAATTTACGCCTATTCTTTTCAAAGTGCTTTGAAGCCTCTTATCATCTGTTGTTGTGGCCTTGTGAACTGCCTTCTTCTTTCTGATAAAAGATGTAAGGAAAAATAAGGATAAAAAAATGTGCTCAAACAGCTTCCATAAGCTGTTAACACAAACTGCTGATAGACAAAAAAATCTAGTATTTGATTATGATCATATACACCAATGATAGGCAAATAGATAGTGAACATTTGTTCCAAATAGGCAATAAAATAAAGATTTACCTCCGTACACTTCCTTTTCCACCAGTGCGAACGGCACCGGCCATCCTCCTAAGCTTCTCTACATCCATCTGCACAGAAAGGAAACATTTTGTTACTTCATATTTACATAGTGCTTAGTCAAGTTTGGATATTCTCTGTGAGCAAAAGATTTCAATTGTTACATCTGGTTGATAAAAGATAATTGGTAAAAAAACTAAAATTTTCAGAACAAAAGCTTGGTGACAAGAACATAGAGTTGATCTAAAACAAATCCCGACCACAAACTCCTGTTTGATCAAACTTCAAAAATAATTCCTATTGGACATCTTTAACAATAGACCAAGTATATTAAACTCTTCGCTACAAATATTAAAAGTCTTAGGTAAGAAAAAAATAGACCTATGTCACTCATCGGGGAAATAGAGAAGACTTGGACCTCTCGGGCTGAAGATTATGGTTTACAAACCTTAGCAACCAATATTTTGGGCACAAACAAGTAAATTCATTCACAACGCCACAGATGATCAAAAGACGTACATACATAACCAGAGCAATAAGCTCTGGAAGCTCAACAAATCCCCCAATCACCGAACTAGAAAGGCACAATATTTAATCACTATCCCTACGTAGGTTAATAATCCTCTCAAAAACAATTACTGCCTAAGAACATTAATTAAAAACAAGCAGTATAAGATGATAAAATCACATCTCTATTGTGCATGGATTGACCGCGTGAGCGAGTTAATCACAGGGGGCACTTGTCCAAGCATGGAAACCACAGAAGAAGCAAAGCAGAGAGTTCGGAATAGGAAAATTTTACATTCATGAAACAAATTTTTTAGGCAAGACCCACATAAGAAGAATCCAAATCCCCATTTCCCCAGAAAGTTAGTTTTCTCTACAACTTTGAGAGAGTCGATCAAAACCAGAAACCTCGACAAATCAGAAATTCCTAAACGAATATAGACAAACATCGAAAACCAGTGGCTTTAACAATGAAAAGGATGAAGAATTGTTGCCTTTGCGATTTAGACTGCGATTGAGTGAAGTGGAGGCCGCCGACGCCGCAACTTGATTCGAAGAGGAGGGATAGGGCGGAGAAGCGCATATAAATGCCTCATAAGACTCTAATTACTAAATTGGCCCCGAGCGAAAGTGGAAATGACGAAATTGACAACGCAATTATCGGGTTTAAATACCCGAAACCCGATAGGAAAAACCGATCCGTGGCTGCTGTGTTCATAAAGATTGATTTAATCCAGATAAACAATATTAATGAGCAAAAATCATTTAATTTATTGATGACTACCTTTGAAATAAAATAAAATAATTTTAAAAATGATCAATCTAATTTTATAAAAATTTTGATAAATCGAGACGGGCATATGAATTTTAATAGACAGTTGAACGTCATAAATTTTTTAAATTCTTTAAAAATATTATATTTTAAAGTGAGATTTAAATCTTCATTATCGATAATGAGGAGTATATCTCACTTTTGCTATCACATCATAATTTCGACGACTACACCTTTAATCTATTTCTTAATCTAACCATTATTTATTTCTCATTGTCAAAATTTAAATGTAGACGTTAGATATTTTTCTTTGCATGTGATCATACAAAAAGTATTATAAGATATCAAATTAAATTAAAATTGTAGTATAAATAATATTAAAACTTTATTATATGTGCTAACTTGTATATACTATTAAATTATAACTTAGCCCCTAATTTATCTTAGAATTTTAAGGGGAAAAAATATCCCATCAAAAATTTCAAATCAATTCTATTTGTTTCCTGCAAAAATAAAAAAGGCACTAAATTATGTAAATCGTAAAAAAAAAAATCTTTTAAAAAAAATAAAAAGGATACTCCGTCATATCATTTTGTCCCGAAATTATTTTATTTCTATAGTCATTATAACAACTAAAACTAGTTGATACAATATTTAGTAGTTACCTTATAACTACTACAACGTTATAATAGCTAATACAAAATAATTATCTTACTATCATAGTGATTACTTAGTATATGCTATAATTGTGTAACAATTATTATTAGTGCAATCGGCTTTTGACTGAAGTTGATTAGGTTGATTAAATTCGAGTTGACTCGAGTTAAAATTTTGATATTTGATCAATATATTAATTAGTCGAGTTACATATTAAATAGTTCAAAGTTAATTGAATATTTGACAGTCCATTTATATGTTAAATTAGTTGAGCAATAAATCAAGTAGATCGTGATTACCCAGACACTTAACAAGATATAAAAAAAATTCAAGTAAGTCATAATTGATCAGATACTTAACAATCAGAAGTTCAATATGAAGTTGGCAAATAGAAAGTCTAAGTGAGTCACTATTGACCAAGCATTTGATGATCGAAAGTCTAATATAGAGTTGGTACGAGAAAAAAAGTTCAAGTGGATTACAATTAACCAGACACTTAGTAATTGAAAGTCCAATAAAGAGTTGACAAGAAAAAGTCCAAGTGGATCATAAAAAATCAGACATTTGACATAAGTAGCGAAAGTCAAATCAGTCAAGGTTGACTGAACACTTAGCGTGCAATAGATGAATACTAAATGGATCATAGATGATTGTACATGTAGATGAAAGCTTTAATAAGTCAGAAGAGAACTTGATATTAGACAAGTATAAAAAGTCCTAAAAGATCATGAAAGACTAGATGTTAAGTGAATGCGGAAGTCCAAACAAGTTAAAGAAGATCGAATGTTTAGCATGGGCAACGAAAGTTTCGACAAGTCAAGAGTGACCAAATGCTAAACGCGTAAAGTCCCGACAAATCAGGATTGACCGGATGTTGGACAACGGAAATCCCACTAGGTCAACATGAATCGGATGTCGAGCAAAGAAAACCAATAGGTTGAGGTCAACTCAATATCAAGCAAGACAAGAATTCGACCTTGAAAATGATGAAATAGGACTAGCAGTCAATTGCTAGATAGTAGCAATCAATTGGTAAATCCTAAATTTTGAATTCAGAGTTAAGAGGTTCGAGCGAAAGAAAATAGACTCGGGGTGCTCGATCTCGTGCGAGAGATGTTGAGTCCTAACTCCTTCATGCTCAGCAACCCACTTAGATTGGGTTGCTTAGGCAAGACGTTCACCGAGTTAGAATTGGGAACCCACTCAAGTTTGGGAGTCAATGTTCTGCCGAAGTTGGATCTTACGAATCCACTTGGACTCAGGAGTTGGTGTTTAGTCAAGTTGACACTCGAGAACCCACCCTCGGCTCAGGACTCATAGTCGGGACACGACAGTTAGTCGGGACCCACTAGGGCTCGAGACACGATAGTCAACGACGACCCACTTAAGCTCGGTACACGATAGTCGATCGCAGCCTACTCGAGGTCGGGACACGACAATCGACTGCGATCCACTCGTGGCCGAGACACGACAATCGATTGTGGCCCACTCAGGGTCGAGACATGACAGTCGACATGACCTACTCGAACTTGGGCATTGGCAAATCCAAAGCAATGAAGCATCTAAAGCAAAGTTTGTATTGTAAAGTTGTCTTACTTTCATTTGTGTTTGTATTTTTATTATATTTATTGTAAGAAATAGGTTGTAAGAGACTTCTCTCCCTCTAGAAGGTATCCGAGAAGAAGAAAGATTAATGGTGGTAGTCATTAGGACTATGACCTTGGACGTAATCGTCTTGAGAGGCAGTAAACCAAGTGTGTTTGGTGTTGGCTTTTTCCGACGGTTAGTCCGATGATTTGTTGATATAAGAAAGCTCAAAATATACCTTCTTGCTCTTACTTTATTTTTTTATTCTTCCAACGGTTAGTTTGATGAAGAACAACATCGCTCTAATATACCATTTATTAAGACCCATGCGAGCTAAAGAAGGATGAATACTTCGATTGCTTCATCTATTAAATGCACAATGAAAAAACTTAAAACAAAATCATCACTACAGAGTAAATGCTACAACGCTATAATAGTTAATATAACATTGTAACAACTACCTAACCAACTGTTATAATTATTTGAAATAATTTTAATAAAATTTAAATAATTTCTATAAAATTAATAAAAAATACTTTAATATAATAATACACTATTGTAATAGTCATAGTTATTCTATAATTACTATAATAATATGAATAATGTTAGAATATGAGATATTTTTAAAATAAAATATAGGAAGACACATCCATTTATTTATTTTAAATTTTTTTAATGATTTATATACTTTAAAATATCCTTTTAATTTTTGTCCTCATTTTTGCTAGCAGATATACAAAATAAATGTGGATAGTTATATAAAGAATGCCATCGATATTACCAGTGTCATAAAAATACAAGCTGTACATGAACATTAAAGGAATTGAAAAGGCACATTATATGAAAAATCAAAACCAGCTAACTTTAATGCACACAGGGAGAACGAACTTAGAATAGCCAATGCTTCTTTTTAGGCCTGCTTTGCACAGGAAGATCTACAGAAACAATTCAATGAAAATGTTAGCACTAGCAAGCAGCAATGTAAAATATCATCTCAAAAAGGTTGCCTGATTAATGATGACCTCGTAGTTGGTAGATAGAATTATAGTGCACCTCCGACCAGAAACTCAGCCATAGCTCTGGAATATCAACAAATAAATAAATAACAATCATGGTGCACAAATAATAAAGCAAAGGTTACGGCAAGGGAAACAAATGAACCATCTGCAAAAAATGAGCTAATCAATTCACCTCTTTCCTAATTCCTATCTCGAAATTCAAGTCTCATGTGTTTTAGTACATCTCTGTGTCTGTGATGTTCTGCTCAGTTCATGTCTCAATCATTGAAGAGGCCCTTCATCAACATCAATAAATCCGGAGTATAATTTATGCATACTCATAGGTCGATCTTTAAAATATTCATTCCTAATGAAATTCAAACTCTCCTTTTATTTATTCTCCGAGTATTTTACTACTACATGACATCTGTGAGAATTCCCTACTCGTTTCCTTGTTGTAGGAGTCCTTATTGTAAGAGAATAACAAGGCAGATAAGATGGTAGAGTGTAAGATTAGGCCCGTCTTAAATAAACATGGATACTCGTTGTTGTCAGGATTGCTTTTAGATTATAAACTGACATGGCTATCAGTTGACTTTGGCTATATGAAGAATCAGGGCAATTGACATCACATCGATCAACATGAGATGACAAATTGTTCTTCACAATCTAATCGAACCCTTCTGCTCGACGGTCAACAGGACATTGTCACATGAGTCGTGAAGCTCACTACTCGGATTAGCATAACCATTCAATAACAGACTAACTCTGGAACTATTATTTATCCAACACCCAGCTCGATCAGTAGAGCAAAATTACATGATAAAGAAACCAGTGTGGCCTGCTTAGCAATAGAACAAAAATTTGACGACTTTCTAATTCTTAAAGGAATCAGTTAAAGAAGCGGAAAGAACTCTGCAAAACCAGAAACATTATACTGGGATTGATGGCATGTTTTGCGCTAGATTAGAGTGTAATTTAACTTATTTTAGGACACTGGTTAAATGGGGCTGTGCAGAATTACCTCTTTGAGGAGCCTGATTTTGTGGCACAATCTCAACAAAACACGTATCTCTGAATGAAGTTAGAAGACATATTTTTGCTTGAAACTGCACATCATAGATAAGCAAAATTATTATTTTTGTATCATTACTGACTAATGCAAAAGAATCTAGAATAACAAAAAGAAATTGCTTACATTACAACTAGATCTTCTGGGAAAGATTTTGGTCAAAAACAAATCAATTCTCCAAATCAACTAGAATAACAAATCAACCAACCACAAAAGAAGGGACATTATTTAGGTGGTCTAATCACCGGAACTCCGATAGAGCGTTAATCTTAAGTGTGCATAAACACAGTACTTCTGCAAATCATTGTTAGATGTTTTGACGACAATAGCTAGAAGTGGCAATGGCTTTCTTTCTTTATAGACTTAAAAAATTAAAGCAAGCTCGTTTAGTTGCACCAATTGCTAGATATAGCTTGAGGAAGATGATGCCCAGAAAAATACAAGGAGCACGAAGATGATGGCCAGAGGTAAATAGATGAATAGGATCTACTTCTTCAAAAATAAACTTCCTTCAATTTTTATACAGAACATGAAATCATTAGTTGATATCACTGACAACCAAACATTATATATATATTTTTTTGACCAGCTAAATTCCATGACCGCTCCAAGAAAGGGGATAAGGTTTGAATTTCCATTGCATTGCTGACTCAAAATCAAGGTTCCTCATATAGAAGAATGAGGCAATTTATTTTTCAATCAATAAACATCTTGCCAGAATCTGGCAGGTGCTAATAATTGAAACATAACAAGATCAGTCAGAATAAGAATGTATCAGAAAATAGTAAAATTGGTGCAGGATGTATAAATCTAAATGAACCAAAATCAATATACCTTATCGGCTGCAGCTTGTAAGGTAACATGATCTCCCCATTCACCAGATCTGTATTGTAACAGTACAACAATATGTCAATGACCTATAACTAGTAGCTTATCAAGAAGAGCTACATAGATTATTTTATTTTATTTTATTTTTGAAAACAAGCAGCTCATCACTAGGCAGACACCACAAGGCATAGTGAGAACATGATGCGGGCAACTTTTAGACTGATTCATTTTTTCATGATGCTTTAAGCCAGCACTTCCTAGCCTCTGAATCAATATAACATTGAAGAAAAAGTAAATTAGTGTAAATCACCTACTTGGCCATTTTCTTATAATAACGCTTGTACTTCATGGGTACATAACCTTCATAATAAAGGGGGAATTCCTTAAGCTGCATTATAAAATGAAAAAAGAATGTGAGAAATCATAAAGATTTTCTTGTTCCTTTAAGATCTAAAGAAATTAGGATAACCTTCTAATGGAGTAACAAAACAGGACTACAAGACAAGGCCATTTAAGAAATCCAAATAAGAGTTATAGAAATGGCACAGCAGTCAATAGCGATAATAAAACAATGAACCAAGTAATATAAAAATGGAATAAACTTAGTGAAACCTGCTTCACTATCTCTTTCCGAACATGCTTGTGATATTCTGAAGACCAGTAAAGCTGATCTGAGAGTGCACGAAACTTCAATATGTAGAGAATGTCAGTAGGTTCATTGAGTCTTCCTAGATCATATGTATTCACTTTAAAAATGTACCAACTAGATACCTGACAATTGCCATCACCTGAGACCCTAACTTCGTATAGGCCATAAGTATTTAATCTAACACAGAACACAATTGTCAGTGTCAAATCTAATAAAACAAGAAAAGAATGCAACTTTAGTGCCAACTGAACTCTGGTAAGACAGCATTGTCAGCATGACCTATTCTTCCAATTCAAACTATATACATGAACAAACAAAGAGAAATGTGTTTATACATATAAAGAGATGCACTGTGCAAAGAGAAAACTAAATTCCATTACAGCGAAAGGAAGCAAACAAAACAATCTAGGGAAAATACAATATTTCATAGATTAACTATTATCCTATGATGCAACTGAGGCACACATTTTTGGGTTTAGTCACATATATGAACTTATATAAATTTGCAATTGGGTTTATCTGTCCAAATAATTGAACAAAAGCAAAGAGAAAGCTGACTCCGTCATCTTATATATACCTCTTTATTTCTCTCTTCCGCTCTCTCTATTCTCCCAAAGTTTCTTTTATATCTTCCTCTATCCATCTCTTCTCTGTTATTACATAGGAAGCAATGACCATTGTCCTTTTTTCTCTCTTCCTCTTCTCTCCCTCTCTTTTTCCCATCTCCCTAAATGAGGCTGCCTCTTTTCTTCTCTTCTTTTTTTCTTCCTACATTATGTTCCTCTCTCATAACTTAAAGTGGGTAGCACATATCATGGAAAAGAAAACATTATTTAAAGTAGAGCTATAATAAGAGGCTTTAATTGGAGGAAATTATAAAAATGTGAAATATAAGCATCTGTTGGTAGCCAATTAAAAATTGCAGGAAAGGAAAAGAACCTATGAAGGAGCCGTTGGTGATCTAGACTGGCATCACTAAAGCTTGGGAAGAATGTATTTACTCGTGGCACATGCTGCCAGAATTTAAGTTGTTAGAATATCAAACAGAAGCCTAAAATGTTTCATGAAGTATATGAGCAAATGTGTGAGATCCAATTGCAAGTTATAGAGACTGATAAGACCAAAGTCCTTCAAATATTAATATGTTTGTATTTATGCTGCGAAAAGTGCAAACTATTAAATAGCAATGTGATTGTTCATATTACAAAAGAAATTAAAAAAAGTGTGTGCCATCAGACCTAAATCATGACAAAAAATTGAATGAGTGTTCTGTTAGCTTAGAAAACAACCATAATTTAGAAGCAACATGGTCCCATATAATGAAAAAAGTTAAAGAAAGGAAAGATAAATTTATGTGGCAGATGGAAAGCAAATACTGAAAAAGGAGCATGTTCAATAATATTCTTGACATGAAACTCCATCTGCATCCATAATGTTTTTATACATAAAAGGATTCTAATAACCAGAATAAATAATCCACTAATTCACAAAGTACTCAAAGAATGAAAGGAAACATCATCATACAGGCACTGAAGACAAATTGGAAAGGCGTCTAGCAATTTCATTGTCTATGTTGGCATATTCTTCTGAGAGAATGAGTGCAATCGTCCTATCATCCTTAGTATCATTCTCATGACAGCTTAATATATTCGTTGAAGGGCCAGCTTGATTTTGAAATATATGTGACATTTACAACCTGGAGAACAAAATGGTTTCAGTACGGAAAAGACATTTAAAACATAGACCATGAAGTAATGTAAACTTGGAAAATATACAATCTGTTCTGATTCCCTTTTTTTCCTTTCCTATGAAAGTTTGAGGAGATCTCACCATACACTCTTGAGAAATGAAATGGCATTAAATATAAATGGAGCAATCTGTTCGCCTTTGTGACAATAAGAAGGGAATTCTACATGCATAGTTTTTTCTGTAATTTGCCATGTGGCAGGGGGGCTGAAGCCTTGTTGTTGACATGCTGTAAATATGATCAAGTTCCCCGAATGTTCAGAAAACAGATATGATAAAAACATCCAAGTGATTTTATCATTGATTAGAAAACAAGAATTACTGAAGCGGATTAGTCAATACCAGTTTAAGTTCAGAAGTATCCTTCTAGACCTAATTTATAGTCCCTAAACTACAGAAAACACATCTCATAGCTTGTTTAACTTTTGCTGAGGGCCAAACCTCAAACCTCAGAAGTATCCTTCTAGACCTAATTTATAGTCCCTAGGCTTGTTTAACTTTTGCTGAACAGCCAACCCCTGTTGAACAAAGAGTCCAAGACCCTTAAATTTCCACTCTTTTAAACCTACCTATACATTAACAAGCTAGTTTTTCAACAACCATTCCATTCACTGTTTAAGATTATATACACTCATATACTCTAAACTTGATTCCACAAAAACCTTACTGGGTAGCACTCAGCTCAATTCTTTTTCCTGCATGTTCCTAAAGCTTATCTTCAAATTGGTTGGAGGTCAACCATCTTGAATTTTTTTTTTTTGAGTAAAATGGATAATGGTCATCTAAGCAACTAGTGCTGTGGTAGCATGCCATAGACAATGAGGGATTTCTACGGTCTACTTATTTGGGTTAATAACTCAGTGTATGGATTAGTGAGCAAGTGGATGATTTAAAAATTTGATCGGGCTCATGCTTTATGTATGATGAACTAGATAGCCAAAAATTGAATTGACATTTCGATCCATCATTTTGATCTGGTCAAACATGGTCTCAAAGAGGAAAGATGAATGGTCTAATTTATTAAGCCAAAAAATTCCTTTCTCTTCTCCCCATGGGTTCTGCTATCATCACTTCTCCTCTTGGTCATTATCACCACTATCCTCTTTTCTTCTGTCCTAAGTGGAAATTGTTGAAAAAATGTTGTAATATACATCCACACTATCCATCTTCCTTCAGTGACTGTATTTATGATTATCATCAAATTCCTACAGCAATCAGTTTATTCTCACTCTTATGCTGCAAGTAAACTTGTGTTAATGTCAAAACTTCATTATATGATTCTATAAGCATATACAAATTAATGGAATACGACAAGCTAGTTCAACAAAAAGGAAAAAAAAACACGCTTTTGAATCTACTACTTCCTAGCTTATAAATACTGATGCAGTGATCCAGCATCATCAAGGCAAAATAAAAAATATAAAAAAACTTGAGCAGAGTCGAACAAGAATCATGCTGCCTCACTTACTGTATGACCATATGGAGATTTTTTTTTCTCGTTCTCTGCTATTGTTTATTAGAGATATACGAACACAGGTTTTGATTGTGTGATCGGAAAGATAAAGTAGGATGTCGCATTAGTGTGCCATTTATGATACCAATAACCCTGTTACTCTCCTGAGTAAACAAAGGAGAGAGAAAGAAGATTGAAAGTTTTTCCAATTTGCTTATCAATCTAAGTAAATAACCCTAAGACCATCATCATCAACAACCCATGTTTGCCACCAATTTTCTTCATGCAAGGCTACATGATTCATAGCCTTCACAAAACTCCTGGCCTCGTACTGCAATACAAGGGCATTAATCTTTTCGCTAAAGGAAAATACCCTACGGTTCTTGAAAAGAAAACCGCACCTGTGTCAGAAGAAGGGAGGAGACATGGATGGTCAAACGGGAAAACCACGAGGTTCTCCCAAGAACAAATGAAGACGCTAACCAAAATCGCAAGAAATTGCAAGGGAAAAAGGAAAGAACGAAACAAGAGGAGGAGGACGAGGAACCATACACTTGCAGAGGGAAGCCGATTGATAAGGCGACGATATATCAGCAAGCGACGAGGAAGAATTGCTTCGCCTCGATCGCCCTCTTCTCCCTCTTCCGTCCGCGGTCCGGCGTTAGCACCGTCCCAGAAATGAATGAATGATTGCATCACGATGTCATATTTAAAGACGTTTGTTGTTGGGTTGATTTCATATTGGTCCACGACGTTTGACGCGCTTTTACCTCGAAATATTTCTTATTTATGCAATAATTTCTCTAGATTTAAACCCTAATTTAATTTTAGGTCGTATTTATTAGGTATTAATCTGTATGGCGGTGTTTTATTTTATTTATACACAAATTTCTCTAGATTCTCGTCGTACAATTAGTTCGCATGGTATTTCGGAATAAAAAAGGATAAAGATTAATATATTATGCCGATTTGATAGAGTTCACGAGAGCCAGATTTAATTGGGCTAAGCCAGTTTTATAAATGAGCTATAATAAAAAGGTAATTTGTTGAGAGTGGGATTTGAACCCACGCCCTTTCGGACCAGAACCTTAATCTGGCGCCTTAGACCAACTCGGCCATCTCAACGTTTTGATTTATTATCACCATATATAATTGAATATTAAAATCGAATCAAACCAATGGAATTTTTAAATTAAAAACTAAACTTGTGAAAAAGTATAAACTGTTGAGAGTGGGATTTGAACCCACGCCCTTTCGGACCAGAACCTTAATCTGGCGCCTTAGACCAACTCGGCCATCTCAACAATATGATTATAAAGCAGTTGTTAAATTATTATTTAATAAATAACTCCTTGGTTAAGCTCCCATACTAGGTGTGGTGATAAGAGGACGAATCATCACATCACCAGTTACCATGCTTTCTAAATTTATTTTTATTAGCGGAATGTGAGACGTGATTATTCATCTATAGATTAGTTAACTTTATATTAAAAAAGAAAAGTTAATTCGATTTTTACTAAATTGGCTAAGTCCGGTTTAATTTAGGTTGATCATGCTACCAAAAAAAATCCAATTTCTCTTTTAGTTTAGTTATTATAAACCAAGCTTTTTTTTTTCAAACTGGTAAATATATATATTTGTAAAGTTGACGTCGAAAACTTATAAAAAAAACAACTTATTTTAATTTATTATATTTACATGTATAAGCTATAATTTACTATGTAAAATTTATAATTGGTGAATCTATCTTTAGCTTCAATTGGTTTACTACTGGTTTATTAAGATTGCTAAGATCTTTAGAAAATTAATATGGAAAATGTTGATTTAATCTAATTTAATATATTTTGAGGTGAATCTACATTTATCTTCGGAATGATTGAGTTAGTTACTAAAGTATAGTTACTGAATGGGCAAAGAATCTCAACGAAGTCGAAATAATATCCTTTTCCGTAGTGGCTAACTACAACTTCTTGATTTACCTCTTTCATAGATGATCGTGAGACTGCTAAAGCGATGAATTCCACCTTTTGTGTTAAAGAAGAAATGAACCCACACTCTTTTAATTTTATTATTTCTTTAAATATAATTATATTATGTTTGTATAGTATATATATTTTGAGATGCAATACATGATAGGGGTGTCAAAAATAAATCTGATCTATCAACTCAATATGAGTTGATAAAAAAATAAGGATTAGAATGGGGGATTCTCCACTTCTAAGTTGGGTTCGGATTAAAAGTTTTTGGATTGAGCTGGATTACGATCGGATTGATTTGGAATTGATTTGTATTTAAGTTTTAAGATTTTTTAAATTAAATTAAATTTTATTTTAAAAATTAAGATATTTTATGTATATTAGATGAAATATTATATTAAAAATGAAGAATTATTAGAGTAAATAATAAAAAAATCTTTTTTTAATCAAATTTGTTAGGTTATTCAGGTTATCTTAATTCCAATTTAAAATTTGTAAAGTTCAAATTTAGATGTTTTTTATAATATTTTTATTTCAATTCAATTTAAATTCATCTAATCCATTCGAATTAACACCTTTAATAATAAAAAAAAAATATATTTTTTAAGGGGTAAAAATCAGACTATCAATTTTTTTTATTGAATCGTCCAAGAGATCCCTATGTGAATTATTTATTCAAAATGCTCTATTTTTTTTCCATATAAATCTTAGATTAATAAGATGTGTTATATTATGATTTCCTAACTATTACATAATTATAATAACTATTAAATTATAATTACTACCGTATTAATTTTTTAAAAAATAAATTATCTAAGATCTTTGAAAATTTTATAAATAATATTTTCAGAGTCTACATTAATTGAATTAATAAAATTATCATTGTTTTAATCCCCAGAGGTGAAGTCAAAATTCTTTAAAATGTCGGAGGCAAAATGAAAGTTTTCTTTCATGTTGCATTTTTTCGCGATCATCGTCGCAATTGATTCGCCTTTATTTGTCGGAGCCTGTGAGCGGACACGGGTATGGCCTCGTCATCCCGAAGCGATTCACCCCAGCCTAAGAGAGGCGACGGCGACGGCGATGACGGCGACGGCGACAGTACCTTACACCCGGATCTGCTCCAGTTCTGCAGTCGAGCTCAAACTCTGATTTCCGAGCTCTTCCTTCTCTCGGATCGAATACCCTCCGAGTTCCTCGATCGTCGCTTCGATCCCGTCCTTTTCGATCTCAGGTGCGCCGGTCGTGACCTAGTGGCCCAGATTATTGTAGAGGAAATTTATTTTTATAGTTGGTCAGGAAATTGTACGGCGTCGTTGGGTTGGTGTTGGATTTGAGTTCATAATTCTTCTTTGTTTGCGATCTATTTATACTGGATAAATCGTCCCATCTACCCTCGATTGCTTTATCGGCTTCTTGTAGATGTATAGTCATATTTAACTTATCTTCTGAATAAGCATTTGTTTTGATCATTTTGAGTCCTATTCCTTTTTGACTAAGCTTCACCATGCTCCACTATGATTGATATCTATGTCCAGCTGCTTCGTAGTCGTTATATTTTCTGCTTTCAGGTACTTCGAGTCTCCTGGTGCATTCGAGTCAAGGATTGAGGGAAATGCTGCACTAGAATCACTCGAAGATCAAGTTCGTGAATCCTGTTCGGAATTCTTGAAAAGATTCTTTCTTTTGGCAAATGGCGCGGTCCTGTATTATTTGGAGCTCCTTAGGTACCTGAATTCCATGCAGGTAAGGTCAATAGTGCTAATCCGATAAATTATGATTTTTTTAGAACTGGCGACAGCAATACCCACCAGATTCAGTGTAACTAGAAAAAGAGTGCTAAAATAAGAAGGGAAAACTACATGTGGATTGCAGGTGAAAAGGAAATAGATGAGTAGTGCGAAAAGTCAACATGGTAAATAACAGTAAGAAGCAACCTAAGTCATAGTGCAGTTCTAATTGATGATGCTTTTGCATCCTTTAGCTGCTTACCTAATGATGCTTTTGCAACCCAATGACTGAAAAACTAATTTGTTTAGAAGAAACCTAGCGATTACGTCGTTGTTTTCTAGGGTAGACAATTCAGTTTATCTGCTTACCAAGCAATTCCAAACTGAATTGAACTTTTAAGCCTTTAGGTATTCTTGAACTGAAACACATATTATTCCAAATCAAACAAATCAGTTTGGTTCGATTTAAACAGAAAAATAAAATAACTTCTTTTTAACTTCTAATACTTAATAATCCATCAAATAATAAATTCAAATTTATTAACTTGATAAATATATGTATACACATATATATATGTATGTGCGTATATAGATACATTAGAACATAACCTTGTTGGTTTGGTTTTATGGCTCCAAACCCAAACTGAACTGAATTATTTTGCTAATTTCCAACTGAAACAGAACTAACGCAAATCAACTTTTTTCAGTTTAATTTTTGTTTGGTTTGATCTTTTTTTGGTTTTTGTTTATGGATGGCCACCCCTATTGTTTACTGAACTATACTTTGCAGAATAAGATTTCTGCAAAAGATCACAAACTCAACTGGACCATTTTATTGTAGCTCAGTTCTTATGACCACTCAGTGTATTTTCTGCTGATGCTACTTTGCACAAATAAAATCCAAGATACACTGCCTTATCACTTTAGCTGCTATTTTGCTTCATGGTCTTGTTTTGAAGAGGTTTCTTTGAAGTAAACAGATAAGAACACAGAAATTTTTTATTTTCTGAGTTTACTTCTGTGTTCTTCCCTAAGGCTGTCAAGAATGGTGTTTTGCACAGGAAGGGTTATCTATGCAGTGTACTCTAGATAGTGTGCTTGATGATGAATGTAGCAGGCAGCTATTAACAGAATCCATACAACTCTTTGGATGCTTTCTACTATTGGTTGAACACCGAATTGGTGGTTTATTAAGGGAGAAACTTCTGGTCACTCATTTACGCTTCAGTCGCTGCTTCGATTCTCCAAATATAAAGCACATATGCTCATTTTGCCGTATGCATCGAGCTACATCTGACATGAAGTATGATGTTAATCCATTTTCTTTGAGGTCATCAGTGATTTACATAGAGAATCCTGAAGATATTTTGGCAAGGTTTCCTTTTCCTAAGTTAGTGGTTGATGCTATCATCTGTGCTCTACGGAATGCTGACCTATACAATCAAATACGCCACTATCCTGATCCACAACATCGTTCAATGGCACTGTCATTACAGGGCAGATGCATGTATATTCTACTGCTTTATTCACCTGAGTTTCTGCATGATGGTTTTGCCATGCGAGAAATTGTTGATCGTTTTTTCAAAGACCATTGGGTGGTTCCTTTGTTTTTGCACTATGTGGTGGATCTGTTTGTTTCATGGGATGCCTTTAAAGAAGCAAAGTCATCATTATCCTCTTGTCATTCTCCAACATTAGTACGTGACTGCTGCCAAAATCACTGTAAGAAGGTTGGACTCTGCACTTTTAACTCTTAGAAATTTGAGACCTAGTTGTTTGCTACATTTCTGATCAAGGAACATATATTTGGCTATCCTTCATTTTTTACACCCCATATTTCTTTCCTTAGAGCAGCCATTAATATATTGTAAAGTAGGTTGGAGTCATTTTATCCTCTCTGTACCATAATTGAATTCTATATTACCACCTTAACCTGAATAGCTTGCTTGTACGTTGTTTATAGCTTCAATTGATGCTTTCTATCAATTATCAATTAAGATGTGCTTTTCTTCTTTTTAATTTGCTGGCCGGGTACTCTAAAGCCCAAGTTAGCATAACTTGGTTGGCTCTTATCCTCAGCGGTAACATTATTGTGCTGTTTAAGCAATGGTTTCAGGATAGTAAAATGGGTCATTTAGTGGACATGATGATTATGTAAATCCTTCTTTATTTCATATGAGGAAACACTAGTTTCTATTCTCTTGCTATTTGTACACTGGAGAATGCTTTTTGGTTGCCCTTGTGTAGTATGAATTACTTTCTCTCCCTCTATCTCTGATTTTGAACCTTCAGCAATCTCTGTATCTCTTACTGATAACTACCCTACTGGTTATTAGTTCTCTTTATTACCATATTAGGACAAAGGAATTGTTATATCTGCCCTTACTCCAGTAACTTACTGTAATTTAGTCATTAATCTCCCTTTTTGTTCTTGTTTTATGTTGGTTGTATAAAAATACTTCTACTTATTTTGCAGGTTAGACATCTATCATCTGAGATAGAGTTGATTCTCTCTAGTGGGGTTTTGACCAAAGATTATGTGTTGGATAGATTTCAGAACCTATTTTCACTGGTCAGAGACTGCAATGTTGCTTTGTGCTGGCTTTTGCTCCATAGAATTGTGAGCTCTGAGTCAAATTTTATATTCACTTTTCCTTATTCTTAGCAGTTGACTTTGACTGCATCTAGATTTTGATGATCTCGAAAGGAATTTTTTTAATACTAATAAACACATGACAACTATTCAAATGATATTTGTTTGTAGCTTCTATTTCACTTGCCAATTTCCATAATCTTAATTGATTGTTTTTTCTACAAATCTTCTTACCTATTCTGATATTTGTTTAACTTGTAGTGCTTTGACAGGAAATTAAGGGAGATAGTTTCTTCTGTAGGGATTGCAGAACAAGTTGATGAAGACTGCCTGTTAGCGTTACTATTGAGGATCTCCCAAGTAGCATTCTTTCACTAAGACATCTCATTAGTGAAATTCATTCTAATAAAGTACAGAAAGTTATTCGTGTTTTTTTAAAACAGCTTGAATTTCAGTTGAAACAACTATTTGTAGAGCTTTTGGAAAACAAGGAATCTTTTTGGCATGAAAAGAAACATTGTGTTTCTAGATGCATTGAAGAACTATCTGGCTACCTGTCTGGGTCTTGGGTAAATACTTGCAGTTTGATGCAATTTAATAGTTTGCTGAGTTATCTTTTAATTCCTTATTAACAATAGTTTTTGAAAGGATTTTGTATAAATGAGATCTGATGTGCAATTTCTATTCAAGGAAAAACTAAAAGAAAAGGATAATATTCCTGATGGTTACTCATCCTTTTTCTCAACATTCAGCCAGAGGAGAGATATAGGTTTTCCTTAGCTACAAGCTTAACTTTGTCAATGATACTGCAATGCTAGATGTTTCAATATATGTTGTGTGCTTCTCCATGATGCTTTTCATGAGATTATGAGAATTGCTGTTCAATATCTAGTAGCATATGGTTTAGTAGTGTTTGATGGTCATTTGTTTATAGTGTTTTGGCTTGCCAACTCTAGTGGCGATTAAGTTAAAATCCAATATATCCTAAAATGAATAAATATGATAAGTATGAAGATTTGTTCAAAGACGACCACCATAATTTATATTAGACAAGTTGAATCGAGCATATTTGAATGCATGAGGGGATAAAACTCTGGTTAACATAACTAAATACAAGTGATTTAAGAGATCTAGATATTACTAATGATATAGCCTTAGGGACACAATCCATGTGGCTGCCCCAAATAGCTGGGACTGGTGCAGCTAATTGATGTCGATTTCCGATTGCGAGAATTTGTTATTTTTGTTGCCAAATATCTAATGCTGTAGAGTTTCGTGTTGCTGTATGCATCATATCATTAGAAACATCTGATATATCAAATAAATATAATGGAGCCTGCGTTCAGTTTGCTTAACTATGTCTAAGCTTTGGCATCTTTCAAACCATAATTAATTTCTCATCTGTTTTAGGCTTCATCCTGCAAGATTAAGAATGAGAACTTGAAGGATTGGTTCAAAAAGCTGTCTGTGGAGGTTTGTGATTGCACTATCTCTATGATTTTCTTGTATATTTGTCGGAAACATCATGAAAGAAGAGAAAAAGTTTCACAAAAGCTTTGCTGTTGACCAGTTTGCTGTTTCTAATAAATACAGAGAATTTTTTCCCTTTGTGTATCAGCATTGAAGTAGCAAGTATCTAAGTAGTACATTGCCTTAGCTAACCATTAGTCCCGAGAATAGTTGTCCCAGGTGCTAGTTGACATCTATTCAGTGGTTATAGGTAGATTGTGAATCTATGGATAAATTAGTGGGAATGCTCAATCTATGATTATGTTTATATACATTCAAAATTTTAACATGTCACTAAACATGGAGTCACAGATACAGTCTGCATGCCATCTATTCATCTCATGGTAATCTTGTTATGTTTTCTTGATGATCTAATGCACATTTTCTTTCAACAGGTCTACTCATTGGACCATAAACAACTTGGAATTTCAGGCAGGATAGTTTATCGTATTATATCCACACTAAAGGACATTTTGAAGTTGCACCAAGTGAGATCTTTGTCACCATTGATAGTTATATGTTTACTGATTAAGAATATACTTATTATACTATTTTTGCAACAAAAAAATACTTAATATACTGTATGCGCCAAGTGGACAATAGACAAGCTGGAACTTTAGGCAGGATAGGTTATTGTATTATATCCATGGTTTAAAATTTTGTACTATGTCGGGCGAAATTTACCATTCCGCCTACCATTCGCCACCAACATCGCCAGCCGTTGCGACCTCTGTAGTGAGGTCACGGAGGCTGTCACGATCCTGTAGCGACCTTCGTGCGGGTCGCGGAGGCTGTCGCAATTCCGCGGTGACCTCCGTGGAGGTCGTGATACTGCATTTTTTTCTTAAAAAAAATATTTACTTTTTATTTTTTTGTATTTTATTTTTTTAGTATTTAGGTTAAATTTTTAAAATTTAATTAATATATTTTATACTTAAAAAATATCGAACCATATTGATACAACATGATATGATATCCAAATTGTATAGTTCTGGTCATAAATAAAAACTCTGATACAGATCGAGATTTTAAATTATGATTATATCTACATCGAAGGCCATTTTGAAGTAGCACCAAGGTAGACCTTTATGACCGCTGTGGTGATATGTTTACCGATTAAGAATATACTCAATATGCTGTTCTTGTAAGTAATATATTTAATATACTATGTGCACCATTTGGTATCAACATAAAAATTGAGAGTAGTAGGATTTTATAGACAATATTCTGTACTTTGCCATTTAATATCATTAATGTTTCTTTTATGATGCTTAGAGGTGTTAAATTAGTCCTGTTTCTTGCAATAATTAGCTGTAAAATTAACATAAATATATGTACTATTAATTTTTGAAGGGGAGCATTGACGCAACGGTAAAGTTGTTGTCATGTGATCTTAAGGTTACAGGTTTGAGTTGCGGAAATTGCTACTTGTAAAATGTAAGGTAAGGCTGCGTACAATAAACTCAATGTGGTCCGACCCTTCTTCGGGACTCCTCACCGATGGGAGTTTTGTGCACCAGACTGCACTTTTTTATATGTACTATTGATTTTTCAATTGTTCTTTTGAGTATTGATTTTAGCAGAATTAACTTGGTCTTGCAATTATTAAGTTTTTTCTTTTCTTTGTTCTACATTTCAGATTAAAGATAGTGCACAAGTAAAGAAGCCTTTATTGGAGATGGAAAAACATCTGCAAGATATGATCAAAGCTATCAGTTTAAGCAATGATTCTCTCTTGACATTTTCTGTGGTACTGCAAAATTTTTTTGGCTTACCATTCATCATTCTAAAATCACAAAACGTTTCTTTTGGTTACTAATAAGAAAAACAGTCACCAAAACTAGAACTGCAATGATTCTAACTGACTGCACAAAGTAAGAAAAATGAGAAATGAGATGAAGCTGCACATTCTATAGCACTATGGAAGTCCACTTCGAATCTCACCTCATGATTGCTAGCTGAAATTGATATTCTTGTTGCAGTAACCTAAACTGGAGCATAATTAGCATATCTACGAAAACCTAAACTTCGGGAGACGCATTAAGATGGTACAAAAATATACTTAGATGACCAATAAAAGTTTTAGTTAGGCGATGTGAAACTATGACAAATATATACATTGAATAAGAAAGAGGAAGATCAAAGAAAACTTGATTATAAATAAAATATATTTAAATATAGATGATGATATAGTAGGAGATAGAGTCCAATGACATAAACCAATCCATATATCCAACCCCATTTAGTGGAATAAGACTTGATTGTGTTATTGTAGACTGACATCTATTTGCTTTAAATCAATTTCTAGCAGCTCAACCAATTTAGGGAATAACTTTCATGTTTTAGAAGAAGTTTATAAATGTAGATTCATCTAATTCCTATGTGATAATGAAATAAGGATACTATAGCTAAGAAAAGATTGAACACATTTAAATTCATCTCGACATGCAAAGCATCGAGTGTCAACACCACATTGTGCTGAGATTGTACTATTTGAGTCAGCGATTAAAACTCTAGCATGGAATGATACTTTAAAACTTGCCCCAGGTATGTACCCTAGGTATGTACATGCCTGAGTTCTCTTCTTTCTTTTCTTCTTATTCATCTTCCTCCATCTTCAATTTGCCACCCATAGTATTCGTTGGCACTTCGGCATGGTACTGAAACTGTTACATTCCAGTTACACACTGAAACTCTTGGATGACCTGAGATTTTAAACCTTCTTTCTATAGTCAAACAAAATGCATGTGACAATTGTACTTTGATAGTGTTTGTAAGTATCTCTCTATACAGCTTCAGGTGGGATTACACTCCAAGGAGCTACTTCCATCCTTCATCCATATTGTCACTTCTCTTATCATTCTCCTTGTTGCCACCATTGACTAACCATCAACAAAAAATCTCATTTTATCATCACAATGTCTATTTTCATTGAAATGTTTTCCTTTGCAAAATCTTTCCATGAAACAAAGAGCCCTAGCTAAGTGTATATTGCATGTGCGTGAAATTATCTTTGCATCTAACAAGTACAGTATCAGCTAAGTGTATCTTTGCCACCATTGACTAAAAGCCAATATCCCATGCATGGATTGGATCTTTGGTACGTAGCACTATTTTTTTCTTGGGACGAGGGAGTAGTTTGGCTCAGAATTTTTGGTGGAAAATCAATTTTGAAGGGCCCCAAATATCTAGTAAAACTTTTGGAGAAGGCACTGGGAGAGTAGATATAGATATTTTTGTGGCGAGACTGAAACTATTTTTTGAGTTGGGGTTGAACTGCAACTATAATACTATCTTATAAGGTATGGGGTGCCTTCTGTGAAAAATCTGTCACGATGAGATATCGACATTTAAATGTGACTTTGCAGCACCTTTCAAGCATTCTGGTTAACCAAAGTGGGCATTCACATGGTTTTCAACGTTTCCAATTTTGAGCTGTTATTTAACAATTAACAACTGTGTATTCCACTATTAAAATGATTCAGTGACCTGCTGCATTCAACTTTGTGTTTGCAGATTACTTTATATTATATTATATTTAATCTTAACCTTCAGTTGCTGTTTTTTATCATCTTTTTGCATGGACATTTTTATGTTGCAGATTACAGATGCCATATATGCATGGGGGTATGTTTCAAGGTTGGGTGAACTTCTTGGCAGGATGATTGAGCGAGATCCTTCAGTTATGCTAATTTTGCACATGTTCTTCCTTAAATTTAAGAGATGGATGGATGTGCCACTTTCACGTATTGCCCAGAATCAAAGGTTTCCATTCATCTTTCAGTTCCCCGAACTATTGTGGTTCTCTTTCTCATTCAACTTGAATGGTTTTTTGTTTGGACCTGTTCCACTATGGCATGTGTTCCAATTTCTTGATATATCATGTGGGTAGCTGCCTTTGTCATGACCTTTCCACATCCCCTTGAGTTGGGTGCCTCATGCCTAGGACCTATTTTCAATTTGAAATGCAACTATTATTGAAGTGAAACACTGCTAATCTTTTTTTGATTATTTGACAGCATAATTATCGATTTAAAGTTGCATTGATTCCCTAGAAAGCTCCACCCATTGGTATTTTTTTAACATTAGTTTGTTCTTATTCTTGTATGAGTGTGTTATAGATCTAAATATATTCACATTTTAAAAGGTGCAATTGAGAACATAAGTCAAATCAGTTCTGGTAGTTAAAGAAGTTCATTGTAGTATTGCTTTCATTTTCTTTCATGTGCAACTCGTTAGTGAATAGTGAACACACAAACTCCTTTAAAACTTAAGTAGTAATTGATGACTCCTTTTGTAGCAAAATACTTCAGGAAATGTTCCAAAAGCTTATATCTGTTGTTTGCACATAACAAGAAGGTATGATGTTTCCCTCCATAATTTTATTGTTGTTGAAGTTGTGGACTCAATTAATGCTCTATGCAGCCTGGTGCGCTGCCTGGAGTTTCTGAGTTTGACTTGACCTGGACCCATGCGAACCCAACCTGTGCTGGCTATGCTGGTCTTATGCCATGCCAACTCAGGTCCAACATTGACATGTGATCAACCGATCCTGGTCCTAGTAGGTATTCATTCAATTCAATCTAGCTATGCTAACTCTCTAGGTGCTTCTATTGACCTGACCTAAGTTAGTGACTCCAATTTTCTAGAACCTTGTGCATCCGAGCGTCGGTCTTTATATGGCACATGACTTGATATTTATGTGGTCTAGTAAATATGAGTTCGGATATGTACATATTGTGGAAAGAATATTGTAGACAATCCGGTGTGCATTTTGTGGTGACATACAGGAATTTTCTTCGTGCACCCATGAAGTAGGCCAACTTGTTGAACCACATAAAATTTATCTTCTGTTCAATTTCTTTTTCTTCATTTTTTATTTTTTAAAAATCTTACTCTTCTCTATGTTCCTTGATTTTCTCTTACTCTAGTCTATGTTCTTTGAGTTTCTCTTACTCTTCTCTTTGTTGTTCGTCTTTCTTGCTTTCTTGACATGGTGATGGTTGTATTTTAACATCCAAGAACAAAAACACAGAACTTTTATCACACTTAGTATCCAAGTAGTACTATGAGCCTATCAATTATCTTGTAATTATTTTTATTTCACACCTTAAATTATCCTTGGTCTTGAGGTTTATATGATTTATTGTAATTTCTATTGCATTTTATAGTTTTAATTCTTTCCAAGTCATTTGTTTGTACCAGCTACTACATAGTGTCATAATAAAAACTTACCTGTATCTCTGAACTCTCAGTGCAGATCTTCAGTGCACCTCAAATTATTATTTCTCACAATTTGCAGCTCAGATATGTTCGACATTAGATACTGTACCCGTTAGTTCTTTTGATAGTATTCTTCTCAATTTCCAACATTTAGTAAGCAGTGTAGACAATATCATATACTTATGTGTAGGGTCTATTGCTTGGATTATTTAAGGAAGATGAAATACATGATGGTTCTTTTTATTTAACAAACCGAGTGGACAAAGAGAAGCTTCAAGAATTTATGCAGGTATTTTTGCTATGATATTAGACTATGCTATTTTCTGTTTGCCTTGTCGTACCAGGTGACACGGTCAAAATTTATTGTTCTAGTAATTGTAAATTACTGATAGGCAATAAAGAATCTCACCTATGTCGCTCATGCCAATTGTGTTGATGAGGATTATACTGCGCTGACACCTAACACGTTTTAGTAATGTTTGCTATCTTTATGCTTTTTTCAAAATTTTAATTCAATCTATTATCTAATGCATATTCTTATATACAAGCAAAAAAGTTTAGTCAAAGAAGATTTTGAGTAGAACTTGTATGTGTTCTTTTGCAAGCAAGAGGACTTGGATTAGCTTGATCTCTATGACAACTCATAACAATTCTGCATAACTTGCAAACAAGTTATACTAGTTAAGAAGCTTCTTCAAGCTTCAATATAGATTTGCAAATACCACAATGACTTGTGAAACAACTTCACCATAACCTCGCTACCTGTGATATAGCTTTGCAAGAGTTTCTTTAGCTCGCAAACAACCATGAGGATCATGAGCTTAGTGAGTGTTTTCTTTAGCTTGTGAACAACTCCAGAAAGGCCGAAATCTAGAATACCTTTCACCAATTGTGGAAAAAGTCATTGAATAGCCTCATTTTCTTTTTCTTCTTTGTATTCTTCCTCTACCTTTCATTAGCCACCGACACCATGTCTAAGATATTTTAGCATATGATATTAAAAGCATGATTTGAATCTCGTACTATGCTAGGTGACACAGCTAAAACATTTTGCTCCCATAAATTAAGTAACTTGGTACTCCTCGATGTAGGAAATGTCTCATGTTGCTATGCCAACATGTCAATGAGTCGTGTCATGTTGACACTGACACCTCTTGGCATGCTATAGCAAAGGTCAAGATGAATTGAGATAATGCATTTTTTTTTGTAACTTGTGTCAATACAAGATAATGTCAAAAGTGTGCCATTTCAAATGGAACACAAAGTTCAAACTTAACTAGGTAATCTCATCTTTTTTTTTAATCTCCTTTTTCCTTTCACATCCAATTCGTCACTAACATTGTACATCGGAACGTTGACATGATATTGAAATAATATCGTTCCAGACAAATATTGAAACTTTGGCAAAACTTGAGATTTTGAACCATGATTAAAATTGTACCATAATTGTAGAAGCACATAAGCACAAGCCACTTTGGAATACTAGCAATCATCGCTATTGCTCAATGTTGGGATTCTCTAGAGCATATGATGACCGTTGTGGAGGCCAACTCATGTATCGTTGTAGGAAAAGCAGTGTCGAGTAGAGTTGGAGGGAATTCACAAGTCAATGGAGTTGTGGAGGAGGGACACTTGGTCCCAATAGTGGTTAGCAGAAGAGGAACTCACTCAAGGAGAGCCTTTGTTCCTTAAGGATGGTGGTGGCATAGCCAATGAAGGTGGCTTCTCTTTCTCTTGGAGTAGGAGGGGTAGAGAGCACGAGGAGTAATCAGGGAAAAAGGTGGGTACAAGTTGCCGTGCTTTGTGTAAGGGGTGCGAGTGCATGTGGAGGAGAAGTAAGAGATGCCACCCACACAGGGATTGTGATCGAGGAATTATCACAAGGGAGTTATGGGAGTGATATCATTTACGAATAAACCAAAAAAGGAACTAAAGTACTAATTGACGCACCATCAAAATTGAGACAAAATTAATAAAGCAAACAGAAATAATCATTAACCTCTTTTATAGAGAAAATGTTAAACTTTTTTTAATTGAACATTGTCCATGGAATTCTAACCTCTCTTTTATAGATCAGCAATAAGACTCATTTTTGTAAAATAATGATTCAATTTTCCCAATATACTTTTTTTTTTCAAAGTATAGACAATTCTTAAAAATCTCCAACAAGTTTTTTAGAAATATAACAAAATATAAATTTAAAAGGACTCAGACAACTTTGACATTGTCCTAATAATTTTAGATAGGATTTGAAAATCCTCACTGCATTAATGACACTATTTGCATCAAGGATGTATGCAAAGTCACAATAATGTTTTTGGTAGACGTGAATAGTTCTACCAAACTTGAGAAAATATAGAATGAAGGAGTGAGAAACAAAAAGAATGGGTCAATTTCTGTCACATACATTTTGTGACAGAATTTGTAACTTTTATATGTGGACCAGTCTCAGTAATTGTCGTCAGATATTCTCTCTGAACATTTCTGTTCTATAAATGTTAACATTTATGCATCTGAATTGATCTTTATGTCCATTTGTGTAAGTTTGATATGTAGAAGATTTACTTGTAATTATATTTCCAAATGATACTATTATCTTGAAGAAATGCAAATATCACAAAATAACCAAAGACGATCAGTTGCAACATATCATAATTTGTTTATTGTTTCTTATCTCATAAAATTTATTTGCTTTGTTATTGGAGTCACAGATGGATCGTCAGCTAAAGTCAGGAAGGGCTGCCAACAAGATATGTGTTATCTCACAGGTCAGTTGTGCAATTTTTCTCAAATATATTTGTAAAACTTATGTCAATTAGAGTTGAAGATGTGAGAGTTAGAGGGAGACTAAGAAATAACATAATTAAAAATAATTTAATATATCTGAACATTACTAGTTAATCTTTCATATAGCATAATAAAAGGACTAGGATCCATTTAGTTGAGTCTGAGTAGTTGGGAGTGGGACTAACATAATTTGTTTTTGATATGGGTACATTTTTGGATAAACTAAAAGCAAATTGCTTATTGAGAGTTATATTGAGTTTTTTTTTTTTAAATAAAGATGAACTAGACACATATTTTTTTGTGAAGCTGCAGTTTTAAACTAATGCATGCTAAAAATATGGACCATATTTCATGGTTAATTACCGCAACATGATTTCATGGTTATTTACTCTGAACTTGAAGCATCTTGTTTGGCATCAATCTTTCTCAATCCATCCATTTCTAGGTAAACAATGTTTAATTTTGGTTTTCCAATGGAAGATACATCTGATCTCATAGTTCTGTGAAATTCTGACTACCCTTATGGTGTATGACCTGTGATACTGATGGGTTATGCTGTTCTACATTACCTATAGAGAAGTAGAATATTTTGGTCTTACTAGTTGCTAAAATCAAGTCATCATTGTCATGATCGTTCTTCTTATAAGACACTCCACGTGTTAAACATGGAAATGGCTAAAATCAACTACAAGTTTGGACAACATGGAGTTGTGAGAATTAAACTATTTTGGAATGATTGTGTTGAAAAATTGTCTCCATTATCTGTTTATATGTTTTAGGCCTTGACAACAGCATGTAGTGAAAATAATGTCAACAACATGAGCATGGATCTTAATATAGTGAGATGAAGAATCATCTAGTGACCAAATAGTTGGTGCTCACATCTTCTGTTGTAGAAAAAAGATGTGACCCATTTATACTGTATTCATATTACAATTACTGCATGAGCCATGAGGTACCATATAATCAATCTAATTACTTAATTCCACATGCACATACTATGCTAATTTTGGGGCGATTAGTACATGATAGCATAGAGCAGGATGAGAATTTCACTGCTTTTAATTTGGCTAGTTATGCTACTAAAAGTGCTTAGTCTGAGAAGACAGTTTAGTTTCATCCCAATTTATGACTTAGGTATCATGGCCTTATCTTGCTACCCACGGTGCAGGATTAGAGGTGGGATCAGAGGTACAAAAAGGATGAAAAGAAGTAATGGGAGGATTTGTCAAGGCCTCCAAATTGTTTATAAATTGACTATTGCACTGAACTTTTGTTGGATGATTTAAGGAATACATGATCTCTTCCTGTTTATTTTTGCTAGTCATCAACCACCACCTGTACCCGTTTCAATACATACATATATATTTGTAAAGTAGTTTTTAGCCTCAGTTGGTTGGTTCAAAAGTACTTTCAGCTTTGTGAGTGTTTATATTGTGGCAGCGGTAGTAGCAACTAGATGGTTCTTCCATTTGGTTCAAGAAAAGTTGGAGGAACAAGACAATTTTCTGTTATTTGACAAAGTTGAGGTTACATCCATATTTAGAGTCTTTTGTGAAGAAAATTAAATGATAAATATCACTTCCAAGAAAATTAGATCATCCTACCTCCAATTCAAACCACCACTAGAACTTTCAAGGGGCTAGAAACCAAGGAGTCTATATCTGTTTTTCAAAAAGTCTAAATGGGCTTCAGTTTTTCGAGTCGAATTTCTCAATTTCCAATAGAGAACAAGATTTTATTATTTTCTGTTAATAAATATTAACAAATAAACTATAGCATAACTGCAGAAATTGCCACTGCTTTTGATGAGATTGATTTTTGGAAACTCTTGTTGGGGTATTTATTGGATGCTTCTTGAAAATATTATGTTAACATTTATTTTTAAGCATATTCAGAATATGGCAAGAGATGTTCTTTTATTGCCTCATAGCTCAGACTGGAATTCTATGGAAATCGGTGGGCACTTTTATGCACTGAAAATGATAATCGTTCTCTCTCTTTAGAATTTAGTTCAAGTTTAATTTCTTCATTGGGTAATGTCTTGCTTTATAATATGATGTGGTTTAAGAAATTTTGCTGTAATATCGTTGCAGGGAATAATGGCTATCTCGAGGAATTTCCTTGGCCTTATCAACATGGTACATTCTAATCATGCGCCTCTTAGATTTATTCAGTCTTTGCAGCATTGTAAGTTAAAATGTAGCATTGAACACTTTCAATTTGGTGTAAATTTGGAAACTATTACATGAGAGATTTTAATGGTGTCTTAACTCTTAACTAGTAAAGTGGCGTCCTTAGTTTTACTAGTGAAAAGTGTGCCTTAACTAGACCTCAAAACTGGCATTTTTTACTTCTAGAAATTCATTTACAAGCTTACAATAGGAGAAACAATGGATGCATGGAAACATGGATCCTCTGTGAGAATTTGTGAAATCAGGTTGCTCACATGCAATATGAGGATTTCTGGGTAACTCATCCAACTATGTTAATGCTGACATTGCATGTTTCTCTCATGCCTCCTTTTTCTTTGAGAATTTACAGTTATTGTCAGGTAATTTGTATATTGACTATTTGTCTTTTAGGACCTTAAAGACTGGTTAGTGGAGCAGATAATACAAGGACTGATGATGCAAATTCAAAATAAACTGAATTCCTTTTTCCTCTCATCTAGTGGTATGGAGCTCTTTCTGCTTAGAAATACATTTGTAAATACTATGGGTTTGCTAATTGGCTCTCAAAACCTTTGGGGTATAACATAAGCTGTCTCTGTTTCCCTTGGCACATAAATTCCCTTCACATGCAAATTCAGTTCTTCTCTTTTTCCTAAGATTGAGTTGAAACCAATTATCTTCTTTTTCATAAATTAATTGAAGTTCAGCACTTTTGGTAGATCCTTTGATTTAATTGTGCACATATGTAAACCCACTTTTGTTCATGGAAGAACAACCAAATCTTACCCGGATTGTTGAGTTGTTAACAGTTTCATGTTTCTTCAAAATTGAACTTCAAAAGATTTCTTTTCCCAAGAATTAGCATATATTATAACTAGGTCCTGGACACTCTTATCATTCTCAATGCACCTTAGTGAGCATATGTTTGTAACTTTAGATAACTGCCAATGCCAATCCTAAGTCCAGATGAAAAACATTGAGAGTGCTGGTAGGTCCAAAGAACTAGTGCTAAAATTGCATAATTTACTTTTTGTAAGGCTAGGTCCATGATTTCAAGTGCTGATTATTATCTGTACATGACCAAGATGTGGTTTCGGTTGACGACTGATATTGATATTGTGTTAGCTTGGGTAAATGCCATCGTGTTGCTTGCTCTAACATGCTTGTCTCGTCCTGGTATTGTTTAATTCTGATCAAGATAGGAAGATTTTCTCCCATGTTTTATACTTCAATTTTGTTTGTTGGCACAAGTCAAAAGAGGGGAGGAGAAGATAAGTACCTATCACTAGTGGTACTCACCTAAATATCTTCTCTTCCCATGACTCTATCTCTCAATTCTATCAGCTGATCACACGGAGAGGATGAAACACCAAAAAAAGAGGCAAGGATAGAGGAGATGCACTAGTGGAGTATCAACAATAGCAAAGAGGAGTGATGCCGAAGGCAAAGAAATCAAGATATATCTATAACTTGTGCTTGTTTCAATTTCAATAATGTCAATCCAAGTCTAATTTCTAGTGGTTAACTCTAGTGATTTACAAAGATATACTAATGGTTGTGTGTCCTTCAAGTACTATGTTAGAAATTAATTTTAGTAGGATACTACAAAACCAATTCTTCCATTACAATCAAGAAGGTGTAATCATTAGCTGAGATGCATGTTACATTTTTGTAGGTTGTTTTTCCTAAACTTCAATTAAAACGAATTTATAATTTCTACATGCTTATAATTGGAGCAAGCTAAGTGAATGGAGGTTATAGAACTAAAATTCATTTGAGCTAATCTAGGAATGATTTAAAGGGTGTTGAGTGTTAGAATAGGACATGACCAAAATTCCTTCATTTGAGTTGGCGATTGAAACTTTATTGTTAGTGATATAGCCTTCTTGCACAGTGGATACGATTTATGTATTCACCATTTGATAGCTCTTTATTTATTCCTTGAAATCCCTCATCTTGTGTCCCTTTAGATTCTCATTTTCTCAACACCTCAAGCATAGTGATTAAAGTTTGAACAAAGAGGATTACTAGAAACTTACTCAAGATTTCATTTCAATTTTAGTGAAACTAAGAGAGTGATGGTTTCAGAGTTATTTCCCCACTTTAAAGCTCTCCCAATTTCTCTCGGTCAATGGGGAAGAACTGTAGGTGCTTCCTTATTGCACTTTAATGCTCCTCTATCGCTCCCTTTTGCTAAAGAGAGACGAATAACTCTCATACCCTCTCTAATGGTCTATTAATACTAATTCTTATCTTAAACTTAGGGAGTCTCTGATGGATTAGGCTAGACTTGATTTCAAGTCGACGTAAACCCAATTCTCTCTATTGAAATCTCAAAGTAGCCTAAAATTAGAATTTCAAGATTCAAGGCGAAAAAATGACATCCATACCCATATATACTTGGCCACTATCAAATTATCGAACCAATATTGTTTCTTTTCTAAATAGTTTTGAATTCTTCTTGCATGTCTCATAAAAGGCAGTAACTGCACAAGCACTTGCCTAAAGAGTAGCCTACAGAATAATACTGTTTCAACCATGGTTTGAAATCTTGAGCCGTTTCGCTCGATACCGACGAAAATTTTCATTCCGTCAGTAGACTGGCACATCGTTCTAGCCGGGATGGAGGTCTGGCGATGCCTCCGGAGGCATCGCTCGGGTTCGACGATGTCTTCGAGGCGTCACGTGGGCCACACGTGCCCCAGTTGCGTGGTCCACGCGTGCACCGGTCGCGATCGTGTAGATTTTTTTTTAAACTTAGGTTTTAATAATCAACTCCTAGCTATAGTTGGGGTAATTTAAATAGGCTTAATTAAATCCTCTTAAAATTATCCTTTTATTTTTTAAATATATATATATATTAAATTTATTTAGATTAAATTTTTTATTTTTAATTAATATATTTTATATTTTAAAAATACTGAAACTATACCAGCACGACATGATATAGTATCGAAATTGTATCGTTTCGGTCCGGGATCGAAATCTCAGCACAGTTCGATATTTTAAACCTTGATTTCAACAATTATGATTTAGGTGAGCGTATATCTGAAAATTCTTTATAGAATCTGCTGAACTATTTTTTTTTTATTAATTTTTTGTTTTGCATGGAGTTTTAGGGACTTATTTATTGTGGATATGAACATAGTTTACGGTAACACAAAAACTTTGATCATATGAGATATAACCTAATAACTTTCTAAAGTTTTTTGTTCAATTTTGCAGTTTCTCGTGGAACTCTAGAAATCAATATGAGGATACTATCCACTTATCTTCAATCACAAATGCAGATGATGGAGATCCTTCAGGTGAATGCTGAATGTCTTCAGAGTTCAGATTCAATATTTCAGTTTTAGATACTTGGTTCCACTTTAGTCCATGTAGTATTAACTTTTAGAATTATCAGTCAAGGTTTTTTTTTTACTATCATCATCAAACTATGGCTATGGTTTAGTCATGTTCTTGTTAATATTTTTCACAATTCTGAAAATGGTTTATAAAAGACGAACAGAAATAAAAAGGGAAGATAATGAATGATGAAAGAATTTTTTTATTCCAAAGGTGCTTAGGAAGAGGTATAGGAAGACACAATATGGTTTGAATCAATGAATCAAAGTCTTAGTGAAAGAGCAACAATTTGAAGCCATGCCATGAACTAGCAATTTTATTGTTGCATCCTGTTCCAATTTCAATTTCAAGTCCTGGTTTGGATGATAACATTGTTGATAACAAGAAAGGAGGATCACACTGGTGTCTCTATAGCTTGGGCTTGTTAACACAGATAAGAGATTGTGCTAATGAACTTGTTGATCATATTGACCTAGCTGAGTTGACCAAATTTTTTTATTGAAACACTGGATAAGTTCAATATTATGGATGATTATCTCCTTAAAATGATAATGATAATTTTGTGGCATCTAAAATCTCAATGTGGCTTTAAGCTTCCTGAGACTGGCAGTTATCTGCTGTTTGATGCATTGTTTTATAATCAGGAAGAGAAGTATGGAAACAGATAAGAGAAGAAAGTGCAACATTGCTATTTAACCTTGGTAGCCAGTCTGATCGAGCAAGAACTGGAGCTAAGTTGGTGCTTCATCAAAGCACATGATTGTTAGACAGTTGTGTAATTTTTCCTGATGTTTGTGTATAAATTGGTGTTTCATATAACTTTCAATTTAAGACAAAGCAAAGAGTTATTACGTGGGGGACTATTATATCTCTGCTCATATAGCAAGCACTAAGTATTAACTAAGTTTCCAACTTCAAACAACCAAGCATCACTTCTTGGCATGAAGCAATTGGAATCATTTTAACTAAAGAAGCTCTAGTGGAACTTGAGTATTTCTCCAAAATGACATTGTGTTCTTTGATCAAATTTTATGGCTAGCTAGAATAGTATTAACCGTACTTGTAATAAAATGCAGGATTTACTTCATATAAATGGGAGATCCATTTGGGAAGATGTTTTAGCCAATTTCTTTAAAGAATCTGCTCGGATAGTATGTACAACTAGTTTGTTCTCATACACTCTTTTCTCCCTGTTAATTAGCTTTGAAGATGGCATATATTAATCACGTCTCTTTTTAGTTTTTACAGGAACACAGTGAACTTATAAAACAGAAGAGGGATGTGGAATTTTCATCTGCTTTATTGAATAGTATTTCTAAGTCAAACACCTTTTTTGGTATGGCCAATCAGATAGGCATTTTCTATATGCCAATCAAATTAAAGCATTTTCACTATAGCTACAAAATCAAAATCCAATATTTAACAAAGTATAGTAGTGGTATCAAGTGTATGGCAGTATTTTTAATTTTTATTATTGCTCTTTTTTCTGTTCTTTATTTATTCTCCAGGAAATTTGTTGATCCAAGTACTGCAGTTAACTGATCCATCTCAATCAATGTTCATAGAGCCTATGAGTGGTTGGTTAGCACAAGTTTTATCTCTTCTGTTTTCTTTGGCAATTTAATTTGTCAACTTATCATAGCATGCTGTTCAAACTATCATCCTGGATATGCTACCATGTCTTTGGAGGTGTTATTTGATTCCAAAAAGGGGGTGATATTTAAATCTAGCCAGAAGTTGACTTAGCTAAAAGTAAAATTGTAACTAATTTTCTAATAGTAACAACTAGTCTCACTTTCATTTCTTGATTTGGCTTACTGACTTGGTATTCAATGACAGTAAAAAACACATCAAATTCTCATTGCCTGACAGTTGAACAGCCTAGATGAAGACCTCCAACAACTCCATTACTAGTGGGTAAGGGTCTCAAGATGTGGCTGCTTTGTCACTTCAAGCTTCATGATCACACCAGCTCTTGGCTCACTCACAACCCTACTAGCCAAACCAATGTTGCAATGAAGAGTACAAAGGACTGCACATTATAATAGATGTAGAAGATCTCCTATGTCACCTCTACCACTCTCACCTTGTAGAGGAACATTAGGACTAGGGGTGACAATGAGATGGGGCAGGACAAGATTTTCAATTCTCATCCCCACCTTTTATAGGAAGCCCTTATAGGAAGTGGAGTGGAGCAAGGGAAGAATTTCTCTTCCCCATCCCTGCCCTGCTTTGCTTCTTATGTGGGTTGGGTTTGAGGCAGAGCAATAGTAAAATAAAATGAATATATATAATGTACATAAAATAGGTAGTATAAATTAAATTTAGGAGAGGCATGCAAGAGGGATGAAGCAAGGCATAAAAATTCTATGGTATACCCACCCCGCATATGCGAGTTAGTTCATCTCATCCTGCCTTGTTTGTGCTTCAAGGAAGGCAGGCGACCTGAATCAGGTCAGGTTAGGATAACACTTGATCAGGGTGGGGCATATTGCTATTTCTAGCTGGAACCATGCTAACAACATAGTGAGGAAGGGAAGAAGATTAACTAGAATAAGAAAAGGCAGGGGAACAATGATGCAAATGACTTCTCATTGTAGTTGTCCATTGTGAGCGAAGAGGTAGCAGACAAGTAGGATGAGCATTGGGGCAAAGACCTTGTTAGAAACACTGATCCAGCCATGTTGTTTCACACAATGATGAGTTGGTGGAGGGAGAAGAGGATGCAGTTGCTAAATTTGAGTGATAAGATTTAATATAGGTTGGAGGCTAGGCGAAAGCAAAGGAGGATGCTAAGTGGAACAGAGGGGGTAGAAAGAGGAGATAAACGATCAAACTTAGCCGTAATGGTTAAAGTGTCATTCTATGCCGAAGCTTTAATCACCAATTAGAATGGTATGATTTAATTACTGTATCGTGGTGATTTGTGGTATACTTTGGCACACTTTAATGCTCATCGCAATGTTTAAAGCATGATTACAATTTTATTCCATGCTGGTTGGGATACAAAACATGTTCTGTTGGTCAACTGACACACGAAGCAAGCTTGAGATGTCAACAATGACTACGGCGAAATATAGCAACAACTTCGTGAGTATTTGTGAGGTTCTAATGCAATAATGATTTTGCACAAGTCTATGATAATTTTGTATAAGGTCTGCAATGGCTTCACATGTAAATACATGATGATTTTGCAATATCCCAAATTAGATTAAAGTCTTGAGCCATGTTGGTCGACACGAGTGTTTACCTTTCTATCTGTTGCCGAACACAAAAGATGACTTTGATATCAACATTGGAGCTTTGTAGTCAAGTGTTCTTCTCGCTTTCCCAAGTTGTATTGACGCAATGGAAATAAAGAGACAAGAGGGAAATAGAGGGTTGTTGGAGGAGAGGGAAAAAGCGAAGGGATCTCCGATTGAGAAAATAATTAATTTTTCACTATTTTAAAATTATTTCATTGGAATATATCCATTAGTTCAATTTAAAGCTATAATTTTTTTTTTCAAATTCAAATTTGATTTTATCGAAAAAAATTTGAATCTAAAATTTTCAAATTTTGATTGAGTCGAGTTTCTTATTTAGCTATTTATTTTTATTGATTTTATATTTATAAATTAAATAACATTTATTTCAAATTTCAAAATTTAATTTAAACGTAAAATATAATATTTTATATATTTCGGTCTGTACCATCAAAACTGTGCCAGTATGGGTATCTCAGTGATATTTACTAGCACAGACATTGTATTGGCATCAATTGCATCCGAAATGATACATTTTGGCCAAGAGGATGTATAGTGATCCACACTTGAAACCATGGCTCATCCTAGACTTGATGCCATCTTAACTAGAAGTGAAGATGGCATAGATCGGAAGCAAGCATCCTGTATGTTGAAAGCATGGTGGAGTTGACATTGACCCATTGTAGCAAGCAGTGTAGATGTAGGAAATAACATAGATAATGGTGATATGAAGATGGAGCTGTTCAGGAAGATGGTGGCAATTCTCTTCTACCCTGATATACCACGCTCTATGAGGCTGGTAGCCAAGTTGTAGTCCGGGACTTACACATGGCCAATCCAGAGACAAGCCACATCAAAAAGTTAACAGCAAGACAGATTGACGAGTTAACATAGTTTTTGCCTTTGGCTTTGGTTGGACAATGAATATTTATTTCAAATTAAATAATTCATGTATAAAATAGTTATATAATGTCTTTTTGGCTAAATCTGTCTTAACAAGATTTAACTATTTCAAAATAAATGAACCCTTCATGGTAGGGTTTTCTGACATTAAGGATCTTTATTTCAGGTTTGATGCTGAAGGGAATGAATTACTGGGGTTGCTTTTCTTCGATGCACTTGATTCATGGTTTGCAGACTTTGCTTGGCACCTCTTAAGTTTGTCATCTCTGAAGTCTTAACATCGAGACTGAGTGATAATTTTATGGGGTCAATCTTTTATGATTTTCTGTTGAACTCATAGTCGGATGCTAATTTTGCACATAGACAGTCTTTTGTGGTTTGCTGTTGAATTCAAAATTACTTTTATAATCTGTTCTTTTCTTTTGCCATCTGAATAAACAATAATTGGCTGAATTATTTAGAGTAGGTTGCCTTGTAATTTATCCCATCCGTAATAGTTCAGCTTGAGAAGTACCTTTTTGCAAATCGCAGGGGTGCTAGGTTTTGGAGTTCCCAAATAGAGAAATGCAACCTTTAGAATAACATATTTCTGGAAATATAACTCTTCATGTATCTGCTTGCAGATTTCTTCAACAATAACATTCCCTGAACAATATGCTTGCTATACTGACACTAAAATGATGAAGAAGTGAGATAACTTCATCATCATTGTTTCATGGTTAATATTATGAAGTGCACAACCTGTTTACTGCAAAGTATTATTTGATGTACCACTTGCTTTCCATCTAGCACTTTCTTTTAGATATTACTAGAATATGTCACAGTCTTCCGTCCAGCTTTAAAAACCTTGCTAGAAAATTAAACGAACTGCTTATTCAGAAATTGCATTCCAAGTTACATACTCCAATATATATTATTATTATTATTATTATTATTATTATTTCTGGTCTTGACCATGAGATGTCCACATACCACGTTGGATGTGAGATTATTTCTCATTCAGAGAGAGAACACTAAGCTTAAAATCTTCCCAACATTGCCATTAGAATTCGAATCTAGCTCACATACCACTAGACCAAACAATTGTTGGTAGAATAATCTTTTTAGATGTTGCCATAATGGATGATGGATGGTTTTTAGATATTGCTAGAAAACTAAATCTTTGCATTTATCTTTAAAATGGTGGAAGAACAAAACCATTCTCATTTTATGTGATGAGGCATTTGGTTGTATCTACAACTTCTTTCTCTCATTGTCATATACAATCGAGTTGACCTATGGATTCAATGTGAAGAGAATTATGTTAATTTTGTTCTCAACTAATTTTTTAAAATGTAATGATTAGGAACATAAAAGGGGAGCCTTAGCGGAATGGTAAAGTTGATTTGGAGGTCATGGATTTGAGTCTCAAAAATAGCCTCTTATAAAGCAGGGAAAGGTTACATACAATAAACCCTTCCACAGGACTCCGCATTGGCAGGAGTTTCGTGCACCGGGTTGCTCTTTGTTAATGATTAGGAACGCACAACCATGAAGTTAGATCTGTACATTATAGTTAGATTTTTCAAGTCATGCAATAGAATGATACTCAAAGCTAGTAACATTTACTTTGGGTTACTAAGTTTTCTATTATCCTCAATTTTTATGACAAATTATGAAGCTGAAACAGTTGAAGTCTTTCAGAAAGCACGGATCTCAGTCTTTCTGATTTGAGAAAGAATGAAAGCGATGAAGACTAACATCCAGTGCTTTATTCATTATGGTTAAAAAAAACATGAATGCTGTTCAGGTTAGGAGACTGTATCAACAGATAGTTTCCTTAGGAAGAACATAAGGAAATTATGCATAGACGATATTAAGCAATAATTAATCCCACAAATCAAGAGAAACATTCCCAGCTTGGATATATGATTCAAATCCTGGAGCACACATAGCTTTAGTGAAAACATAGCCTTCTTTTGTCAGTTAGTCAATGCACCATCTTCAGTCTAACTTTTGATAAAACTTCTATCTATTCTCACATGCTTCATTTAGTCCTGGTGATTTGGGTTGTTCACAATGTTGATCACAAACTTGCAGTCGCTGCAAAACACTATGGCTCCGTTTCCTAAGGCTGAAAATGCTGGGATGGAAAAAGTATATATTTTCTCTTGATTCCTTGAGAGGGAAAAGTGCAAGGCAAAGATTTCAACTGGGAACCAAATCCCTCCAAATTTGTCAAAACCTGTCTGGGCAAAACAAGCAGAAAGAAACCACACTTGTGACCCTAAAGAAGTCTCACGAGTTCCCAACCCTAGACTGATGCCTATTCTCTCTCTGCGTGATCTTCTCCACAGCAACCGTTCTCTGCTTGTGTTCTTCTTGGCAGAAGTAGCAGGTAAAAGCTACTCTCTTCTCAACATCTTTCTCCTCTTGTGTCGTTCCTGATCAGAAAGTAATTTAATCTGATTGCTCACAACTGCATGAAGAGGAAACTTTGCTCCACCAATATCTATGCCTTCACCAACTCTGTATGATAACTGCTCTGATAGACGCTGAAGGAAGAATCTCTCAAATCACCTTTGCCAACTCCTCCGCGTACTTCTTTGATAACTGTCGTTGGACTAGGGTTATGGAGAGACCAAGGGCAGTTTGGGAAAAAGTGATGGCAAAATTTGATTTTCCATCCTGCATAGGAAACATGTGAATTGTTTCCAGGTCATTTGTTCCCTTCAAAGGAAATACAAGGAAGAGAAAGATTTCAGCTGTTTTCTGCAGCTTTTATTTGCTGCTGCTACTATTTTTTTCTACTTTATTTTCCTTCACCATTAGGAAGCAAAGCCTTAGGATCCTATCTTTCATCAATCTTTCCATTCATATTAGCTCCCAAATTACATGTGTGTTAGTTTAGAATTTTGCCTCTTGACTACTATTAGATATAATAGATTACTTTCATACTCTTTGATGTAATCAAGATACCCTAAAGCTTGCTGCAATATCCAAAGTAGATATGTCGTCAGTGATAGAGCTTGCTCAATTTGCATCAGCAAAGCTTTCTATCATTTGTTTTGCACTCCAAAATAGCAGCTCCTTTCCAGCAGTTCCTCTTAGATAGACTTGGATGTGGGATGCAGCATCTAACTGATGTTGTCATGGCGAGTGCACAAACTTGACTTATCACACTTACTGCATTAGTGATATATAAATGAGTTCTCCCAGTCTGCCACTAGGGCCTATTTCTTTTGACTAGAAAATCTACTTCCATTCCCAATAGGAACTTCATGAGACTGAGATCATCAACTTAAAACTCAGTCCTCATTATTTATACCTTACAATTTCCTTCATGTCATCACTTATTACTTTGATATAATCAAAATACACACTAAAATAGTCTTCTTATCACTTGTATGTTTAGTGAATAAGGTATGATCAGTTTGGCCTTGAGTATACCTGAAGTCTTTTAGGGTTCCATTACTTGGATGAAAGATACAAGTAATAGGAGGCAAAGAATCAGAAAATTACATAGGGAGCTCCATCATTTATACACTTTTTTTTTATCACTTTCCATCTTTTCCCTATCTTCCATCTAAGTAATCAAACCTTAGAGTAGAGCTGAATCTCGTGAACAAAATCCCTAGAGATTGTCAAACCCTAAAGGGATTTTCTCTATCTGCACAACTTTCCAACTCTTTCTTCTGTTTCAAAACCAGGAAGAATTTTCATGTAGATTTCCTGCTCTAGGTCCCAATTGAGAAGAGCATATTTATTATCTAGCTGAAAGAGTTCCCAGCCAAGAGTAGCTACAAGTAACAATGAAACTTATGGAATTTAGTTTTGCTACAAGTGCAAATGTTTCTTTATAGTGTATCCTATAATTCGGTCTAAAATCTTGAGCTATTCAAATTTCTTTATATTTGTAAATGTTCCTATTTGACTCGTATTTCATACTAAATATACATTCACATCTTATTACTTTCTTGCATCGGGTAGTCTCAATATATCCCATATATAATTCCTGATTAAGGCTTCATCACCTCCATGACTGTGACCTTCCACTTTGAGTCCTCTTAAGGCTGTGAATATTTGTTGGAATCTAGCCTTCATCAAGTAGTGTGGTGAAGCCCCAGATTAGAGTATGTTAAAAAATTAGATATGGAATATTTGGTGTAGAATCTTACCTCTGTTAGAGCGATGAAACATTCATTTTCCACACCTAGCATTTCCCTTGCAGGCAGGCTGAGGAACAGCCTTCTGGAATACACATCCACAGGTTTTTCAGGCTGTGGGTGTAACTCTCCCCCTTGATTAGTAATGGATGTTTGATCATTTTTATCCAAACTCCCTGCCAGCGTAAATAGGACAAAAGCTTTATGATCTTTATCCCCTTTTCTCGTTATTAGTATTGGATACATAGTTTGAAAGGTGTATACAGTAAAACAGAATGAAAAAAATAGAAAATTTAACTAATATATCAATCATTGGAATGATAAACAAGTATTAATGCATTTGTTTCCAGAAAGGAGTAATCCTCTGGTATAGAATAGATCCACTTCTCTTTGTTCATACCAACTTGGAAACCACTATTAAAGACTTCATTTTCCCAAAGATGAGATGTTACCAAAATAAACTTTTGAAAATTTAAAACTTTTAAAATCTCAATTCCTTATTTGCATTAGATTAGAATTGTCTGTATTGACTATTGATGTAAACTTTCAATTATAGTTACATTCAGAATTGTCTGTATTGACTATTGATGTAAACTTTCAATTATAGTTACATTCCCTATTGATGTAAACTTTCAATTATAGATATCTCTAACACTAGTAACAATTCATATGCATATATTTTTATCACATGAGTACATTTATTAGATCTTCATATCTTTTCCAAAACATAATTGTTGTCTAAGGATTATAATAAGTTTTTTCTAAATTGATAAAATCATATACAAAACTTTATTGATTTTCTTTACTTCCTTTTTGTGTCTTAATAAATAAATAACATATATGATTGATCCAGAGATGAATTAAATTGATTTCCATTAATATTTTTACCCCACCTAGTGGGATAAGGCTTGGTTGTTGTTGTTGTATTGTGTTATTATTTTTTAATTTTTAATAATTCTTGGTTAAGTTTCATTATGCAATTCAATAGCTTGGCACCTCTATAATTAGAACTCTACAACTTCTTACTATATATATGTTATTTTCCAAATCCTAATATCTATGTTGCTTCTGGACCTTCAAGCCCCTTTTTTAGCATTATAAAATACATGGCTTTCATAAACTCTTTACCTTCATATTTTTCTACCTTTTATGCCAATTTGCATCAACCACCCATTTTTTATCCTTTTTATCCTATCCTGCAACTGTTTATAATATCTGCACTAACCATGGTATGGTTTGCGTCTTGTACAGGTTCTTTTTGAATATGCAATTGCAACATTCTTATTTTTCTAGATGTTCAGTGCAACTACTTATGACTGTAAAATTCTTAGTTAATAATATAGTTGATTTTTCCCCTCCAGTATTGGGCAGGTTGGTTTGTGCATCTTGGATTCTCTACTATGTATATTGGTCAAGAACAGTTTGGAGCATGCATTGAGTTGTCTTAACAGTAGGGTGAGATCCACAGTGCTTTATTTGTCTGCTGTCTTTTCCTTCAATTTTCTGAAGCTATTGATGCAAAGTTGGACAGAGAATGTATTCTTATAAGGCCAATAGACATTCGGCTTGTAATGTATATGCAAGAAATCAAAAGGGTTATTGAGAGAAAGAATAATAGATGAAACAAATATTTCTTAGAAATTATTTATTTCATGCCTATGAGATGAACTATGTATTTACTTGGTAAGATATAATTAATGAAAAGAACTAAGAAAAAGAAAGAAAAAAATAATGTATGATTTTTAGTACTTAAATAAATGCTTATGTTAGAGGTCCTAGGTAATTATTATGCTTTGGATTTAGCAAACAAACGTGTATCTTGTAGTCGTGCCCCTCTTGTTGTTAATCCATCAAATGATAAATATTACCTGAAAATGCTTGTCATCTGTGATATTAGTTTTCTAAATACTAACTACAATTGTTAAAACAAATTTATAATAAAACATAACACCTCTATCAATAGAATGTGATATCTGATACAAATACCTAGCACAACAGTTTCGAAACTGTTAGTGAAATTCAAGGCTAACCACAATTATGCTAGGTAGGATAGCAACAGTAAATAAACATTAATGTATCTATGGCTAAGCACTAGGGTGTATCATCACAAATGCAATGGTCAATCTACTAGCAAAGCACAGAACAGTGTACTGTAAAAGTAAATAGGGAAAATTCTTACAAATGTTTATATATATATACAATTTATAAAAGAAATATAACACACCTCTCTCAATAAAATGTAATATCTGATACAGATACCTAGCCATGGATTCAATTCTCGAGCCGTTTTACCCAATACCGGCGAAACATCTCGTTCCACGCAGGAACCGACACCGGCACAATCAGTTCCGGCCGAGATGCTGTTCGGAGACGTCGTGTGGGATCGGTGATGTGTTTGGAGGCGTCGCCGCAGGCCATGCATAACTGGAGTCGCACGGAATGAGGGGGGAGGGGTGGAACAGAGATTTTTAATAACATTTAGGTTTTTAATAAATTAGGTTAATTAACTTAATCAACTCCTTGCTAGGATTAGGATAATTTAAATATGCTTATTTAAATCCTAATAAAATTATCCCATTAATTTAATATATATATTTAAAAAATTATTTTATTTTTTATTATTTTATTTTTAAATATTTAGATTAAATTTTGTATTTTTAGTTAATATATTTTATATTTAAAAAATATTGAAACTATATTGATATGGTACTGAAACTATATCATTCCGGTCCGGAATTGAAACCTTAGCACGGTTCAAAATTTTAAACAATGTACCTAGCATGACAATTTCAAATCCATTTGTGAAATTCAAAATAAATGTGTTAATCACAATTATGCTAGGTAGGATAGCAACAGGAAATGAACATATATGTATCTAAGTCTATGCACTAGTGAGATGTATCATCACAAATGTAAACACATAACAGTAATTATAAATAGGGAGATTCTTACAAAGTTTTAGGGTATATTTTATTGCACAATCCTTCTTAAGATGTACCATACATATGATTATGACCCTAAAATTCCCTTGTGAATGACTTAAAGGTTTCATGAGAGCACAGTTTATCATAAATATACTCAATCCAATGTGAAACAAGGAACAGATTTGGAGATAATTCATGCATCATTCTGTTAAATTTAAGTTAATTTGTTCTAAAATAACAAAGACAGTGGCAAATCTCATAATGATGGGAGAATACAATAGGTAAAAGATAGCTTCTAAGAACAAAAAATTGCAATCCCATTAATCCAGGATTTCTTCTATCAGCTTTCCAAGAAGACTTAGATTTTTTGGCATATAACTGACACAATACTGCTTGAAATATGGTAATTATTTGGCAAATGAAGTTCAACATAACTAATAGATATTTTTTCAGTCTTCTTCTGATCCATTCAAAGTCTTTCTGGTTGTGTTGTATTAGCTCATTATTTATGTAGTGTAATTTCTTTTCTCCAGTTGGATCATAGAATTTTGGAAGAACTACGTAAAATGGATGGTAATTTGGGTCCTGCACCATCTTTACCTTTGCTAGGTTGGACGTCATATAAGAGCATGGTAAGACTAATTGGAGTTCTCTGATAATTTACCTTTTGCTACAGAATTTTATACATAGAACTGGTTTGGCTTTAGCTTCTAAGAATCTCATAAGCATTGATCCAAATGTTAATAATCCAAGGCCATTGACAATATCAAAGTCTTTTTCTTTTTAATGCTCAATTAAGACAATGTCTTGGTGCTTTAGCTATGTCGCTGCTTGGCAATTCAAATTATCAATACCAAGTTATGATGCAGACCCTCCCATGGCAGGAGTGCCATGCTCTCCACAATCCTTCAATGTTTATGCGATTTATTTATCATTCTAAACAAACTTCTGTCTTTTCATGAAAAATTGTATTTGTTGTTTTATTATTATTATTTTTTATTTGTATTACAGATCAAGATGGGCAATGAATCAATGGAACCACTAGTTTCATGTTTTGCAACTATTGGACAGCTACAGTCATTGCGGTGCTTTGTTGCCTTTAAACTTCGGTCGTCATCTAAGGTAATTGATTCAAAATAATGAAAATTATTGAAGTTACCATTTATGCAGCGTGTGTGATACCGTATATATGCAATAATTTACTATTCAAATGATTTCCTAGAGTAAACTCATTTTCCCACAGTGAATTGGTTGTCATGCTAGAAACGAGATGCCTTTAAAATGCTATATCAATAATACTGTTGTTACATGAAAATTTATAAGAAATGGACAATGTAATATGAAAATATATGTTGCTAGGAGTGTTCAGTATTTTGTTTAGGATCACAGTGATGCACACATGTCGAAATAGATCTGCTGAAACCAAAAGGTTTTACTGACATCCATTTCATTAATTTTGACATGTTGATAGGTGATATTCTGGTCTACAACTGTCATGCATGGCTGGGATGGAGAGGTGTACATATTGCCTACATGGTGTAACTTAGTAACCCATACATAATTAGGTTGAATATGATCATAACAATAAAAATTAAATGATACACTAGACTGTGCTAACAACTAAAAATCCAATACAATAACGGCTAGCACTAATTTTATTAAGATGTCAAATTAAGGTCATTGTCACTTGATAGTGTTGCCAACATTGATGTTCAACTCTACACTCATGACTGGAAACAAAAATAGAGGAGTCAGAATGAAGATGCTGAGAAGGAATGCAGCAAATATGAATGCTTCAATATTATTACCAACTACCAACAAGATGCTGCATTAGACAAGCTATCCAACAACTACCATAAAGCGATGGTGACAGCAACTAATGAACAAACCACAGCACTGCAACAACCAACCAAATAACATTGGAGAACAATTACAACAAGACTTGTAATTTACAAATATCCAAACTGATAGTTAGGGGTGTGACTGGACTAATTGAGTTTTTCAATGTACTCTCGAGTCTCACCCTCAGTCAAGAGTTGTACATGTCTGTCAAAGCACAAGTACAGAACACAGTCTAGCTAGCAATGTTTTCCGAACACCCAAAAACTGAGGGAGGCTCTCGCTAATGTACACCTTGAGACAATATATACAATCAAATAATAACAGATCCTGCACGCTAAAACAGGATGTTTTTCTGGAAAATGCCTGTAAGGTTTACTTGATTAGCTAAATCAATGGGGTCAAGTTCAAATAATTGTTGGCCTCAACCAGCTTAACATAACTCACCAATATGCTTAACAAGTCATGATGGCGGTTACTAACATCATCAGCATTCAAGAACATACTATGCCTGATCTGATCATTCATGCATGATGTATAACCAATAGTTATCAAAGTGGACCACCCCTTGGATTGTATGATCCCCATGTATAATAACACTGACAACTACCACGCTAATATTGACTCAACATGAGAAACACATTAAATTAGTAGATAACAACCAAGTTATTTGAGTGCTAGGAAATAAAAACAAGTCAGAAAAAGGAAACAAGGTTATGAGATTTTACTTCAAATATGATTTTAAGCAAACCAAGGTTTTAAAATGGTGCCAGTGTCATCCGACATTTAGAAAAAGATGGCGTGGAGGACTGGAAGAAGTGAGATGGTGCCAGTGCTGTCAGACGCTGATCTAGAGGAGGAATTGAGGGGAAAGAAGAGGTTGAGTGGAACAAAAAAAAGGTACTGGAGGAAGAAGTTCGAAACTGTCGTTGCTGCTGCTACTGCTACGTCTATAAGAGCAATTCATCTTTCCCAATTTTGTTGGGCTGATGGAACAAAGTTGTTCGGCTTTGTTGATTGAAGGGACACAAAATTTAAACCCCTACTGCAACTCAACACAAAATGCAAGAGGATCTAGGTGAATCACTGTCTGCTGTCTACGTCAAGCCTAACCAACGCTAAGCCATCGGTATCTTCTCTTATCTATGAATAGGTTTGCAACATAACACAAAATCTCTCATCTAAGCACACCTTAGCCACTAATCAAGCTCCTCAGAGCAAGATATAGTTCAACTGATAGGTTGCTTCATCCTCACCAATCTCTTGTAAACAAAGACATTTAACAAACACCTACTCATAGTAGCACATTAGACCATTGTCGATCAGTTGACTACTGCTTCAATCCATGCTAAACAAATTAACACTACCTCATATAACCATACAAAAATCAGAACACATCAGACCTAACCAATCAATATTGGCACCTTTATGACCAATTCAATCTCCTCAGATGCTAGGAACTTGGAATTTGAGAACACCCCTACACAACCCCAAATCAAACCCAAAGGAGATAGTGAAGATTCCAACTATGTGAAGCACCTTCAGACACACACACAAACCAAAGGAGATGGTGAACATCCTACTTCAAAATCACTCTTTGAGCACCTTCGTAATCGATTTGATCTCACTCGGGACTCAAACTCCCTTACACAACTCATTGCCACAAACCATTCTTGATCTGGACTGCCACTACCAGATTTATTCATATTACCTCTGGATCAGCCCTTGTTGTGAAACACACACACTCACAAGTTACACCCAAAGGACATAGTGAAGATTCTACTTCAAAACTAGCTAATAGAAAGATGGCATGATGACATGATGAAAGTCTTCAGATTTCTGATTTTGTAACAAGCTTGCCTTGATATGTCCTAGTGAATTTTGCAAGCTTTTGTGGTGTTTCAATGCATATGTTACTGAAACATGATAATCCTTTCATGTTTTGTCCTGTTCATTGCTTTGCTTTGTTTTCTAAACTTTTTACAATAGCTGTAAACAGACAGGAAACTTCTGGTGCATTTGGTTCATGGAATGAAATTGATAGAGTAAATAGTTATTCCAAGGGAATAGAAAAACCTCCTAGCTTGGAATAGAATAAGAGTATTTATTAGTTAGTTTGGTGCATGAAGCGAAATCGACAATCCCTCATTCCTTGGACAATGCAAAAGAGTAGCAATATGTTTTTTTTGTTGGAATTATTTAAGGAATAGGTAACAAGGGTAACAAGGAAATAACAATTCCATGGTAATTGGCATATTAGTTCATTTTTGGAACCAAATATAGAAATTATTATTCTACGGGTATTCATAAGCAAAATAATTACAATTCCTATTAACCAAACTCATATTGGTGATCTGTTACTCCTCTGTAAATTTGGCAGATTAAGGTAGGTTCTATTTATTCGGCCGTTGAAGGTTTGAATGCCTCAATTTACTTCAATAGGGATAAAAAAATTGAGGTTAGTGGATCATTCCTGCTGATTTTTGCTTAATATTTCCTTTTTTTACTCTAACTTTACTGTAGAGTTATTATACGTCAGGCATTATTTTCCAAGCTAGAAAACACAGATCAAGAAATGGAGGATGATCCATTTGTAGGACTTATTCTAGAACTCAACAGAATGCAGAAGCTTTGTGGTATTCTTTCTCCTCTTCAAACAAATTATATTCTGAAAGAGCCTCCTACTTTAGTTGCAAGATCTGCATCCATTTTGTCAATATCACAGGTAGTGTATTTTTCCCCCATTGGACATTTTTAGTTGTCTTTTATTGTCTGAGTCTAGTTAAATTAATTATTTCTTGCCTTTTGAAGTGTTCAGTTACTGTGATAAAAGAAATTGGTCAGTATTAGAAGATAAAATCGCTCCATTTATATGTTCAAAGTCTTTCTCTATATATTTTTTTATTTCTTCAAGATTTAGTATCAGTATTAGAATTCAATCAAAGCATTGCATTTTAATTGGCACCAATTTCTTGAAATTCCATAATACTCACAATCCTCTTAACTTGAATTTGATATTTGTCCTTTGCCTATTAGGTCTTTGATTACTTTTGTTAACATGTGATTTACCTAGTTTCATGTGACAAAATAATTGAAAATTTGCAATTCAACAAAATTAATCTTGTTTTAACAGCCATGAAAGTGTGGTGCAGAAGTAGATTTTTTTATTTCACCTGCAATGCTGCTTGCTTATTAAAAGATTTAAACAATGTGCAGATTCATAAAGCTAACTTTCCTTGATATTTTTCCTGTCTATACTTTGTAGCTTCATAACACTTCTGTCTCATTCCTCCAGCCGTGTAATTTTGGTATTTGTGATAAAGATTGTATGGTAGTTTGATTATGCAGTATAAGTAATTAAACTTGCTTTGAAGAGCCTCATTGAAGAGAACGTATGACCAATGCTACTGAGTTAAATGTGGGAATGAGTATTGTCATAAATCTTTCATCATTTGCTTGTGTATGTATGGATTGAATAAATTGAGATCATGACAATGTGAGATTGAATCTTTTGAATGGCTTAGTGATTGTTCCCCAAGAAGTTATGCCATCTGTACAATGTTAATAACAAATCTCTGCTGGTTCTGAATTTTATAGCTGAACCAATTAGGAGAAACAAGATTTTACTACTTCTTAAATTGGTTTTATTCTTTCCATGCAGTTGTCACGTTATGTACTTGATTCTCACTTGGGCACTTTGACCAGTAAAACGAACAAATCCATCACAGATTTTTCTCCTGTTGTAAGTTTCTCTTTCATCGAGTTTTAGATTATGCTAATTGAATGATTAGATATACTGAGACATTTGAATTTTAGCATACAGAAATTGTTCTGATCACCAATTCTTGCTTCAATCTAATAGCATCTCTTGTATGGATCTTATGTTTAGGTCATAGGACTTGGGACATTTCTTAAGCAGTTCCATCCTTCTCATATGACCCAATATATACAGGTACATCACATAATTGTATTTGCTAATTTGTGTGAGATCTTTCTTACTTGATTTGTCTCATGCAGTACATGGGTCAGTATGTTAGGATAACTGCAGAATTAGCATATGGAGTCTATGATCCCCAGATATTACCTGATGACCCAGCATCTGAGGTTTGTACTCATTGATTTCTCGGTAAAAATTTATAATCTTTTAAGCAGTGTTGTGGTAGGTCTTTCACATTCTTTTCTATATGATAAACCTGTGATCCCCAGTATATGGTGGAGTCTATGAACTACAGATATTGCCTGATCAACATTTACTCTTCCCGTGTAACTACCCATCATCACTAAGATTTATGTAAAATGAGTTCCTGGCCGTAGTGGCATCTTCTCAAGAACATTTTTTCCCTGCTTCCTATTTGTTTGTAATTAATTGAAGTCTTCAGTTCCAACATCCGTACGTGGATAGACTTGCATGTTTTTTCCTTCCGACATGGATTTCGCAATATGACTATGATGATGAAAAAAACAGAGCGGTTTGCTTAACACCTATCTTTGTTGTGTCAGGTTTTGAAGTCAGCATTCTGGTTGATGTATTTCTGTAGATTCATGGGTGTCCCCAAAAGTTTAGTTGACTCATGCCTGCCACCCTCTCTTGTGGCTATGCTACAAATGTGAACTTTCAATTTGGATACAACATCAAGCTTCTTTCGAGGCAGGCCGAACACTTGATGATATGGATAGCCTTGGTTTATTTCATCACCTAAACCATGCTATCTCTGTTGGGAAGAATGATCTCCCGTGTAACCCCGAAGAACAATCGGCACATGGTGAGGCATGGTTGATAGCATGATTCATCCTCCTAGATTCGATCAACATGCTTGAGAGAACATAGTTTTTACATGAACGCGGTCATTTTTTATATATCAGTTTTTTGTTCTCTAATGCTATTATAAGATATATTTTCCTTATCGTTTGCCATTATAATCATCAAGTTATATTAGTCTTAATTATTTAAAGTTGGCTGCATGGATATTGTTTATTTATTGAACATATGCTATAGCACTGGTAATAGTAGAGCTCAAAATCTTCAATTTTAATCAATTCATTTCGTCTTACTATAAGTTTATCAACTTTCTTTGAATATGACCATTTCATATTAAATTATTTTTTCCATGAGATCATTTAATTTGCTCTTCTTTCAATATTTTTTTAATTTCATTTTAGTACTAACACATCCATTTTAGTATTGCTTTTAACATCAATAACTTAGCATATATCCTAGTGAATATTAGAGTTTTCTTTTCCGTCTTAGACTGATTAATCTTTAATGTGCTTTAGAGTTGAATTTACATTTTTTTTATACATTTAATGCAGTCTAGTTTAAATCTACCTTCAATTCATATCACTTCTGTAAAATATGTACATTTGTAAGGTTTATTTGTTAATTTTGGTTTAATTTATCTTTTAATAACTATATAAAAAAATTGAGTAATTAGTTTATAAAAATATAGTTGATTCTGACAATTTAATTGGCCATTACAAGCACTCATTGATTCTCCTCCTTAGCACACCACGTTTTTGGCAGCAGAATAAAGACTAGTAATTAAGTTGTCAATTTAAATATGAGTGAATTTATTTATTTTCTTGTGTAAATCTTAAATTTGAATTTATTTCTTTATTTTTAATTTATGAATTTATTTACTTTCTCTATTGCAACAAGCCCTTACATTCCGCTGTTGCAGTTGTCAATTCCGATGCTCAGAAGAATTAGTGTTGTAAATTAAACGAATTAGAGTTGTAAATTAAGACGTAATAAATATTATAGTATTCAAGTAAGAATGATCGATGGTTTATATTTATTTAATATATAAAAGATTAATTAAATGAATAAATTAGAATAATTTATTAAATTAAATAAATAAATTGAATATATATATATATATATATATATATATGATTTGTTAATATTCATGAATGCCTTCGAAGTATGGTTGAGTTGGTTAGTGCGGGGTAGATTTATTGAAGTAGATTTTGAAAAGTCGAATTTCGATAAAATCAAGATAAAACTCTTTTTTGTAGTAGTAAGTTTAGTATTTAGGTTATTTAAGTTGGTAGGAAAGAACTTATTTATGTTGTTTAATATATATTTAATTAATTAAATAAATAAATTTAATATTTATGAAGAATTATTTATGAATTATATTATCAATAAATGTTTTTTATCAAACTTATAAATAAATAAAATTTCAAACTAATCAAATAAGATTTAAAATATAAATATTTCAAACAATCAAATAAATTTAAATTAAAAACTTAATAACATCAAATGAATCAAAGTCAAGTTCAAACTAAATTTAAATTCAAAAAAAAATTAAGTCAAGATTGAACAATAATTTTAACAATTCAGTTCATTCTAGACTTAACAATTATCTTATTTTTAATTACACAAAACTTGACTCGTTTACAATTCTATCCAATAACTTTATAAATTTGTAGTACACTCTTAAATCTTGGTAGGTCAAAGGTCCACTCTTAACATTCAAGACGGCAAGATGGATATTCAATTTTAAGGAGTTCATGGACAATTAAATACCATGTTTTAGCAACTAGTCCAACTTTCCATAAATGGAATTAACACTAAATAATGAAACATAATGTCTAAATGACTTGTTAATCTACCTTGAATTAATACGTGGAATGCTAAAATAAGTATGTGTGTGTGTCACTACGATACTTACTAAAACTTGATTAATTACTTCTTAATATTTTATTAATTAATTCCTTTTTAAATATTGTGACGTTGGATTCCTCACCAAATAGGATAAGAACCATTATGTAATATTGTAAGACGCAGTTGCAAGAGATCGAGTTTGACCGCAATTAATTGATTGGAAGATATTAATAATTTCATGCATTAATTAATTAATTAATTAATTAAGATGTAGTGTTTGACCAAACTCTTCATTAGGATCACTTCAATCCACAAGATATTCGTCTAATTGCTAAATCATTTAATTTAATTAGAACTTATTTATGTTTGTTTATTTATGCATAAGATTAATTAAATAATAATTAAATGTAAATAATTTATTAAAATTATGAACTATTTGTAAATATTTGTTTTGAATGAATTATATTTATCAAAAAAATTATTTATTATCGAATTTATAAATAAATAAAAAACTTTTCAAATGAATAAATAAATTTATAATATTAAATTTACTAACTAATTAAACATGTTTAGATAATCAAATCAACTCAAATTAAGAGGTCAATAAAAATTTTAAATAACCAAATAAGTTTATAAAAAAACATTTTACTCTGAAAATTCTAAATAAATTTATCATCTAAAATTCAAAAATACACTCTCATACGTCGTTCCCCCTTTAGGATAAAGAAATCAAGTAGAATACCCGAAGATGTCTATTCGACACTCGAACGAAAGATGCCTACCTGACACCTGAAGATGCCGAAGATGCTCAATCTATCTTTACCTACCTAACACTCGAAGATGTCAACCTGAATACGCCTACTTGACACCCGAAGTTGCCAACCCAAATACGCTTACCCGACACCCGAAAACGTCGAAGAAGCCCAACCTATCTTCGCCTACCCGACACCCGAAGGTGCCAACCTGAATACGCCTACTCGACACTCGAAGACGCCGAAGAAGCTCAACCTATCTTCGCCTATCCTATGTGCATTATTCCGTTCCATCTTATTTCTAGTCAACTGTAGTCCTATTATGAATAATGCACATAGGATAGGCCAAGATAGGCTGGGCTTCTTCGGCGTCTTCGGGTGTCGGATAGGCGTATTCGGGTTGGTCTCTTCAGGTGTCGGGTAGGCGAAGATAGGTTAGGCTTCTTCGGCGTCTTCGGGTGCCAGATAGGCGTATTCGGGTTGATGTCTTTGGGTGTCGGATAGGCGAAGATAGGCCGGATGTCTTCAAAGTCTCCAAGTATCGGGTAGGCATCTTTGACATCTCTGAATATGTTGCTACTTGATTTCTTTATCCTATTGATTTCTTTTGAGAAGGGGGAACGATATATAGGAGTGTATTATAATAGAAAGATATTCATTGCTTCTCGATTTATTTTATGATCGATGGAAAATATCTATAGAATCTAATAGATCATCTTGAATGAGTGATCGAAGAACTAAATATCTGAATTACAAATTAAAGAAAAACATCAATCTATTCAGTTGAATCGTAACTTACAATGGTGCATCACAAATTGTTCATCGAGTTTGACTGCGATCTCTATCCTTTCTTTGCCCATACGTCAATGAATTCGTACTGGTGGAAGAAGAAGACGACGACGATGCAGAGAAAGAACTCTGATAATGAGAAGAAGAAGACGACGACGACGAAGAAAGAGTGGTGGTGAATCGAGGATTTGGCTGAGAAGAGAAGCCGAAGAGGTGCCCATGCGAATACGGCCCGATCGACGAGAACGTGCTGCCGGCGGCGTACGTTAGCCCCGACGCCGCCGCTGCAGGAAGAAGATGTTCGTCTTCCTCTGGACTTCTCTGCAGCAGCTGGGCGTACTGCAGCAGGTCTGGGTAGGCGGCGGGCGGAGGAGGGGGATGGAAAGGAGGTGGCGCCGGCGTGGGGCGTTGGGGGGAGAGGAGGTGGGCGACGCGGCCCTGGACGCGCTCGGGGAAGTTGAGCTTCGCCTTGGCGCCCTTGAAGCGCAATGCGGCCTCGTCGTAGGCGGCGGCGGCGTCCTCGGCGGTGTCGAAGGTGCCGAGCCACACCCGCGCCGCCTTCTTCGGGTCGCGAATCTCCGCCGCCCACTTCCCCCACGGCCGCTGCCGCACTCCCCTGTAGCGCCGCCGCCGCCTCTGGCTCCCTGTCACCATTCTCAATTCATGTCAACGGAAAATCAAGCCGATCGATCATGGTGCGAAACTGCCCGGAATTAATTCGATCATGATTAATTCATGGCGCAATTAATTCGGATGCTAAAACCAGATGAAATCAAACCAATTAATCTCCAAAAACATCAAATCAACAAACACAGACCTTCATCATCTTGGGCCAGGCGTGGCGGCGGCCCTGCTTCCTGCACTCCACAAAAACTCTCCGCCACCGGCTGCGATCCGGTCGCCGCCGGTGTCTCACCCCCTTCCTCGCCTGCGCGGGAGCTGATCACGCGCGAGAGAGCCGACACCATGGCCAAGGTGTCCTCGTCGGCGCATGCCAACGAGAAGTCGACGCGCCGATCGCCTCCTCCTCCTCCCTCCTGAACCGCCTTCTCCTCCTCCTCCTCCTCCAAGTGGCCGTCGGGAGGAAGAGGCCTCTTCTCACGCCTCCGATCCACCTTCAATAACTCTCTACCTCGATGACGAGATTGAACTAACTATAAATACAACGGAAACAGAGCAATTAAGAGAAGAAGCAGCTGCAGGCGGCCATGGGAATTAAGCAGAGTATTGCAAGTTAAAGCTGAAATGGATTGCCATATATAGGAATAGGATTGCGGAGGAGGAGGAGGAGAAGAAGAAGTTTAATAGCTTAATTAATTTGACGACTAGTTTATATATAATTAAAATACAATTTGAATTCTACTATAGATTAATTAATATTTTAAGGGTTGGTTTTTTTTTTTGTAAACTGTATTTTTAATTTATTCTATATATGAAAAAGGAATACCGAGTCGGATTCTTTCACTATCAGTATGGAATAAAACATGCTAAACAAAATCTTTTTCGTATAAAACCTACTTGATTTAAATCGAGAAAAATCACACACGAGATAGGAACCGTTGACAATTGAATTCAATTTTTTCCAACGAGATAGTAGTGTTCTTTTTAATCTCTCAAAATGAAATCGATCGCTTCTAAACATATATATGGAGCAATAGTAAAATTAATATTCAAAACAATAAATAAGAGAAACAGATAAATTATATTTTAAATTTAATCGATAGATAAATTAAAATGAATGACAGTCTATCTATTATTTTTTTAAAAAAATACATTCATTAACATTTTAAAAAATTGTTGATGATATTATTTTCTGTAAAAGAAAGAGGAAGACTCTGCTGTGAATGCAATGTTTCTCCTCCTGAACAACAACACGCGTGTTCTCTGAACACAATTAGTCCTTGCATGGTTTTTTAGGCAGTTCTTCATGGCCCATGCAAATGGCTTTGGCCTTTGGCTTACCATTTCAACCATTTCTCTTTATCAGATTCTAGTTTTGGATAAATAATGAAGGGCAAAAATCACATGAGCTTCAGTCATTTATAAAATCAATCGTATAGACATTTCATTTTTTATTAAAATCAAATAGGCATTCTTTCAATTATTTTATTTTGAAAATATCCCTTGACTTGGCATGGTTATAGCAGCTACTAGAACGTATTTAGGATAAATTTAGGATTTACACTACGTAGAAGATATTCAATAGCTCTGCTATAATATATTTAGATAAGTTTAAAGTTTAGGACTTATTTAGGATTTACACGAAACTATCCAATAGTTACTATAACATATTTAAGATTTAGGGTTTAGAATTTAGGATTTAGAGTCTTTGAATAATATTATATCAAAATATGATTTACTAATTTAGTCAAAATTATTTAAACTTCATTAAAATTATTTTAAAGAAAGTTATTATGTAATTGTTATAATTCTAAATTCTAAACATAATTTAAATACATTGTAATAGCTACGGGATAATTTTTATATATTATATCAGTAATTTTTATGAAATGTAAATCTCAAACTTATTCTAAATATATTGTAACATTGAATCAAGAGGTATTTTTAGAATAAAATAATTGATGAAGCACCTATTTAATTTTTTAAAAAAAGATGTTAATTTAATATTTTTCTTAATTTGGGGCGCCCTTAATAAATAATATCAAATCATTGTAAATTATAAGTTTGATTTTTTTTTCTTCTTCTTGTCAGTGAATTTTGAAGGTTTGGTTTTAATTTACATGAAAGGCCTTTAATTAGTTATATATTAAAGGTAAGTACAAATTAGTAATCATATATTATATTACATTTGCGGAACAAATCAACATTCAAGGTTGAAGATGGAATTAGATGCGTACAAGTTAATGATTCTGTGACAAGTATTCCTATGACTAAGTTTTTTCTTGTTAAGTCCATTTAATTTCTAAGCTAGTTAAGGTTATTTTATCTCCTAATCCATCTTAGAAAAATGTGTGTGCTTGGACTTTTGCCAAATCAAAAATTGTCAAACCTTGGAATAATCTACTAAGCCGAACACTAAGCGTTATAAATAACGTATTCATATACAATTCACTATGTCTTTTTATTAACATGTTATCGAAAAAAAATCCATTTTTTCAAAGTGGCTCTCTATGACGATGCTACCTAAACCTCGATTGGCCCCTTGTACTCACTAGGGTTCACCGAATTGACCATTCTATACGGGCGGGGTTTGATTTTGGTATGCGGAAGCAAACCTCTTGTTGTACCGTGAAAATTCTTCTATCATGTGAGATGGTAGCCTTTTAGCGAACGGAACCTTATAGTGGCTTTAGAAAGGTATAGCTTTACCTTTGTCTTCGAAAGACTTATAGGGTAGAGGAGCTTATTCTTTCTTTTACTTTCAATTCATTTGCAAAGAAATTACCCAAAGCGAAACTATCAAAGTGAGGAAATTAAACATTTGTTATTGCATACACTTTTGAAGCTACTCATGCATGAAAAAATGGACATAAATTTATCCATCATGAAAGTTACGTAGTGTCTGATCAATCACCTCCAAAATTAATCGACAAAAAATTGAAAGCTACGTAGTGTGGCTCTTTTCTTTCTTCTTTCAATACATTAATCAAATGCAAGAAACATGTGGCTTCAAACTTTTTTTATATTTTTATTTTTTGTTTTCATATTTACCTCAGAGAACATATCTATATGCCGGAAACCTATTAGCGAGTTGGCCGGCATATCTACTGACCTAATTAGATTTAGGTCAAACTTTCAATACACTAATGATTATAGCTATTTGAGGCAAGTTAAACGCCTACTGAGTCGAAATTTTTCGACTCACTTAGTCTAGATCGATAATCTTGGTTACAACTCCACACACCTAACAAGCAAATATGTGACTTGTCCCAATTGACAATTTGGACATGAGTCTGGGTCTGGTTCGACGTATATCATATCAAAAATTTTGGTATAGAAAAACTATATACTGATATTGTATCTAAAATTTGGTATATCGGATTTTAATATGGTATAAATTCTATAACCGTTCATACAAAAAATTTCAATATATGGTACGGTATTGATACAATACTGTCTTTACCAAAATTATAAAAGAAAAAAAAATTATGTTTGCTCAATTGTCTAATGATTAGAGAATAAATCATCTTAATCAAGAAAGCATAAATAACAAAATGATAAAGAGAAGTATGGATAGTGGCTATCTTCTTCAAAAACAACAAAAACATATCTCTTTAAATCCTAAACCCTATAAAAATTTGATAAAAGACTTTCGGATCTTAATTAAAAAATAATTTATAAGAGAATTTATTCGGTATTTTGATATATACCAAAATATCAAAAAATGTTAAATCTCATATCGATATCGATATTAAAAAATTTGATACGGTATAATATATATCAAAATTTTGATATATTATTAATATTGATATATTCTTCTGTAAAAAGGTATTTTTCTCACACGGTTGACCCCACGATATTTGTGAGGAGGTAAATCGAAAAACTATAGTTGATCACGACGGAGAGGAGCCGAGATTCAAACCCTTATCCTGCTCATCCCAACTCAGTTATATCTCGAGAGCAATATTAATACATTCGATGTTTGTCAATATGGTATGTGTGGTGTATCAAAATTTTTTATATTTTTTCCACCCTTACGTCCTACTTTTGCCATCCACCTCATTAAACCTAAAGTGAGCACAAGATCCAAAGAGATTATAAAATTGAGAAAGCTTTAAATTAAGGAGTTGCAAGTCAAGTCAAAATTTTGTTTCTTCGTATATAAATGTGTGTTGTTCATATCACTGGAAAGTTTAAAACGAAGCATGTGTTATAATTAAGACCTGCTATCGTGGAACATGTTTTTGTTTTTGATGCAATTAAGGCAGACTTAAAGGGATTGGTCGGTTTGACTTTTGTGGTTTAGACAAAGTAAAGGAGTAGATTTTGATACGACTAAAAAAGGAGAAAAGAGTTGATTTCGATGTGTTTGTTGCATGGCATGAATTAGGTTTCATGTCAAAGAGAAGGATGTCAAGGAAGTGATCAAGAAAGATCTTAAATAATTAAGCCTGTCTGTAAGGTCTAAGAGAAAATATTTCATGGAGTTCAAATAATCATGATCTTGGTCAAAAATAACAAGGATAAAGTATTAGAATACAATTTTGAGCAAACTGTGTGGTATAAATTACTTACATTACCGCGATAATTTTACTCATTTCAACTCTTCAAAGCATTGTCATGCGAGTGGAACATAATCGACTCTGTGCAATCTTCATATCTGAGACCAAAAACAATGAACTTTTGCTCCAAGGTAAAAATTACAACAAAAAAGAGAAGAAAAAAAAATTGAAGTGTGAAAGATGAGATGGCAGAAGAAAAAAAAAGAGAAAAAAGAATCAAATAGGTCAGTCAATATCCATTGGCAAAGAAAAAGATCCATCAATATCCCTCGACTTTATGTAACTCATTATCTGTCCGGGTAATTCAGCAAGAAGTGTCTGAATCACTGATATCTCACCACCTGCATGATAATGGATTAATGAACAATCAGAATTTTTCCACATCTGGTTTATAGACATTGCTTTATGAAGAGAGCAAGAAATATCCTTGCGGCTTCTGCTTGGTGTTGCAAGATCCAGCAAGATATGTTAATAATGTTTAGAATGAGACCAAAAAAAAAGGAAGGGATAATGGCATTTTTGGCATTCCACAAATAAGAATGGTTCTCAGTACAGAATTTTCATCCATTTGTATTGAGAAAGTGTGTAAACACAATAGTTCAATCAACATCAGTTGTTTAGGACTACCTCATTTAATATTTACTGACTAATTAAAATTATTAACAACAATTCAAAAACAAGGATCTGAATTATTCATTATAAACTTCTCCGATGCACAGCCAATAATTGCAGTTAGAGTTTAACAGGATTCCATAAAGTATGTGAAAGAGTATCCATGTATAGTTCGAAGTCACTTGAAAAAGAAATTGGTGCATCTACAACTTTTCAGGTTTTCAAACGAGACAATCTTGGACGTTAATCTGGGGTTATAGAAATTAAGAGCTAGCTAAAAGTATATTCCCTGAGTTGTACTAGTTTCCTATTTTAAAAAGATTGTCCCGTGAGTTGTAATAGTTACAAGTATATACCCTTTTAGTTCAAAGAACCAGAAACAAAACAAATTATTTCATCTGCACAGAAATATCTAATAAAGGCAGGTTCAAATAATATCAGTGAAAAGAGAGGACCGAAGTTCCAAGCAAATGGTATTGGAAACATAACCATGCATACTTTTCACATCACGCATAGCAGCAAACTGCACTATGGACCGTGTTGCTACTCTCCCAGTCAAGCTCTCTATTCGCTCACCTTTATCCGCATCTAGCATCTGCAGAGAATGAACATCAAAGGATTATGATTGAGGAACAGAAAGTTCACAATAACCATTAGAAATATTTGCAAAGAATGTTATGTTTCCTATTATCAGTTAATCGTAATATAAGACGGTGTTTAAACTAAGCAGACAGAGAAATCTAAAGATAAGTGGATGTTTAGATCTCTGAAAACCACCTCCATCTCTTTGAAATCAGCCCCACCAACTCCAACAATGAGAATTGACAAAGGTAAATCAGAAGCCTTTACCAGTGCATCTTTAGTCTCCTGCAAATCAGTAATCACGCCATCCTGGAGAAACATTTTGCATTATTAAAATACAATCACAACAATTTGGATATAAAATATTTAAAGTTACATACTGTGACTATCAGCAATACAAAGTACTTTTGTTCACTATTACTCAGTGACTGCCCAGCAATTTGTGCAGCAGCATTAATTACATGGCCAAAAAGGGTAGGGCCAGCCAATGATACATTCCGTAGAGCACTTATATAAGCTGACATTATACCTTGAATACCTTCTACCTGAATAATTAAATATGATCAAGATCTGGGACAACATTCCAAGGTGATACAGCAACAACTTTAGAGTTAAGCTATGGACAGAATAGAACCCCACAACAAGGCAAAATCTAACAAAATGTAGAGTGTAAAACAGATAATAGATTTTTCTTAACAAATCAGGTTGTTGGAGCACCTCAGGCTGATAAGTGCTTCCGTTTAGGTTAAAACAATGAGAAACAGGACCATCAATAGGCCTTGCTCCAAAGCCCCAGGCAGGAAAGCGTTTATGTGCATCATAATGCATCAATACCTCTCCAACTTCTAGGATTGCCTGCAAGGACAAAAGGCAAAAGTACTGCATCTCTTCTAAAGCAATGAACGTGACAAAGAGACTAAAACAATATTGAAATTCGTAAAATAGTGGCTCACTCTCTGATAAGCATTTGGCCGACCTGAGGGGTCAATGTAGTGCAACGAATCAGGTAGGCGCGGATTTCCATTTGAGGCTGACAGAAAAGAAGTCTGTCAGATTACACAGATTGCAAACTGATGCTAGGTCAAACTAGCAATTATAAAATAGAAGCTATCTACATCAGGTGACACAACTAATATACCCGTACCTGTGAAATCAATTGCAACCATCAGATTCAGTTCACATCCTTCCGAGATATAATCCAAGAAAGTTTTAGTTTTGGATCGTGAAAATTGTTCCACAAAAATCTGGCTTTTCAACACCTGTATAAAATAATGAGAATCAAATAGAGAAATTATTGTATAACTAGCATCTAGAAAGAAAAAAAAAATCCATCATAGTCATCATAGTTCAAGGACACCTTTCCTCACCTTATCCTCATTATCATGAGGTAGAAGGAGACTCTCCCCATGATGATTTTGGTGAAGCTTTTCTAGTTCAGCTAATGATTTAACAACCTTTCTGTCACGAACAAAAATAGATTAAATCTTCAACTGATATCATGAAGATCTAATTATTCTAACAATCATTTAACCGTCATGTAACAGCAAACACTATACTGGTGTAACTACAAACAAGCATGCCTTTTATATTGATAAAGATGAGAAAATGAGAGAGAGAGAGAGAGAGAGAGAGAAGAGCAACTTCACATAAAGAGGTTGATAATACATTACCCAATCAGATCATGTTTGCCAGTGCTGCTGAAATTAAAACACTCTATAATGAGAGGGTTTTCCTGCAAAAAGCTCTAACAAAATGAGACAGCAAAAAGATAAATAATAATAATAATAGAAGAATAATAGCACAGAGATCAGTACTTCACTAAAAGTTTGCTGAAGATTCACAATAATTGGTTTCCACATTGGATTGCGATCATTCTTTTTCACTTCAGTCTTGCAAATTGGCGTAAGTACTCCATCCTCAGTTCTAGAAATCAACAAGAAAGGGTCCTTTGACAATCAATGAAAGAAGCATCAGTAGATATCAAACATCTCCCATGAAGTGATTTTCAAAAGTGATCAGATGCTTACACTTTTTGAGAAGAGATCTTTGTTTTCTAACTCCGAACAGCGTAACACTATTTCTATAATCGATTTTGCACCAAGACACTCATCAACATGAACATTTAGCTTGCCTAAAGTTCTGAGATGAGTCCTATTCTTTTCTGTCTGGTCAAGATGTAGTGTTAATGATCGGGTGGGTTTAGCAACTACCTGTAAGAAATGAAATACTTTATCTTAATTCATTTAATGAAAGTATTATAAGTGGTGATGGAAAAGAGTTGCGTGCATTCACATACTTTTAACATTTATAGCCAAGAGGATAGGCTTACTCCACTACAGATTATTGGTCGAGTTGATTACTCAGGTTATGGAACAAGATGCAATTAGGTATCAATTACCACACTGCTGGCGTTCTTCTTTGATGATAACACAAACTGTTTAAAGTTAAACTGTTCCAAAAAACTAAATAAAATAAGGAATAAAAAGAGGAGAGCATCATGCAATCAAGCTATATCAATAAGAACTTCAAGTTTTTCTTTTTCAATATTAGATTAATTTTTTTTTATTTTTCTTCAGTTTCTCTACACTTAGAGCAAACAATCACCTTCATGCCCTTTAGATGCAACAGTTACATTTTATCAGAAATTATTTACACTTTGTATCAATGCATTGAAAATATTAACTTAAATTTCCGCACTAATTTAATGAGGATAGTCATAAATAATAGTCTGATAACTAGAAGAAACAACACAGAAAATCTTATGTCATCCATACTCATCCAGAACAGTGTTCACAATATCATACCTCAGAGAGAAGACAACTCGCTTCACCTAGAAGTTGTTGCTCTTCCAACTTAAGCATCTGAATGGAATGAAAACTCTCATAACATACTATTTTTAAGTATCAACTAATAAGAAATAGCTGATAACAGATAGCACTCAACAAAATCATATATATGAACTTAATTAGAGTGAGAGCAATTTAGTTGTCCAAGTATTTTGTAGTGGAACCAAGCAACACTAAGAATTTCAATAACCAAAACTAATAATTGCTTTATTATGTATGCATGTTGTTCAAATATGCTAAATTTTGTATTGATTAGAGTGGTCACGTAAGATCATACCAAAGGAGGAAAAAATGAACAAGAAAAACAACTACTTATCCTTTGTGACACTTGTGCTATTGTCACATTTGGTGATCTCACAAACTTTTGACTAGACTAAAAAACAATAATAGCAGAGAAAAGAAATGCACAAATAAACTTGCTAATCCTTAAGAAAACTTACAAATACAGAATTAAATATATCTTACTGTTAACATATCTACTGTAAGATTTTATGTCTCTAACTGCAAAAGTAATTCTCTATTGTGGTATCCAAAAACCCAATCATTACCTTCTCTGGCACATGATGAAACTGTGAGTCAATGTCAAAAATGCGAAACCTGTAAAAATATTTGTATGCAGATGACATGAGCTAAAATAATTATGAAAAAAATTATATAATATTCAAGTGGAAAAAAACTGTATAATAATTTGGATCAGAGTTTCCTAAAATTATACTGACAGTTAAAGATACTTACACTATATGTTGCAGAACCTCAAATTCATAGTTCATGATAACCTTTCCAATCCATGCTGGATTTACTGTATTTAGAACCACTTCAGTCCGACCAATCTCTACAAGATTCCCATCTTTTTGTTTGGCATAAACAACAGCTAAAGGATCACACTATACAACAGGTTAGATTCGTGAAGATCTACAATTTATCTTCTAAATAACAAATGCTGAAATATTAATCATTAGTAAAAGAAGCACAATGGTTTTTGCAGATCCATAAAAACAACATAAAATCCAAACTATGAAAACCAATAAAATCTGTCATGTAATACTAAAATTAATAACATTTGTCATGGCACTTCTATACCACAAGATTTAATCAATGTACCAAAATACAGAGATATATAAAGCTAGCTGCAATTTTGAAGCATAAAGAACAGGATGGCTCATGCAAATAACTAAAGAAGTTTCTAGATCAAAAAGAAGAGAAAAAGAGAGAAACAGATGGCAAAGCCAACCTAAATATACATACGCACCAGTAGGTATTATGTATTAAGCAAAGGGAATCAATCCTTTAAGATGAGGAACCACAATTGCTTCTCTTCAAGTGCAAAAGAGCATTTTGGTTACCATGCAGATAGGAAGTCATCAAATCGAAAAAGGGAACAACATTTAAGCAAAAAAAAGCATGGTGAAAGAGTGGTGAACATGGATTTCTAGGTCATTCCATTGCATAACGTCAAGCAGATGTTATTTACTTAATTTTCAAAAGTCAAGATGGTAAATTCTAATTTTTAGGAAAGTTAACATACCTGTGGCAGTGCATCAGAGTCACTCAAGTTTGAAGCAGATAGAGACAGCTGTTAACCATGTTGTTGAGAAAAGTTTCATTAGTCTCTAGACACAAAACAATAAATCAATCTTACTGGCAAGGAGTTTACATGATAAAAACTATTAGATAACGATCGATAAGATAACTGATTATTCAGAAGATCACCTGATGCAATCCAAGATTTGGGGATAAATTTAGGGGTTCCTTTAAATATATTTTTTAAATTTCTACAATTCTATTGAATTTGAATAATTGTTTAAATGTTTAAAGTTGTTTAGATTTTTAGAAGATATTAGAATTTTTTGGGATAATCTAGGTTGCTATTTTACAAATAATTTGTCTTATTTCGAGTCTATAAAAAAAGATTAGGATCCTGTGTATTTGATTAGGTTTTCAGTTTATTATATTTTTTCATCCTCGATAGTAAAAAATTTGAGCTTCTGGCAGCATAATTTGTTAGTTTTACATCGCCGTCCCACAAGAAAAAAAAACTTGAAAATAATTCATGTTGGTCAACCGCCTCAATTCAAAACCACAATTTAAGAAGTATAACCATAAACATTATAACTTTTGCTACTATATTCTACACTCTCTTATGTGAAGAATATTCTGTCATGTACTTAGCTTCTCGTAAGCTTCCACCTCTCTAAAATGTTCTACTTTATACCATTATTTTCAAGTTTTTTCATATCTGGATAATTCTAGGAAGCTGATTATCACAAAGCTTCCTAGCTCTCTAGAAACATAGAAGTTGGCTAGGGAGGAAGTGACTGCAAGAAGCGCATGTCAAGCAAGTAAGAAGAGCTCACAAGTATATAGAGCAAGAGTGAGTTAAAAATACACGATATACTCGTTAGCGAGAATTGTAGCATATGTGTGCTTCGTTAACAAGGAGATGTTGGAGTTGAGAGCCCCAAGAAGCATGTGGGTGAAGAAGTCTTCAGATGTAGCAGAATTGGAAAGAGATTTGATCGACAAGAGCTTGAAGAAATGAAGTGTTGACCTTAGGCATGACATGACACCATCCAAGAGGAGGAAGAGAGGCAAAGGTTGATCATTCTAAAAGTTGACACTATAGATAGGAGGTATAGATCTTAAGAAGAAGCTTGAAGAACTACCCATGCTTAGTTGCAACTAATTCAAACAATGGTGTTTGTCCAAAAGATGGAAAAGGGATCTTTGTAATGTCAAAACTGTTGGAAGGATCTTTGTAATGCACCTAGAACTTGGCAACTCTTAAGAATGTAAGAAAGAAATGAGAGCAAGCAAGTACAAGGGGACAAGAGGTAATTTCTCCACCACTAGAGACAACTATTTAGCTTGAAAGATAGTTGTAGCATAAAATCCTTTGTAAATTAATCCTTCCATATTAATTCAATAACTAGACCTGAATTTTACTAGTGACACAGCGTATTGGTATTTGAAAGTTTTGAATTTCTTTAGTCCCACATGGCGGGTTCAAGAGAAGGGATTTTGGCCTAATTTTTTTAATTAATCAATATTTTAAAAGGATCATTACCTTTCTTCAAGCCTTCTTTTTCCAAGAGTTAAATTCCTTGATACAACCTTTAAACAAAATTTTCTGACTATATTATGGTTTCCTGATTCATTCGTTTTTTTACATCAAGAAAAAAATGAGAGAAATAGTTTTTCTTTCTCTTTCTTTGAGGCTTCTTGCAAAGAGTTTAATACCACTTTCATTTTTCATTTTGAAGTGCACCTACACCACTTATTGGTTGTCAGATCCAAAGAGTCGGTTGCTAAATTCATTGCATCATCGGAAAGTAATATTTCTCTAATAATCTTTCAAACTTTAATTTTGCAATCATTTTTTTAGTATTATCTATTATATGCATTTAACCTTTCCTAGTGGATTTTTGGTTTTGTGCTTAAGCACATCTCTGTTATATTCTGCTTTAACTTACAGAGAATTCAATGAAGATTCAAAATAATCAAATTGAAAGTAAATAGTTGGGACTAACACAGTTTGGTAACGGTTATGTTAATTAATACTGGTTATCAGTTCGCAATCAGTGAGATATTATCTTTGAATTTGAACTCCAGCTTCATATTCAGAATCCAAAAATAAAGTGAAAAGTAATTTTAGTGCGCAAGTTTACTCTTGCTCTTTGCTTGTTTTCACAAGGAATAGTTTCTTATCAAAGCGAACTTGCTTGCCCTGTCTGATTTCACATTCCAATTGTTGCAACTCACTTTCATCCACAATTGATTTACATGTTCCCCATTCCAATTATACATCATGTTGGGCATAATTAGATAATAATATTTCACAATAGTTGTAACTCAAACACAGCGAACAACCTATCGAGACTGCATTGCCTACTACAGTGTCGAGATCTACTGACAAAACAAGAAAAAACATCTCGAAGCAGTTACGATACAGCACTACTTTGATATCAAAAGGAGATAAACTACTGATTTGAAACATCTCTTTTACTTCCCTATCCAGTCTCGCAGAGATTCAAAGCAACAAAGAAAGAAGAGAGGGGTAGCGATCTAGGGTTGTAAGCTGACAGATTTAGGCAGGAGCACCAACCTCGATCTGGGTGAAAGGAATACGGGATCCTCGAGACGCGGGAAAGATGTCTGAGGTACCGACTGCACCGTCGCTATTCATCCCGGCGCCAAAAGCGGCGCCGTGGCCCGGGCGCAGGCCGTGGCCATCTTCGGAGAAGCAGTTGCCCATGGGACGAAATCCACCCTCTCCGAGAGAGAGAAGGAGGAGGAGGAGGAGGAGGAAAAGGGGAGGAAGAAGGCGGTTCCTACGGCGCCGACGCTAGCAGAGGCGAGGCAGAAGCATTCAGAAGAGACGAAGAAGAAGGAGAAAGTAGCAGCAGAAGCAGAAGTGGGACAGCAAGCGCAGGAAAGAGAGCGGACAAATGGTGGCACTATTGGGCAAAGATTGCCTGCGACGTTCGGTACACAGTTCACTATTTACACCACTTAATTTTCTTCGTCGTAAGTGGGTCCCACTGTCTCCTGTCGACTTATGGCCACTTGGGTGGACGGGATTCGAACTAGGAAGTCCAAAAGAGAGTGCGGCAACAGCAGTTTCGTGACAAATCATTGACTTGGACCAACTGATGGACTGTTGTGGATTACAGATATGAAATCAACCTTTTTACTGAAGTTATTTACCAACCGATGCCACTGCCTGCCATAGTGCACCGTCCTTATTGGATGCGGCCCAAACTCTGTCATGGCCCAATTCAAACCCCTTTCCGGCCCAAAATCATCCGCCGTCGGATCCTTCTTCAGCTCGAATCATAAAGTGATCTACGGAATGCCAAAATATTTTCCAATATTTAAATTTTATTATGTTTATTTTTGTTCAAAAAGTGATATACGGAATGCCAAAATATTTTCCAATATTTAAATTTTACTATGTTTATTTTTGTTCAAAGGTCTCAAGATATACATTCAACTACGTTTCTAAGTTAAGTAACTTTTAAGATAGTTGATTACTATGAAACAGATTATTGAAATGGACAAGAATTAAATTTTGATGAAGCTGAAATAATACCCTTCCTATAATGACCAACTGTAATTTCTCAATTTACCTCCTCATAGATGATAGGCCAACCATGGGAAATCACTGTAATGACAGATTCTACTTTTTATACTAAAAGTAAGTTAAGTAAAAGAGATTCAATAGAATGAAAAAAAACTTCAAGGCAAAAGAACACAAGAATCTGGGCATTTAACATGAAATGGACAACGATCGACACGATGCTTATGGACCAGCAAACATCCAGGCAAATAATGTTTCTTGAATCAAGAACCTTTGTTCTTCTTGTGTGATTTCATCACATAGAAACAGGTAACAATTATGCCTACTAGCTAACAGGACAGGCCGATGGCAATCTATCAGCTGAGGAAATTTCGAGCAAAATATCGATGATCATACTTGACCACACTTTCGCAAGCATGCGACTCCCTCTTCCTGGTATTCTTGCCTTGTTATCCAGAATTCAGGTGCGTCCTGCACAATACCAACTCCTCAGCAGTAGGTTTTATGAAAATTTTTAATCGGCCAGGCGAAATTGAGTTCAATGCAATGTATTAATGCAGACAGTTTTCTGTGATTCGTATAATCCACACGAAATTAAAGGAGCCACCGAGGAGGATATAGAGAACTGATGAGTTTTGTTAGGGCTCAAATTTTGTCAGTAATGTACTACAACCAAAATGCAGGTGGGATGTTACCTTCATGATTCCAGCAAGAACTGCACCTCCAAGGTAAACCATGTGTTTCCTTCGTGGGGGATCCTCGATTCTCAACCTTAGTTTCTGCCAAGGTTCAGGAGAAATCATTACAATATGCACCAGAAAATTTTCCGAGAGGAGGCTTTACAGATTCTACAAGTTCATAATGTGGTTGTTGTGTGTGCACGCTGTATATAAATCTATTCTAGCAACATAAAATTTCTTATTTGAGGGCGCGTTCACAGTATGATATTGTGATCAAATTTAATATGAAGCCTGAATGGTCTACAAAATTCACATAGTTAAAGCATTGCAATGAAAACAGCGGACTGAAACGCGAGTGATTAAATAGTGGTAAAACATGACGAAAGGCAAGTTTGATTTCCATACATCAACTAAATTGTGAAATAAAACAGCCTAGAGAACTTCTTGTATGGCAATTTGACAATGTTTAGTGAAAAGAAATAACGGCAATATGAATGGCAATTTAACTATGTTTGGAGAGAAAACAGTGTGGTAATATTACCTTCAATCCATCCTTATTTCCCTTGAGCACTACTTCAAGATAGCGATCAAGAATTTCCTTCTCTAAGCTGTTAAGGAAAACAAAAAAGCAGACATTATCCGAATGATGATTATGATGATTATAGATTATAGGAGGCAAATAGGTTCCTAGCCATATACACATATTGCAGTTATTATGTTACAGTAGGTGACGGAAAGAATTTAATAGTTCTCTTTTAAGAGATGGCAACTTATCAACAAATCACCTGTCACTGAACCAGGAATATCACCATCTATAGTTTTCAGTACAGTAATAACATATTTGTGATTTTATTAAATCTGAGTATAAATGAAATGTATTAGACACTTTTTAATAGTGAGTAAGTGCAACATAACAGTGAGATCAATGAAATAACAAAAAATAATACCATTCATAAAATGAGCCTAGTCCGCAATGGGTAAGCCATTTACATCATGCTACAAATGAACTTATTTTTATTCAGCTAAATGCAATAAGAATCTTTTTTATTTATTAGGGAGGAATTGCTTTTCTCAACCTCAAATTTCTTGATAAATGTCCGTTTTACTGATTAGAGTTTCTTTGACTAGGGATGTAAATGAACCGAACGTTTATGAACAAGTTTAGTATTTGGCTTGACAAGTGCTTGTTTATATTCGTTCAATTAAATAAACAAGCATGAACAACTCGTTAAACTAAACAAATAAGCTTGAACACGTGTTCAACTCGTTAACGTTCATGAACAACATTCGTGAACAATATTTGTGAACTATGTTCATCAATAAAACTCTTATCAACATGCTAAAGAAAGAAAGAAAATTTCAAAATGAATAAATAAATTTGTATTATCAAGCTCAATAACCAACCAAACAAGTTTAAAATGTAAAAGTTTCAAACAATCAAACAAGTTTGAATTGAGAGTTTGATAACATCTAAACAAACCAAGCTCAAGCCAAGCTTGAATAAGCTTAAGCTCATAAAAAAGAAACCAAGTCAAGCTTGAACAATCATTTCAAAAACTTGGTTCATTTAAGGCTCGGCTTGGCTTGATTATCTTATCAAGCAAACTTGAACATCATAAAACTTGGCTCAGCTCGGCTTGTTTACAACCCTAACCAAGATATTACTTATTTCTTCACAATTTTAATCAAACATAAAAGGACCAAATATTTATGGATAAGCAAACAGGACATATTGCAGATATTTGAAACAATATATATTCCAAAATACCCCTTTGTCCAAATTCATGCATATAAATTAAATGTTAAAAATATTTCTTGGGTCTTGAACTGACCGACTAGGCAATCCTGGATACATGGTACTCCCTCCACTAAGAACAATATGTTGGTAGAGCTGCGAATGTCAAATCACTAGAGTGAGCAAAAGTATATTGATAGCACAAATAGGCAATGACAATCAGAGTGAACTATTTGAAGAGAAACAAATTAATTTCATAATTTGTTAATGCAGATGAGCGCATACCAATTGAGTTTTCAGAAAATGGTGAAATGTGATGAATTATGTAATGGAGTGAATGGAGCACATCATAACTTATTTTCTTAATGATAACATGAGTAGGTTATAGAAAAGTAGCCAGCAGACAACATAATTGAGAGGCTAATCAAATTTCAGAATTTCTTGACTTTGAAGATGAAATAAATTAATTACTAAGATTGATCATGTAACAAAAATACTATATAAGCGTAAGGGCACACTATACTCTAATACAAAAAGTTTGCAGCTTTACCAAAGGATACTGTGTAGCGTGATGACAATGCAGCTTCAACCAGATGAACTTTGTGAGTAGTCCATAGACCATCAATATCAAGCATGATAATAAATACATATAGCAACTTAGTTTATCCCCGTTTATAATCTATGCAGAAAGGGGTATTAATTCATACAAATCATTAATTATTTTTTTCCCCAGTATTAACAGATTCTAGAGGGATAAGGCTTGGTTGTTGTATTAACAGATTTTAGAGGAAGCAGTTCAGCATACCATCATTCTATTGTCGATATCCATTTCCTGAATGCAGCGAAAAGCCTGGTCAGCCATCCCATCACCTTCAACATCAATAAGTTCCTATGTTATTGATCAAGTGTTAGAAAATGTCTTGAGTATATGAAAGAGATTACGAAAGATGCACAGTAGGGCAGTAAAGTGCATATACTAAATGAAAGAACAATGAAACTATATGTACAATTAACTTCCCTAGTTAATCTTATAATATTTTTGAGGAATTAAAGCTAAAAAAATAATGTTAACTACTGATAACAAGAATGGGTTGGGTGATAGAAATAGGACAACATTGTATCATGTCCAGCAAGCCTCCAGCATCTAGTTATAGCTTATATTTTACTGCAATAAGCCATTAATCAAGTGAACAAATATACATATAGATCAAAAAACCATGTTTAATGACATTGATATGGCACCAAAATCGAGCAATCTCTCATAGAGAACAAAAACCACAAAGAGGAACATCGTTAAACTAAAGGTGATTAACCTGCAGGAATTCCATCCTCCCTTTTAAAGACTTCAACCAAAAAAATTGAAAGAAATAATCCTATCTACACCTTAAGGGACTCACCCAAACTTGGAAAAGTTCCCTATCTAAACCAGATGATTAGAAAAATCAAAAACTACTTTAATTACCTAGTTCTTCCAAATAAAAAGACCTAGCAAAACAAACTTTTACAAAATCTTTTAAAAAAATTAAATTCCTAATTTGTGTCAGAAACCCAATGATAATGAAAATGAAAATTATTGCATATGGAATTCAACAATAAATTGATTTTCCTACAACTACAAGGAATTGACAACAGTAACTGTAGGGGAAAAAAAGAATAATTGAGTCAGACAAGTTCTGTTGAAACAGAAATCACTAGTTCTGACAGAAATCACTGACAAGTGAAGTGAAAATACAAAGAGATATTTAAAAAACGTACTGGAGTAAATAGAGCCTCAGGAGCTTGAAACCGCTCTGTTCCTACTTTAATAACTCTTCCATCTGGGAGCTAACAAAACAAAAATAGCATGAAAATGAGTCAGTTTACAAACATGATAATTCACAGAGGTGTTGCATCACTTGATGGAATATACTGTTTCCTGACTAATTAGATAGCAATATGCAGGTGATAAGTAATTTCACTTACAGTGTAGTTCTTGACAAGAATTGTGGTTTCGAGTCCTAACTGATACTCCCGCTTGTAATCATAGCTGCAAAATATTATTGAACATGAGAAAAAAATCAACAATAAATTGATTATCAAAATTACATATCAAGATTATTACTAAAGAGTTGACCTGATGTAACATAGCTTCTCCTTTATTTCCCTTACAGTTTCAAAATCTGCTGATTTGTTCATAGCATACCTTAAGGAAGTGGTAATAACATTAGGAGAATTGTGAGGTTGCTCATATAAGATGTTACATCATATATAATGATGACAATGGTGATAAAGCTTACCCTCTACGTGAGAGCAAATCAACAAGATACGAAGTTATGTGCCTTCCAGCTACATTCATTCTCTTTGTCAGATGTGGAAAAGAATAGCCATCAACAACCGGCACCTGTTAGCAAGGAAACATTTTTTAGAAAAAAAAACTTTCTGCATTTGCAAGTGAAATGATAATCACATGGCAAGAACATAATATATAGTCACACACTGTGCTTGACAAGTCTACAAAAATGTTATGGCATATTCAACAAGAAGCTCAAAGATACTTGAGAACAGTCATGATTCACATTTAACACGTAGTAGCATTCAAAAAGTGTCATTTGATCACATGTCTCAACCTGTGCCTTTTAAAGAACTTTGACACAAATATGAACTGCAAAGGCAGCAGCCATGGGAGAGGGAATGCTGGAGTTTGGGAATTTCTCCACCTACCAGAAATTATGCCACAAATCATATTGCATACTATAGACAAAGCATTTAAAGTAAATACAGCTTGTGATGTGATTATAACTCCTACCAAATCTGCATCAAGGAAATACATATAGTATATGTCCATTGGATATAATATATGCAATGCACTGTTAATGAGACCTTGCAGACTAGCAGGCATTCATATGTCAATACATCCAATACATAGCGCATACATCTGGACCTTCAATATAAGACTGATATAGGTTTCAGGGTACAGCCTAAAATGTTGGCCAACACGCATTTAAAACTCCAGATATTAATTTCAGAAAACCCTTTAACATACATATTAACTTAACATTCTTAACGATTGGTGCTTGGAAGACATCAAATTTAGATACAATGGGATGTGAAACCTATTCTTGGCTCAATTCTTTGGCAGCATACAAAACTATGTTTGTCGTTTTCATATCCCAATGTGTTTTCTAGACATTGCAAGCATGCAGATGTACAAGGAGAAATACAAAACATGATGGGAATCACAAAATTTGGCATAATACTAATACTAGAGATTAATTAGTTGTAGCTCCAAAAGATATAAAAATGAGAAAAAAGTAGAATAAGATGGTATGGATATGTTAAAGATGAATAATATTCTTGGAATAATATAGGTTGAAAAGTAGAAATATACTAGAGTAGGAGGTGCAAGAGGTTAACAAAAACAATTTAACTAATTTGAATATTAATGATATTGCCTTGTATTAAAGTTCAATACAGAGATAAGATCCAATCACAAATAACTAGGGAAAACATAACTTCATGTAGACAATGGCATCACAGAAGCAAACAAATGCTATTGACTCTAGTGGATTATACGTCAAGATGTTGCCAAGCCATAGTAAACAAGTTAATAAATTGAGAAATCACAATGGAGCATATTAAAAACAAGAGAATTTGTGACGATAATAAGAAAATGTTTCTCCATATCAATCCCGTATTAGAAAAATGATGGATATCAATTAAAATCATAGGTTCGTACCACATGAGTGACACCATCACCAGAGTCAATGACCAGACCAGTCAGCAACCCTATCAAAAATCTTGATCTTAGCCAAGGAAGGTGGTAGAGCTACTTATATCTTCAATAAAAAAGTATGTAATCTAAGATAATATACACTAGTAAAGAACATTTATTATTCACTGAATATCTGGTGACTATTTCAGATAAGTGCAACATGTGAGAAGGATTTATGATGATCAACCTCAGATAGCTTTACACAATCTAATAAATAGTAATGCACCTTGTGCATATAGTGTCAGAACTGCCTGGACTTGAATGAAGACACCACTGAAATTGTATTTCTCAAACATGGTCTCTATCTGCCCTATATCAAACCAAACCAGTCATAACTTGAAATATTCATCATTAGTGTAAAAATGATAAGTATACAATATAATGAAATATACACACCATTCTCTCACGGTTTTTTGAAGGATTGATAGGAGGATCTGTAAGTAATATCTTACATTCACTAGGATCTATCTGCATAGTGAAGGAAAAGCAAAGAAACAAGTCCTAGTGCCATTAGTTTAAGAGGGAACTTAGCAAAGGATCCAATAAGTGACTATGTTAGTGCTGTAATGAATGACTATTTCAGAACCTGTACAAATGTTTGTAAAGTGATTTATAAAAAACAGATTATGACTTGATAATATCCAGAGAGGAAGGCTTTTGCCTTTCCCCTAAAAACAATACCAGATTGGGACCAAATCAATTTACGTACAATACCTTCAATTCGCTGTAAAATGCATGATCCCATACATGTTCCATCTCATCCCAATTTTGTACTATCCCATTATTGACAGGATAAGATATATCCAGTTGGTGCCGAAATTCCGCACAAGCAGATCCCACAACAATATCCTAAATAGGAGGAAGGACTAATAAAAAAAAGTAAATAAATGTGAAGAAATCCAGGAAAGTTTCATGAAGGTTGTAGATACCATGGTAAGACTAAAATCTATAAGACCTAAAAGTTTCATGTAGAACAAGGAATCCTTCCTCTCTATCAACTTGGGTATAGCAAATCATATATAATTATATATCATAGAAGAAAAAAGGAAAAAATAAAGTCCAGACCGTTAATTCTTGCTCCACTCGTGATTCTTCATATCTAAGCAATGGCCTTCCAACAACACAAGGGAATACAGATGTCGGAAAGTTATCTCCAGCAAATCCACACTTTACATACTGCAATTATATTCAAGAAAGTTGCAAGATCATATAGCTTGACCAGAGAACCAGCAAACTCAATGTGATACAATGAAGTAGAGACAATCATAGTTGATGGAACCATATGGAAGAGTGATTACCCCCGTGCCATTGTCGCATACTACAACCTTTCGGTTGTCCATTCTTCGCTGCTCCAAGCTAGTTTCTCCACCACTATGTCCTCTCTTCACACTACTACAAGTAGAAACTCACAATGTAAAAGGTTACTTTTTTAAGTAACGGAGTTAATGTAATTGAAATATGTTAAGGAAGCATGGAAGGATGAAATTGAAACGAATAGGATATGTTTGAGAATCCAAAACTTTTAATAATTTTCTTTTCAAAGAAATTAAAAACTTTGAGATGGAAATTTTCCATTTTCATGAAAAAAAACGTTTGGTATAACCCAACAAAAAGGTTTTGAATGAGATAAAAATTATAAAAGCTTGTTTGGAAAAACAAATTCTCACTTTTTATGCCAATCTTTTAATGAAAAAAACTTATAGCTCCATTTAATGATAATCTGAGTTTTGTTAGATCCGAGTTATTTTCTCAAACAGACCAGATTGAATGATAATTTGAATGATTATTGCTCCGTTTAATAATAATCAAAATATTTCAATCACACAAGGAAACACATTACCTCCACAGTGGAAAAGAGAATTCTATAGAGGGCGAAACAGAAATGAGGAGCACCCCAAACTATATTTCATTCTCAAACAAGACATAAGAGTAGAAGAATACAGACACGAAGAGGAAAGCAATCCTCTGTGTGAACAGAGGAAAGATGAAAAATAACTTTTATCCGATCAATCTGTTTGATACAGATCTAACAAAACAACTACCTGACTAGTTGGATCGGTCGCTAAGATACCAAAACCAATGTAGGTAAGCATACGATGCCACCATAGGTCAAAGAAAACAAAGGAAGAATCCTTAAAGGCATAACCCGATATGCCTAACAGAAGTCATATACACATCTCATCCACAAGACAGAATTAGGAAATAGAAGCTCAAATCTATCATAAAAGCGAAGCACAGACTGAATCCTGAAGCTCATATTGTACTCACCGTGGAGACAAAGAAGATGGGAGAAGTTGACACTGAAACTCGGATCTCAGATTGTCGCCGCCCCGAGCTCCAAACCCTCGCCGGAAACAGGGCACCGAGCTCGCCAATCGCAACTGAGAAAAAAAAAACACGGCGAATGGGCCGTAGTTGTTCCAATATATTAAAATAAATTAATTTAATTAAAAAATATTATACATAAAATATTTTTTTATTAATTTTTTACTAATTTAGTTTATATTATGTAAATTTAATTAAAATTATTTAAATATTTTTGAAACCATCTTAAAATAATAATTTTATAATAATTTAAAATTTTAAAATTAATATTAATTAAATTTAAATAATATTGACTAAATTATTAAATACTTTTGATCAAATAGTTATAGTAGCATAATACGGATATTTTTATTAAATAAATATAATGGGATTGATGCGAAGGTAAGTAAGATCTATTGATAGACCTTAACTCGGTCAATAGAAACTAAGTAGGAGTGAACTATTTATATATGTTTAATTTTTATCAATTTAATAATATTGATATTAATTTTATATCGATTCATATATTAAAATACGTGTTAATCTTTAGAATTGACTATATCACATCATAAGAAAAAAAACAAGTATTATAGAACATTTCTATCATTACATAATCGCGGTGAGATTTCTCAAACAACTTTGTCTAAAAACTATTATTAGTTATTATATTTAATTTTTATCAATTTAATAATATTGAACCTCATGTTTTTAGCTCTCAAACCGAGATTTTTTGTTTTTTACACAGAAATTTAAGAACACAACTATGAACAATGGACGATCAGTCCAAAGCAGTTGAAATAACTACGCACATCCCTCGTTCTACAAATCCTTGTCATTTTATTATTATTTATTTTCTTTTCCCTCCTTCACGCACAGCAAATGAGCATCTTGGCTTCAAGCTGCCTCTGCATGTTCACCTTGGCAATGAAGTCTTCCACTCTTCTGTTGAGCTCCTCCGCCGGCAACGATCCTTCTCCTTCCACCTCCTCCTCCTCACTAATTTCCTCTTCTTTCTCTTCAATCAAAGCCTCCGCTTTAGCTGCATCAGCGAGACCTTCCATTTCCTTCTCCTACAGCTCCACCATGGCCAAGCTCTGCGCACGTTGGCTCTTCACGAGGTACTCCTCGTAGAGCTCCACTCGCGCCGCTGGCTTCTTCGAAAGCCTCGACTCGCCCACGAGAACGACGATTATGACATTGGAGACCATGAATACGAACTTCGGCCCGGCAGCCACGGCGATCGCTTTCGCGAAGAAGAACTTCGCCGAGGAGAAGAAGCAGGGGAGCCAGTTGGGGCTCGACATGAAGAGGCCGAGCAACACCGCGCGCAGCGTAAACTGCAGGAGCACTCGCAGGAACCGAACGCCGTTCGGCCGGCCGTACCTCTCCATGGCTTCCTGTTTCTCCGCCTTGACCGAATCCATGCGCCTAAATTCCGGTAGGTGGTCGGTGGAGTTGGGAGAAGCATAGGAGGCTGTCGATCCGACTGGACATTTAGCGGTGGGGGAGAAGGTTTAAATAGAAGGAAAAGGAGAGTGGTTTTAGTGGCGGTGGGATTCTCACGTTGGAGCTGAGCTTTTGATTTCTTCCTTTGATGGAAGATGGAATACTTCTTTAAGAAAGGAAAGCTATAAGATTAATGGTGTCTCACCACTCTTCCTGTTTAATCTGATCGAACAAACCTCTAAATGCCGATCATTAGGTGAAAATGGTGGTAAAATATATACTGATTGGCATTTTGTAAAAAGTGTAAAGCAGAAAACGATGTTCTCTAGTGGAATTGGAATATTTTGGTTCAATTTTCCACAATGGCATGCTGGAGCTGGCCCCTTCGTGGAATCGAGTATTTGATTTATTTGCTCGGATCATAGCTGAATTGGTTACGATTACAGAAGAGGATAAGGATTTGAATCCTGACGAAGTCAGGCAATATCCTTCTGTGTCATGATCAACTGTAGTTTCTCGATTTACCTCCTCACAGATAATTGTGGGGTTGATCGTGTGAAACCGTTAAGATGGCAAATTTCATTTTTTATAGAAGAGTATTTGATTTATTTGTCTGTATCTCGTTATGAAATCAACGATACAAGCTGCTTAGGAAGAATGAAATCATGTTTTATTGCAATGAACATGGAGGATCTTGTGAATTTAGAAAATTTTTCCCGCTGCTCCGTTCAACCTCGATCAAATTATGCATGCAAAGTAACTAACTTCATGCGAAAGAAGGTTAACAAACGCCACATTATTTTTATTTTTTTTATTTAAAAAAAAAAAGGGAAAAGAATTGTAAAGCATATAGCAGCTTTCCTTGATTCCTCCACTTTGGAAGTGAAAGAACAAACCTGCAGTAGTGGCGTGTGAAAGAGACCGCACCTCCAGTGATTTGATTTGACTTCTGATAACTTTGGAAAAAATATCAGAACACGCCACAAATTCTGCCGTGTTTATTTTTTTAAAAAAAATCAAAATAATATTTCATCATATATATATATATATATATATAATATTAAAAATATTTTTTATTTTAATATTATTATATTACTATCAGAGAATAACTCTGCACTATAACAAATTAACTATTTTATTTTAATCAAAAATATTATATATATAATATTATTATATTAAAATACTCTTTAACAAAAATATTTAAATTTTATTAAAATTATTTTAAATTGATCAAAATTATTTTAAAATAATTGTAGTGGTAACAACTACTAAAGATAATTATTATAATATTGAATAGATTTAATCAAAATTATTTAAACTTCATCAAAATTATTTTAAATTGATTATGTTGAAAATTTAAATGAAAACAAAAGATGTAGAGAGGAGAGGACTCCATTGTGAATGAGACTTTAATTTTTTATATTGGGAGTTTCATTTCAGCAATTAATGGTTGATTTATAATGTATCATAAAGATTGAGATTGTGAACATATGCATGGGAGAGTCTCTCTCATGCATAAACCTGCAGGGGTGCAAATTTAAGGTATGAATTAGACTGAATTTATGTGACTCATGTGTGAGCACAACCCGTACAAGTCAAATGTTGAACCTAGCATTTCAACACTGATAAATGGCTTTTATCATTCATTTACTATAGCGTAGGTATGTATCTCCTATATAAGGAGGTCATGACTCCACCTTTGTTCTCCATTGTTTCTTCCTCTTCCTTGTGCATTTCGCTTGGCAGTCTACCCATGACCTTCATTCTCCCTTGTTTCTCACAAATCTATTTTAAGAAACTTGTATCGAATGCAGGCCTCAACATCTCTCTCATCCTAACTTATCGCTTTGCCAACGCAACCCATTTGGACTTAGCGCTAATTCCCAATCGGACCATTCTCGAGCACCTTTCTTCGTGCCTGAGCACTCGTCGCCCATTAAATATGGAATGTCATTTAAATTATTGCATGATAATTTTTACTAATTTACAATTTCTACATATATCAATAAAAAAAATAAGTCTTTACGGGTTGACGCAGATAGTCGTTCCTGTAATGGTGTTGCTATCAATAGGTCTATGATTGAATCCCCACGAGTACAGAATGTCTATTTGTTGCCTTCCCTCTACAAGCGTTACTGTTGCTAAAAACAAGCCCCTCCCCCCTACAGGGAGTGAGGGACCACTATGGAGGGGTCGCCAAGGTGATGATTTCACTTTTTATTGTCAATAAAAAAAATAAGACATCCTCGGCTATGGTGCAATAGTAAGAGGTCAGTGAGATCACTTTCTGATTTATTCTAATAGTAAACGAGAAACTTTCGTAAGATCGGACTAGATCGGACGTGTCATCTCTCAAATTTGTCGGATAGCAAAAACTATAAAAAATAAATAATAAAAAAAAACAAGACAATCCAAAATCTAAATACTGGGGGACAACATTATTAATCCTCACGAGAACTTTTTTATGTATTGATTGATCATAATTATATTCCATTCTTTTGTCGGTGCTGCTTCATTCTCACAATTATCAAGTCCAGAAAGGTGTTCATTCCTATCTAGTTAATTTGCTTCCTTTAAAGTGGCTCCCCAGTCTCACCCTACGCCAAACCAGGAATAATGCAAACAATGGCTGTGAATCAAACATGCAGTACTGAAGGCATAACACAACACAAGTTAGACTTTGATTCTTCATGGAAGGCAAAAGCTTCTAAACCTTAAGGACTAAGAAAACCTGGAGGGAATATGAATGGGTCCAAAGCAAGCAGTGTAAGATTCTTCCTCACATCACTATTATTCCACAAGTGTCCAAGAGAAAATGGTACTGAGCATCAAGTTAGAAGAATGGTTAGCAGCATCAGCCAACTTTGGCAGTGGGGTTAATTATTACATTGAACTTTTTGTTGTTTCATTGTTCTTGAAATAAATGACCTTTTTTTTTACACAAAAGGATCCTTACACCAACAAGAAAAAAGAAGGAAGAAAGGAACTCTTCCACTGTTGCTTTCAGTATATATGCCTCATGCTCCACCTGCCATTGATGAACTCAAAGAAATCACCACTTTGAGAGTTAATTATTCACCTTCTTTGAGGTAATTACAAACGAGACGAACTTGTTCTTGATCTTGTCTCTGGAGGCCTTGTCGTCCTTGGTAGACGACGAAGAATTAGGGTTTGATGCTCTTCCATGCTTCCTCAGTTTCTCCCTCACAAATTTCTCATACACAAAGGCAGATCCCCTGAACTGCGGCAGCACCAACCAAGCCACCAACACCAGCTTTATCTCATACCAGATCGGTATCCTGCATGATTTCAAACTCACAAATTAAATTAATTAATGATATATATCACGTCTGAAATTATTTATAAATAACAAAAAATATATCGATAGTATACCAGTATAAGATGGACTCAGCTGCCATTTCCATGAGGGTGAAGAAGGAGTAGAGGATCCAGTAAGCCAGCCACTGCTCGTCGTCGAGCTTCGTCTGGCTCTCCATGGCTTGAATCGATGCATACCTGATCGAATGAAGTTAATCAATTATATGAAAGAAAGAAAGAAAGAAAAAAAAAAGGTGCAAAAGTGAAGCTCTAACTCACAAGGGATAGATCAGTGTAATGGCTGGCCTGCAAAAATATATATAGGAAGAAAGTTTTATAAGATGAACATATTGATTTAAGGAAGGAATCTGTAGAACTGCAGAGGAAGATTGGACAGTTGCATACCCAGCCAAGCTGTGGAGGTGAGCCAGAACAGTCCACAGCTGACCCATGGGTTGACTTCTTCTTCTTGAGATGGTGAGTTGAAAGTGTGGAAGTGGAGCGAGAGAGAACTTGTGACGACGGATGGTGCTGGGAGGAAGAAGCTTGTGTGTATATATATACACATTGAGTTTGATTACACGTGGCAGCATGAGGCGACACCGACTAGATCCGGAAAATATGATTGAGAAAGTCCACCCACCGACCACGCCGCCGATGTGTCATAGTCGGCTGGCTGGTCAACGCCAAGTTCGATAAATAGTACGCGTGTCAGGTAATTATGTGTGTCAATAGGACACGTGTCGATTGATGCTGCTTGTGACGGTGTCATTTAAAGATACTAGTTAAAGTGGGCATGTCTGAGTTTAGATTTAATTTGTATGAGAATGTTATCCTGCGCAACACATCCGTACACGAATTGTGCGCAACGTCCTGATCCATCGTCATTGCCGCCGCCCTGTCTAAATACTGTCGGCCATCGACTTGGCCACGATCGACACACCGCTCATCGGCGCTCCATCCGACGGTGGATTCCGATCGGATAGTGGACGGAATTTGACGAATTTGATCGGAAATAGGATCGATCGCGGTCGGTAGTGGCGTGCGCCACTGTTGACCGCGATTGGCCCTGTTTCCGACCAATTCACGATCGTCGGACGACCGTCCCGCTAGTGATCGCGCCAATGCACGATTGGGCCGGATTCCGACCAATTCCGACCGCGAGGAAGGACCGCCGTGCAACAATGGCCCGTCCTCTGTCGTCCGGTGATCGCGAATTGGTCGGAAACAGGCCCGATCGCAGTCGGCAGTGGCCGCACCACTGTTTCCATCCGAAATTCATCGGATTCTGGCCACTATCTGGCCGGAATCCGATGTCGAACGGAGCGTCGGCGAGCTGCGTGTCGATCACGCCCGATGGAGAGGTCGGCAGTGGCCGGACGGCGCGGCGAGGGCGACAACAACGACGGTGGATTGTGGTGTTGCGCACGGATCGCGATTCCTCCTTCGCACAGCATAACATTTCTCTTAATTTGTATCTTAAATAAAAACTATAAAATCGAATTATTCATAAGAAGAATCACATTTCAGAGTGTAATTTATTCATAAGAAAAATCCTTCATAGCCACCAAACCAAACCAAACCAAACCGTTCAACCCAGAGCCCGTCCATAAAGATTGCGATACACGACCATCGTCCTGTAAACGAGCACCGCGCTCAAGACGGCCGCGATGTCGCAAAGCCCTGCCATGATCAGCGAGGTCAAGAAGAAACACACGGCTCCTCTGCATTTCAATGCTTCATCAGGGTCGTGCATCCCGCGCGCTTGTTTCTCTGCTTCAGAATCATAGATGGAGCTGGCAATGAGGCCGGAGAAGATCAGAGAGCCGGCGGGGTTCGCCACTGTCAGAAAATTGTACAGCGCTCCGAAGTTCTTCAATCCGAAAAGCTCAGAGGCAGCAGCTGGAACGATGGCCCAGTGAGCTCCATATCCGAGGCCGATGAGCAAGGTTCCTATGTACATCGTGCCAGGCCAGGCCATGGCGAAGACCAAGTGCCCGATCGTCATTATCAGCTGGGACACAGCCATGGCCGCCGGCCTTGGATATGCATAGTCCCTGACGATTATCTCAGACAAATAGCCGCCTCCTACTCTGCCGAGGAAGTTCCAGATGCTGATCATGGACACGAAGATGTGAGTGTCTTGGTAGCCTAGAGATTCGCTCATCTGTCCGATATTGTCGATGACTGTCAATCCAGATCCTGAGCCGAGCAGCAGAGAGATGAACATGAGCCAGAAATCTGCTTTGATCAGTGCCTGCGACAAGGTGAAGTCCTCCCCCCTGTGAGGGCCTCTCCTCTTCTTCACCCTCACGGCTCCCTCCGCGGCGGCCTGAAACAGCCTGGCCTGCAAATGAGCAATCCTCCTCTGCCTCTCCGACGGCGGAAGCAAGTCCACCTCCTTCGGCTTCTCGTCCTCGAGCTCGCTCAGGATGGCCTCGACCTGCTCCCCGGCTTTGCTCGTCTCCGCCTTCGGAACCGCGGGAAGCAGAAGCTCTTCCGCGGGGGAAACCGCATCGATTTGGAAGGTGAGCCATAGAGGTATGGCGATCGGGAGGAGTAACAGGAAGAACAGAATTCCGGTGAGCAGGACGATGATGGTGTGGCTGAGGTCGAGGAGGTCTTCCAGGAGCATGACGCCGAGCAGGTAGGCTGCGAGAACCATGCAGATGTTGTAGACGAAGAGGAAGCTGGGGGGATCGGAGGAGCGAGCTTGGCGGTGGCCGGAGACGGGGCGGACGATGAAGGCCAGGGCGATGACCACCATGGAAGGTCCGACTGCGACCATGAAGATGAGAGCGGCGTGGTCGGGGGAGTGGACCATGGCGAAGATTTGGGTCAAGATGGCGCCGCTGAGGCCGGCGAAGCCCTTGAGGATGCCCACGATCGGACCCCTGCTTTTGGGGAAGTTTTGCACGCCGGAAACCAGAGCGGCGGTGTTGAAGTAGGTCTCGCCATTGGTGCCCACGAATATGAGAACGCACATCTGTGGAAATGCCCAAAAAAGTTAGATCTTTTGCGGCAAAATGAGATCTTTAGGAGACGAAGATGATGATGGACTCACCGCCCAGAGAGGCAACGGCGGCGCTCGGCCGGTGACGATGAGCCAGACCCAGCCGTATCCGACGAAGTTCTGGAGGGCGCCGACGAGGAGGGCGGCCCAAAGGGGGAGGACCTCGCAGAGAGTGCCGGCGAGGAAGCCGATGCTGTCGCCGAGGTCCTTGGCGACGCCGAGCCCGGCGATCTGGCGCTGGTTGTAGCCGAGGGCGCTCTTGATCACCGGAGAGAGGCTGCCGAAGAGGTATCCGATGCCGGCGACGGCCTGCACCCACATCGCCGCCACGAAGACTAGCCATCGGTTGTTCAGCAACGACGCAAGGCTCCCTTGAGCCCTGCCCATTGCTGTACTCCGCTGTTCTTGGAGAGAGCAATCGATCCAAGATTGAAAAATGTCTGTCTGCGATCGAAAGGAAAGAATCCGGATGAAGAATCACAAAACGGGAAGAACAAATCAACAACACAGTGACTGGACGTGGCTCTCGGGAGGGGAGACACCTCCGAGGATTAACGACGAATGCATGAATGAGTTGGGAGGAAGAACAGGTCTTAAGGAAGAGAAAATTAATTGGAAGATCATATTCCAAATTATTTATTGGCAAAATCAAATGCCTAGAAAAATGATAAATGTAACATGCATATTAACATGGAGATTAACTTGACCAAATTCATTTTCAGTGAATTATAAATTTATTAGTTTTATTCACAACTTCATATGAACATAAAATAGTAATATAAGCATACTTATATTGGTTAGATTAACTTTTTAATAAGATTGAACAGCTCTCTAAAATACGCTACTCAAAAATAAACTAAATCAATCTCCTAAGTTTTCGGTACAAAATTTTTTTTTTATACAACTTGTGAAGTCGTTTCTAGATAAAAGTGTTTATTTATTAAGATAAAGGCATAGTTCATGTTCTGTGCCATTCAATACAAACAATACTGAGAGTTTATGTACCTTAACAGTTGACACGTGCACACGCTATTAAATTGGGCTCGGAGAGATTCATATTTACATGACCGGAGTTGTCCTTTTCAAAATTAATCGATTTAAGAAATTAGATATCTAAATTATAAAATAATACATAAAGTATTAAATTTTAGCTCTAAGCTACCTTGTAATGGTAAGGTGATTTTATAGTTACTTAGACACCCATGAGCAATTACGTAGTTATGATTTTCAACTAGAGGAGATGAATTCTAATAAAATTTTTAAAATTTTTATATTTTATATTTTACTTTATGATTATACATAATAATTTTTAAAAATTATATTTTATAATTATAATGCATAACACATTCAAAATAGAATTATTCAATTTTAAAAACTCAAAAAGACTTTAAATATATGAAGAAATTTTTTAAAATTTGAATATTAGTGCAAGTTAATTTTCACAATCCCAACCTAAATTTTCAATTTAAGAAGTTGAAAACGAATTTAAATTCAAAAATTTCGACCTTAACTTTTAGTTCTCGTTGAAACAACGATTTTTCACCTTGGAACTATTTTCTTCAACACAACTCAATTAATTATCCAAAATAAAAATTTCAACTCTAAATGCCTAAAAATCAAACCAATAATTGAAAAGTGAGCTGAGATTCCACTTTCACTCACTGCGCACCACAACCATGTAGTATACGCAAGTAGGTACAGAGATAAGGATTTCATTGGTTTTAATCGAAATTGATTTTGAGTTGATTTGACTCAGTTATAGTCAAATCAAATTAAATCAATTCGATCGGTTAAAAAAAATTAGAAGGATTTTTATAATAATAATAAATAAACGAATTGAATCATCGAACACGAAACAAGAGTGTTAAATTAAAATTGGATGGGGTTCAAATTAAATACAACCAGTAGATGTGGAGATAAAGATTTCGTTGGTTTTATATCAGAATTGATTTGGAGTTGATTTGACTAGGTTATAATTGAATCAAATTTATTGGATGGTTCAATCAGTCCGTAAATCTTAGAGGGGCGGTTACACTCCCTCATCCTCACGTAGCTACGCCATTGTCCATGAGTCGATTTCTAATTACGGTGCACTGTGAATTAATTTCCTTTTATGGGAAGACAACTCTAGAACACTAATTGCGGAGCCATGCGCCATTTGTGCTTCTTAATTTACTTTGATGACCAATAGGAAACTTTTATGAGATCAGATTGATCATCTCTAGGATTAATCGGTTCAAAGAACTGAATACTTGGATTACCAAAAATAAAATAAAATACTAAATTTTATGCCTTAGGGGCTATGGTGCAATGGCAAATAACTTCTACAGTTAATTAGGCGAACCAGACCGATCACCTTCAAGATTAATCAATTCAAGATTTACCTTGATGACCAATGAAAACCTTCTATGGGACCATACTGATCACCTCCAAAATTAATCAATTTAAAAAACTTCAATGGGACCAAACTGATAATCTCTAGGATTAGTTGGTTTGAAAAATTAGATACTTAAATTACTAACAAAATAATAAAATATTAATTTTGTGCCCCTGGGGCTACAATGCAATGGCAAGGAGCTTCCATAGTTAATCAGACTTCTAAATGTGCATAAGTTGTATTCTCGATTACCTAATAGGCGAACTAAGGAAATAGATCGTCAACTTCCTAGATTAATTGGATGAAACCCAAACATTGAGTTTACTAAAAAAAAATAGTCATAATTTCAACCCTTAGGAGGTGTGGTGCAATGATAAAACAAATGTATGTATAAGCTAGACTAAAATTCAAATCTCAAATAGAACAAATGTCTTGGAGGTCAACTTCTAAGTATGTATAAGCTAGGCTTTGGACTTATCCATCATATGCAAACCAAGAAAGGTCATCTACCTTCAAGATTAAGTCGAGTGAAGCTTGAACACATAACCTGTCTAAACAAATGCCATAGATATTTTTCCAAGCTACAATGACAGAAAAGAAATAGTAATGACACCCCATTGTATGAGAAGAACAATCTCTCCATAATCATTTCACTATCCAATTTGATCGGAGTTGCAATCTGTAATTACATGCTCAGCACACACCACTTTACAGTTCCTTGCAAATGCATAGGCCAAAAAGGCATTAAAAGAGTACCAAACAAGGCATCGAATCTCTAACCATCAAATTAACTTCTCCAATTAAGCAACTTCTCTAACATAAACTTGCTGGTAACCAAACAGATAACTCTTCCTATAACAAACTTAATAGACCTCTCTGCCTGCACACAATATTATATACATATTTTTTTCCTCACAAGAATAGATTTTTTGGGAAATAATAAAGATTCAACTAATTATCATCACAAAACAAATTAGCAAGCAACTTAGGTTGTAGAGTCTGGTTTTTTATCTTGAAGAGATATCACAGTTTCAAAGGCACCAACCAATGCCTTCACCTTGCTCTTCCTGGTCTCCACTAACTTACTTGCAGTTTCTTCAATCACGTTGTTGAACAAGACTCGTTCATCTTTTTTGTCCTGCAGGCTTTGATGCTTCAACATAATGCCTTGAGTTTCTGCACTAGATGCATTTGCTGGTTCATTTATCTCACTCTTTCTGAAATTCTTCCTTTCTGTTTGAATGCCTTCAACACTCCCATCTAGTGTTCTTCTTCTCCTAAACTTCAGCCTTCTTGGACCACTGTTTTCAGGTTGGAGCTCGATTGTCTTGCCTCTCCTGAATTTTAATTTGTATGCTGTAGGATTTGTATCTTCTGGATGGATGGTTGAGTTTCTTTTTGACCTCCTCTCTATGCCATTCGAGGATTCACAATTGCCTTTGTTCTCTTCCAATTCATGCTCAGACTCCTTTTCAGATGGCTCAGAGTACGAGTACTCTGATCCCTCAACCTCTTCATCATCTGTAGCCAATTGGGATAATTGAGAACCATCAGATCTCAGTTCTGGAGAACAAATGTCAATGATCTCCAGATTTGCTACTTTTTGCTCCAGGGAATCATCAGTATTCACTTGTTCGTAGAATTTGTGTTCGTGATGTTTCAGAACCAGGGAAACAAGAGCCTTGTCATCTGGTTTTAGAGATTTCTGCTTTGGTAAGCCATTCTCTGCTTCAAGCAATTTCAACTGTGTAGGTTCCATTTCTAAGGATGCAAAATCAATATCCACTAGCTTCAACAAATTTTGCTCTGGGAATTTGATGTCATCATCTTCTGGTTCAGTGAATTTCAAGTCATCAGAATTCAACTCCACTGCACCACCACCGAGTGCTTTCTTCTCTGTAAGATCTATATTGAAATTGTTTACTTCAAGCAATTCCTGATTGGCATCCAAGTCACTGTTCTCCAGTACCAACAATTCTTCAACTGGTAAATGTTTAGGTAAATCCCGAGAATCCAAATTGACCTTCTTGTCTATCTCACCAATGACCTGAAATGTTTTTTCTTCACTACTTTTATGCTTTACTAGAGTTTGTTTTTGTAGTTCGGATAGAACAGTCTCCACTTGCAATACTTTTTGCTCAGAGGAATCTAAATCAACCTTTTCGAATGAATTATCAATGCCCTGCAATGTTTTCTCTCCGTTGACCTCAGCATCATGCCCAGCTTTTGAAACTTCTCTATTGTTTCTTTGAGTTGCTTCTTTAACAATCTGGTCCTTTCTTTGCCTAAAACTCAAAATGTCATCACCAACATGCTTGAAGATGGACAAGCTGTAGATGATCTCAGCATATGCTTTGCTGGTGTTTTTGTTGATTCTCTAGTAGCTTTATCATTTCTTTCCTTCTCCTTGCTAATCCCAGCTTCCTCAGATGCTACATACTTTTCATGAACATGAGACACTGATGCATTATGGTTCAGATCTGAACGTTTGTCATGTGTAGTTAAAGATCTCTGACCAACAAGCTTAGCTTTAGAAGATGCAGTGGGTTCTAGGAAAGTTGGGGTTTTATTTGTGATTGCACCCAACTTTTGAAATGCATCATTTCCTTCTGCAGAAGGTGCATTCTTCTGCTCACCAATTTTACTCTTGTAAACCAATGAATTTGACTTGGTCAGAGTCTTCAGTTTCATAACTTGTTTCTTAGTTTCATCTTTTAAATTAATTACTTCCACTTGAGTGTCTTTACTTTCTGAAGTTCCAAAGACTTCCTGATCACTAGAAAGACTGCTTTTCTGGCACGATGGCACAGACCGAAACTTAATATCAACATATTTCTCTGGAGTTCCATCATCCTTGAGCTTTATTCCAGCCTCTTTAATTTCTGATGTCTGAAGAACATCCTGATCACTAGAAACACTGCTTTTCTGGCACGATGACACAGATTGTAACTTGATATCCATATATTTATCTGAAGTTCCAAGCTTCAATCCAGCCTTCAGATTACTATCAGCCATTTTCTCAGCAAGCTCATCCTTTTGGGATGAGTATTTCTGCTTGATTGTAGCCCTCTTCTTACAATCCTCCATGTTTAGGTTGTTTGCTGCAAGTGACTCATCTATCAATTTCAGCTTGCCGCCTGATTTGCAGAATGAAGGGCGTGGCTTAGATACAGTTTCATATTCATGTTTTCGTCCATACTTGCAAATATCATGGCAGGAGCCAGTAGAAGCTCTTCGATAATGAGGTAAAGGCTTTTGGGAGAGCTTAGACTCAGGTACAGACTCATGTTTCCTTCCATACTTGCAGATATCATGGCAGGAACCTGCTGAAACTCTTAGATAGTGAGGTATTGGCATTTCACTTCTGATAGAAGCATCTGAAGAACCTTTAGTAATTGTTCCGCTAGTCGAACATCTCCTCGTACTTCCTTTTGTGTCACACTTCACTGTAATTTCATGAACATCCACTTCTTCCTTTTGTGCCATTGATCTGCACAAGAAAGTTCAAAGAGGGAAAGTGAGAATCATGAAGTAAAGTTATGGTAAAAATGTGAAATTTAGATAAATATAAACGCATGAACTTTGTTGCTTTATGACCAAATCAGTAGTATAGTTTGTTGATTAATGACTATCATAAGTCATCACTTGCAATTTGATGTGTTACTGCGTTGAACATTGCATAGTTTGAGAATTTCACATACACTGTTGATGCAAAAGAGTGACTCTAGAAATAGCAAAATGGGAAAAAAAACAATAAAGAAGATGACGAATCGATTTTCTTGCAAAGGGAGGAAGCAACAAACCTCTCAATGGTTGATTTGAAGGTTATCTACTATCAACAAGCTCAATCACAGATTCCCAGAGTAATTCAAAAACTGGGATGAATAAGATAAGAACAACACATCATATTTTATAGGAATAAAGCTTCCCAATGTCTTAAAAGAATTGCATAAAAAAAAACGCTAATGCTAACTCAAATGATCTTTGTGAAGTAGAATTCAACGTGAAAGATCATTCAACAGACAAAATTCGACAAAAAAGAGAAAGTACCCTAATCTGAGAAAATCCATGAAGATCACATTTTCAAGTGAAGGAAACAACAGCCGAAGCGAAAATCTACCAAAACCAGATCCATCTCTCGACCGGAACAGCCGTCGAACAGTAATCAAACCGATCCCAATCGCGAAAAGAGAGGCGACTTTAAGCTGACAAACAAATGAATCATGACCCACAAGAAAGGCCGTACCTCTAGGCGAAACCCTCAGCAGAAAGCGAAGAAGGAGGAGCCCATCCTGTCCCCCGTCGAAGGAGAAGACCTATGAAGATTTGGCTGCCAAGCAAAGCAAACGCACTGCTCCTTTTTCTTCCAAAGAACAAATACAAGAATCGAGATTGCTTTGCTTGGGTTCTTGGTAACAGAACACGAATGAAGATGGCGCCCATGCGATCTAAATCTTCTTCGAACGCGATCGAAGCATCGCTTTCGACGCCGCCGTCTCTTTCTGAAAGATTTTTCTATTGCGTTGCGGGGATTGCGATGCTTGCGGGCGAAGGGCGGAGTTCATCAGTCAAAAAGAGAATTGGCAAAAAGGTTTATTACAAAATTAAATGTTTTTTTATAATAAATAAAAAAACTTCTTTTTTTGGTTTTTATAGAAGACAACTTTTTATATCTTTGTGGAAAAATTAAACGGTTTTAAGAAAGCAATTAATTTTTAAATGGGAGGTTTTCATCTTTAACTTTATTACTTTTCTAAAAGGAAAAATAATGCAAGGAACCATTTTATTTTTATTGTAATTGATCAACGATAAATTGTAATTTGATTAAAAATATTTATTATTATTGTTGTTGTTGTTTATAAAAATAAAAATATTAATTGTTAAAATAAAAATAGGTAATGGATAACATTAATTTCCTTTTTGATTTATTTCTATAAATCAATTTTCACCCATAAATACTTCTCAATTTTCACACATTTAATAAAGTTCCATTAATAATTGTGTGAATCTTTCTCCCTCCTATGAATAACCTAGTATGATAGAGCTGTTGTTGTCCCCGGGCCATGATACCACGCTGTTGTCACCTAGGCATCCACGGTATTTAGCTACGACGTATTTGCAAGAATTTTCTTTCAAATGGAGATCGCAACAGTTCAATTTATATTTTCTATTTAATAGGAAAACTTATAAAAATAATAAAAATGCCACTAACTGTTTTTTAGTACGGTAGAGCTGTTGAGATTATTTATGAATTTTTTACAACAGTTCAATTTATATTCTCTATTTGATGGAAAAATTATTAAAAAATAATTATTTGGGTAGATAATGTTATCATGAAACGTTTCATATTTATTTTGACGATCCATATAAAACTTCTGTAACATTGATTATCTTATTAATTTAAAAAATAAAAAATTTAAATTACTAAAATAAATAAATAAAATTATATATATATATATTATGTGCCTGTGCACGCGCACTGTCCGTCATACAAGATTCTGAACGTCTAAAATAAGAATAATACCATTTTATAATTATTTTTTATTTTTTTATTTATGATTAAGTCATTTAAAAATTTACATTTGGAGCTAGTTTAGAAGTTGAGTTATAGTATCAAATAATAAAATATATTTAAAATAAAAAAATTAGTTATAAAAAATACATACATTCCGTGAGCGTCTAAATTTTTTTATTTTAAAATTTTTTTTATACTTGATACTATAACCCTACTCTAAACCTCAAAGGGAAAAATTTAAATGACTTAATCGTAAGTAAAAAAAATTACATTCCTATTCAGAAGTGATTTAGACATCTGGACTATTCACATCGCACATACAAACAAACATGCAGGATATATATAGACCCGACCACGGGCCGGACCGGGTCAACGGGCCGGTTGGCCCGGTTAGCAGGGCCGGTTACGGTTCAAGCTGTTTGGAATCGACAAACCGCCGATTTGGTTTTTTTTAATTTTATGATTTATTTTAATTTAATATGTCATTGCTAGGGATCGAACCAAAATATCCCGGGACACAAACACATATACTCACCACTATTCTACAACACCTTTTGTTTATAAAATCAATATAATTATATATATACTATATTTATATTTATTTAATTCAATTTTAATACGCCGTTGATGGAGAACAATTCTCACCGATCAAAGAAGTAGACACTTACCATTGTATCCCAATGACTTTTATACATAATTTCAATACGATATTATATATAATATAGTTATATATTTATTTCAAATATATTATAATATGTGATTGGTGGGGATCGAACGCGAGAGTTCCGCATGAGAAATGGATACAGAGACCACTATACTACAACATCTTTAATAAACTTATTCAATAAATTTATTTATATATTTATTTCAAAATTATATTTACATGCCGTTAGTGAGGATCAAACCAGAGTCTCCCGCGTGAGAGAAAGGAATACACACTACTAAACTACATCGACTTTTCTCTCTTTTTTCAATATTTCTTTTATATACATTTTAAAATTTTAATATAATAATCTCGAACCGTCGTGAACCGTCGCGAACCGTGAACCGAACCGTGAACCGGCGGTTCCGAACCGTGAACCGTAACCGTCTTGGTCTTGGTTAAGGTTAAGGGTCGACCTGCCATGAACCGTCGAACCGGCGGTTTTGAACCGTCGAACCGACGGTTCTGAACCGTGGTCGGGTCTAGATATATATATACACACACTATGTTCCTATTCTATCCGGAAGTGATCAAGGTGTCCGGACTATTTTGTCCATGAACATGGTTTCATAAGAATACAAATGAATCAAACAAGTAGTGTTTTTTGTTCGTTTGTTTTTTTTTTACAACAGCTCAAACAACAATTACAAAATACAGACAAACGCCCATCCTGACTCCTGAAGCTGATCTACTGCTGCTAAATCTCCTCCGGCCGATACAAGGCGTTTGCTCCAGACTGAGACCGGCAGAGCTCGGCGGCAACCCTTGCAGCAGCCGCCGCGAAGGCCGCAGCCTCATAAGCATCCTTTGCTGCAGTAGCTGCGTCTTCATACTCGACGCTCAAAAGCTCACCTGAATGGGCTTCCTCTCGCACGACGTGCATCGGCGCCGGCTGCTTCTTCATGGCACCTTCCTGAAACAACTTCACCTCTAAAGCCTCAGCAGGATCAGAAGCCGCCTCGTCGAATTCCAAATCGATTCCTCTCTCGGCGGCGATCTCCTGCGTCGCCCTCTGTCTCACTTCTAAGCTCGGCGGCCTCGTCGATAGCTTCTGGATCATCTGCGGAAGACACTTCAAACTTAATATTTGCATTGACTAAAAGATTAATAAAATAAAATACATTATTCAGACTTTTTCTTTTACATTTTTAATTTTCTTTTGTCAAAATTTAGCATCCGTTAATTTTTCATTTTTCTGTAAAAGGTTGAATCCGCTACCTTAGCGGTCCCACATGATCAGTTCCACGACCATATGTGAAAAAGTAAATCAAAAGTTAAATCTGCCACCTTAGCGGCCCCATACGATCAGCCCCACGACCATTTGTGAGGAGGTAAATCGAGAAACTGCAGTTGATCACGACAGAATGGTATTCGAACCCTTGCCCTCTTCTGCAAGTCTGCTGCGTCGTAACCAACTCAGGTTAATTTTTCATTCTTCTGCAAAAGGTGGAATCCGCCACCTTAGCGGCCCCACACAATTGGCCCCACGATCATTTGTGAGAAGGTAAATCGAGAAACTGCAGTTGGTCACGACGCAGGAGGATATTGCCTGGCTTCGTAAAAATTCAAACCTTTGCCCTCTTCTACAAATCTACTGCATCGTAACCAACTCAGCTATGTCTAAAGGCTTAATTTTTCATTCATATCTTAACATGGTTGTTCCTGATCAGATTTACATACAACAATGTCACTATCTTCTTCATCGCCCTCACCTGTCTCATTAATTATTTTTAAATTTAATAAATAATAAAATAAGACATAGATCAGCCTATGGCCCACTACCATTATCTCCTCTGTCACCTTCTCAACCATATGTGAAATTCATATATTCATATTTTAATAAAATTAAATTTTATCATAAATTATATAGGTATTATAATTTGGAAAATAAAAAATATACATTTTTTAGAAAATAAAAAAGTTGTAATAAATTACCACAACATTTGATCGTACCTCGGGATTGACTCGGCATCGGTTCCTCAACTCGACGGCGGCGGCCGCGAACTCCTTCCCATATTTATCGGCGAAGATGGCGCGGACCTTGGCGAGCTCCGGTAGCTCCGCCGCGCACCTCGACGCGGCGAAAATTAAGCTCGACGTGGCCTCCCGCAGCTCCTCCGGGCACTCCCTGCTTTCAGTTAGCCATCGGAATTCAAACGGCGCAACAACTTTTGGACAAATTAATTGAGGGGAAAAGGAAAAGCAGAACGGAGGAATGTTTCACTTGTGTTCTTGGAGCAAGCCGAGCCTCTCCGTCAGGAGATGGCAGTAGTGGCTTAGGATATCGAACGCCTCCACCGTGCTCTGCTCCTTGATCACTTGCTCCGCCCGAAGGAGGGCGCGGTCGAGGTGGCCGAGTTGGAGGAGGTGGGCGACCTGGTCGCGCGCCTGGTCGCGGCGGAGCTGGTGGTGGTTGCGGAGGACGACGAGGCGTGCTACGACGAGGGCCAAGATGGGTTTCAGCTTCGAAAGACGTCTTCTTCCCAGTAAAAACTCCAGCTTCTTGATCACCATCTCTTCTTCTCCTCCGCACACTGAAAACCCAGCTGAGTTCAATCAATTATCACAAAAGGAAAGCAAAAAACACAGAGAGGTGGAGAGTCAATTGAATTTCTTAATCAACTTGCCTCTATCGATTGCAACTCTTTAAATAATTTTCTCAGATGAAAGAGACCAAAAAGGTTGCATTCAATCACGCAAAGCAGGCCAATAATTTGAGTGCGAAGAGAAGCTATCAATTTCGTGGAATGATTGAAAAGGGAATGAATCCCTTCAAATATAAGTTAGCAGTGTCTTAGTGAAAGAGTAAAAGGTAAGGTAATTAGTCAACTCCTTTTCACCAGAAGAATAACTTGTAAATTGAAAACTACTTGTTGTCCTCTTCAATTTAGTATCACATAAAAAGGGCATAGGCTAATTGTAAGAATTTAACTATAAAATCATATTGACATGAAATAATATGATTTATCAACCTAGTAGTGTTTAAACACATTGAAATGACTTCTAGCATATGTGAGAAGATTATCCAAGGATGTAGAAAGATGGGGGAAAAAATGTATAGGAGTTCAAAAAAAAAGCTCCAGTTAAGCAGGAACACAACACACCTTCTAACTATATTTAAAATGTACAAGCATATTGAAGTTATCAGGAGCAACAATAAAAGCATTTAAGCATGAATTAGAGGACGGTGACAAGATGCATTGATGGTCCATCAACTTGACCTTGGATTGCTTTGATAACCAAATTAACTATTTTAATTTACTCCCAAGGGAAACAACAAGGATGCATGACCCCTCATGATAGTTACTCACTTGCTGACTAATTGGAGGGAAAAGATTTACCATGAACAGAGTGATGATTCTGATTCTAATGTTGTTTAAACTGAATCAGATGATTTGAAACCATCTTAATTAGGGATGGCATACCAGGTAATCAGATATCCACATACAGCAGGTCTGTTTAAGTCTGGTTAAAGTATCCAATTATGCTTAATAACCATCATCTTTGTCTGGGTAGTTTAGTCATCTGTGTATTGGGAGTTTTTATCAGACCTGGGACTGGGACTAGGAGGAAGAAGGAAGAAAAAGCAAGCAATCCCCTTGACTTCGACCTTTGACAGAGAGGTCAAATGAATTGGTCAGAGGGAAACAGAACAGCAAAAAAATCTTGAAAGTTCAAGGGTTGTGGATGATATCTACTCCCCAATATAAACAGCATTAATCATCATTTTAATTGAATGTTAACGCAGTGTTTAGTTGACAAGAATAATTATTTCATTCTTTGTGAATATTCATGACATAAGTATTTCTATTTTGGTTACATAATATTCCTTGCTAGACATTCCTTATTAATTTCAAAGAATATCTATTCCTACTCAATTTCATTAATTTTCCTTCCTAGACATCGTTTCCAGGAGCATCTGTTCCTATTCAGTTTCATTCTCTAAAGAACCAGCAAGATGAATAAGATAGCTCAGACCAACTAGGCCGAACACATCGAGTTAGACTTGATGGACCATGTGAACAATTGTCATCACTTGAAAGCCTAGTTTATGTTAATGGATATTTATTTTTTGTCTATTACTAGTCACATTTCTAAAACCAAATATACAAATGGAAATAATCTCTCTCTTCCATTTCATGAAACAAACAATGGAATGCATTTTTAGTTTACTTATTAATTCAACTCTGTAAGACTGACAATTCTATTTGCTATCAATTCCATTCTATAAGCCAAACAAAGCATAAATGAACTCTACACTGTTCATCATCAAGTCAAAGTTAGCTTTACTGCATAAAAACATTGGATCATTATTAAATTAATCTTTCATAATCAATCTGAGTGCCCAACAATTAATCATGCCAATTTAAAAATATCATAACTCAGCTAGCAGTTTTAAATTATGGGTTGACCTGCAAATTGAATTTGATATTGCTTAGTAAGATTGCAAATGGTCCCCAACAGAACTTGCACAAATACAGATATATATATATATATATAATACTACTTTTGATAAGCTCAGAAAAAAAGAACAGTTATTGAGCTTCGAGCCCCAGAGTTGAGATCTAATCTTCTTCTAAGATGAATCCATAGTGGAAACAAGAAAGGAAGTCGCCCAACATCAAGGCCAAAGGAAATTGGCAAACATTACTTTCAAAGTTTCAAGTCTACATCAAGTTGTTGCAGTTCCCTATCCACAAGGTCTGAGACCAAGATCATGGAGGTGGGATCAAGTTAAGATACACTCCAGTGAGTAGGGACACAAGCAAATCAGATGGGCATGTGCAGTGCATATGACACGCTGCCAACTTTTGTCACTGACAGAGTGTTAATTGTTTGTTGTCATCAGAATAACATGAAAAAGCTGGTAAAAATTTCATCAGTCTATAAAATTTGCCCTCTGTTGTTGGAAAGAGGCTACACTCATCATTGAAGGCATGAACAACCAAGGAACTTTGGTGTAGTCGGGCTCTTTGCCTAATAACTTGGTTGCGATAAAGAGAACTTGACGAACAATGGAAGAGTAAATAGTAGGCAACATGGAAGAGTAAAAGAGAAGGTTGGTGACGATGATGCCATACCAGCTCTCTGAGGAAGCTACTGCTGATTGCGCGGTTGCTGCCTCCTCACTCCATCAGTAACCGCAAACCCATGCCACGTGCAGGTGTCGGTCGTCTCCCCACGTGAGAGCGGCACTGACCGGTTCTACTGAGTCAGGTCAAGTCCACGCTCTCACGTGCTAAGCACGTGCGCTGCCTTTTCCATTAATGGTGCCGCTTCCTACCGCCTTCCCCCTTTCGAACGCAAAGCATCCGCCGGCGAGAATCGGAAGGGGAAGAAGAGCAAAAGTTGAATTGAATCGACGGCGTTCGAGATGCAGATGGAGAGCCCGTCGAGGTTTCAGTACATGGGGCGGAGCTACAGCGACGGAGGAGAGTCCTCCGGCGCCTTCAGTGACTGCAACAGCGACTGCTCCGGCGAGATCCCTTACTCCGGATCACCTACCTCCTCTTCTGCCGCCTCCTCCAGCGGACTTCAGAGGATTCTACTCGCCTGCGCCGCCGACTACTCCGAGGAGGTGGTCCGCAGCCTCATCTCCGCCCTCGAGTCCCCCTCCGTCCCTGTTGAGTCGCAGCGGCTTGCCGCCATGGAGCTTCGCCTCCTCGCCAAGCACAGTACGGAGAACCGGCTGCGCATGGCCGCCGCCGGCGCCGTTGGACCGCTCGTCGCGCTGCTCTCCCACCCGGATCCCCTGCTGCAGGAGCACGGCGTCACTGCGATCTTCAACCTATCGCTCTGCGAGGAGAACAAGACCCCGATCGCGGCGGCGGGCGCTATCCGGCCCCTCGTCCGCGCGCTCTGCACCGGCACCCCCACCGCCCGAGAGAACGCCGCGTGCGCCCTCCTTCGCCTAGCGCAGCTCGACGAGCTCCGCGTCGCCATCGGACGCTCCGGCGCGATCCCGCCCCTCGTATCCCTGCTGGAGTCCGGCGGCCCCCGCGCGAAGAAGGACGCCGCCACCGCCCTATTCGCTCTGCTAGCCTCCCGCGAGAACAAGCTCCGGGCCGTCGAGGCCGGGATCCTGAGGCCGCTGCTGGACCTGATGGCCGACCCAGGGTCGAACATGGTGGACAAGGCCGCGTACGTGCTGCACGCCGTGGTGGAGATACCGGAGGGCCGGGCGGCGGCGGTGGAGGAGTACGGCGTGCCGGTGCTGGTCGAGATGGTGGAGACTGGTACCCCGCGGCAGAAGGAGATCTCCGTCCTATCCCTCCTAGAGATCTGCAAGGAGAGCGCCATCCACCGGAAGATGGCCGTCAACGAGGGCGCCATCCCGCCTCTCGTCGCCCTCTCCCAGTTTGGCACCAAGAAGGCGAAACAGAAGGTAACCTCACCTCCTGCGGCGGCGACGTTGCCGACGTCAGCCCTTCATTCAAATTCACATATTTTTTAAAAAAAAATTTAATTCAATTTTTTTCTTTTTAAAAAAAAAATCAGGCGGAGGCGTTGATTGAGTTACTGAGGCAATCGAGGTCACACCATTAGCTGACACGTGGAGAGATCAGAAGGCTGGGAGTGGATAAAGGGTTGTAAATATATGGCCTGCGAGTCTGTGTACATTTCCTACAGCGATGGAGAAGAGACCATCTTTTTCCTACCTGTATTTTTCTTTTTCTTTTCATTTCGGAGATGCTTTGAAAAAATATTAAAAATAATTATAGAAGAAAAAAGTGAGATTGCTGGTTTGTTGGGTTAGGTTTTGAGTTGGGGATGGGCGATGCATATTTGATGGGAAATGGTGCCATGAAGGAAAATCAATAATGTAAAAAAATGTAGGTTGAGAGTTGATGGAAAGATGGTGTTGATTATGGTTTGCTTTGGCAAATGGTTTAGAAAATGTTTTCAGTTTTAACCATTATTGAGAATTTTTATTTCTTTGTTTTAAATTTTACTATATATGTATATATATATAATTAATCTCATACGCGATTAAATTTGTGTGATTGTGCGCGATTTGAAATTTCTCGCCAGCGTGGCAAATTCTGCGATTAAAAAAATTTCTAAATCTTTAAATGTGATCCTATCCTAACCATCCCCCGATCTCTCTGTCGTTGCCTCTCCTTCTCGTCGCCGCCTCAAGAGAGTCGTCATTGCCTCACAGCTTTGCGAGAGAGTCCGGCGCAGTCGTCATTGCCTCCCCGTCCCGTCCCCATTAGTTGACACGTGGCGGTGACAAGATGGAGGCGGGATGGGGAGGTGACGACGGCAACGCCGGACTCTCGCAGAGCTGCGAGGCGACGATGGATCTCTTGGAGCGGCAACGAGAGGGAGAGGCAATGGCAGAGAGATCGGAATCGGATGGTTAGGATCGCTTTTGGAGTTTAGGAATTTTTTTAATCACAGAATCTGACACGTTGGTGTGAAATCCCAAATTCGTGCACGGTGATGCAAATTTAATTGCACAGAAGATCAATTATATATATATATATATATATAGAATTTTGCTCTGCTGCGCGCTTCCCCGTCCGCTCTCGTCCGCGACATCTGACGTGGCTGGGATTTCTCGTTCGCTACTGTCCACGGTGGAAACGAAGCTAAAGCCCGCCCGACGCCAAAATCGCGCGGCCAATTCGAGCTTTCGAGTTCTCCCCGCCTCAATCCGAGCTTCCTCCCCGCCGTCTGCTCCACGCCGTCTTCTCCACGCCGATTCAGATTCCCAAAATCGCCTGCACGCTGCCGGCAATCGTCGCGATTTTGGGAAGAAGAAATCCTGCTCGCGACGCACCCTGTTCCCAAAATCGCGAGGCCCAGACCCCTGCTCGCCCCGTCGCTCCTCTCGCCATCGCGCCCGCCGTCCTAGACGACGCCTCGCTGTTTGCACTGCCCTTGTCTTCTTCCTTGTCAGCGTCTCTTCTCCGGCTTCTCTCGACGCCCTGTCGCCGGATCGGCAGCTTCGTGCGGCCTAACAGAGTTTTTAAACTTCCATATGCCCTTTAACTAGTAGGATTCGAGCGCATTCACTGGATTTTGTCGGCTATCTAAAAGATACTGGGTTCCGTATTGGTTTTCTCGTGAGTCGTCTGTGGATGCGCGCGTGCTGTTTTGTCTGTTTCGACAATGTTGCGTCGATTGATACTGCGTCTTCGATTTTCGCAGTGAATTTTGATGTTCAGGTCGGAGGCAACCGCCCCGAAAACCCTAGTTTGGGTCGCAGTCCTTGCTAATGAAGATGATTGTTAAATAAAGAAGGAATTTTAAAGCGCTTCCTTGGCCTTGATTCAGTGGTGGCTTCGATCGATGGGTGGCGAGCAACCTTGAGATTTTGAGTGGAAAATTGCAGCCTTGATTTGATTTTTCTCTGGGAATCACGGTGTCTGGCCAAAGTTGGATCCAAGGCGTTTCATTTGAGAAACAAATTGGATAACACATGTCAGGAGCTCCGAAGTTATTATCCTCCGATGCCGCTGATTCTGAGGCGAGACCTGTCCTAATGCCTGGCGGGAACCAGGCCAAGTCTCCGGCCGCTGCTCAGAAGCCAGTTTCGAAGCCTTTGAATAAAACAGAATATAATGCTTAGAAGTTCCAGGTACTGAGAAGAAGAAGAAAGCTGCAAGTTCTACTGCTGATCTCCCACGCATTCGATCTAGTTTAATCGCTCTCTCTGCGTCTAGGAGGCATGATTTGTTGTTGCAACCGAATCTGTCGATGAGTGGTTCTTGCTCCTCTGATGCTTCCACAGATTCGTCTTGTAGCCAAGCCTCCTCAGGAAGGATTGGCAGAACAAGCTTGACAGGCAAAAGGAGACAGAGTAATCAAAAAACAATTAAGATTGTGTCTAAGGTGGAGAAGGATGTTCCTCCAGTAGAATTATTTCAGGGAAAGAGGAAGTGTGCTTGGGTGACGCCTACTACAGGTGATCTGTTTTTGCTTACTTAGATATGTTCAATATGCTAACACCTTGGTTTTCTGTTGCTTATTTCATGAGATAAATTTTTTCACTTTTCAGTTAATACTGAGTAGCAACACTCCTAGAATAAAAATTATATTATCAGTTTTTTCATTACTGTGAATATTTTCCCTTTTCTTAGGAGGATTGAAAACTTCTCGGCATTTCTGTCAAGCCAATTTGGTGTCAGAATCAGTTAATTTTATCTGGAATTTCAAAGAAACACCTTGTAGAAAGAGTTTTTTCATGGCTAAGTATTTCAACACTGTACAACACTTTATGTTTGAAACTGAAGGCATTAGAATGTGTGCTAAGATACGGTAAGAAGGCAAAAGGGCACTGGAGCAATGGGTTGTCTTTGCTTGACTTGGTTTTCTCCAAATGAATTATCGGTTCCCATGTAGTTCATCCTATTATTCATTCTTTAAAAAAATGCTACCTGCATTGTAGTTGGGAGATGGAAGAAACATTGTGTTGTCAATTTTTATTGGCAACTATGTTTCTAAAATTTGGTGTCCAACTTGGATCTCAAAATTATTAATATTAAGTTAAACACTCTCATCAGACAGTGTAGCTTATCGAGTTTCCTTTTGTGATTAAGGATCCATCACTATAATTTCCTTGTAGCAGAAGTTTAATTTAGAATTGTTTAAAATCCAAAGAATTATTTGATGAGGGGTTCTATAGGGAACACATTGGGTTGTGCTTCTTACTTAAATGTGGTTTATCTACTTATCTCAACATCATTTTGATGCTTATTGGTTCACAAGGAACTTAACTCTTTATCTTGAATCTGAAATTTTTGTGAAGAACTTTGAAAGTGTGAGAACAGAATGGTTTCTGTTTGAAGCAAAGATTTTATCATCATACACTAAATTAGTGAAGATGGATCTGGCTTTTTTTTTCTTTTGAATCTTTTGAGGTAAAAACTTTTTTATTGGTTACATTATGCCATCAAACCCTACTTTGTTATATTCACATATTTTGTATTCTTTGCTTTGTTGCATCAACTTAGAGCTTCTATATTGTCCTTTCGAGCTGATGCTGAAATGGAGTTGATGCTGAAAGCATAGAGCGCATAGCTAATCAAAAGAAAAAGGAGGTGATAGTAAGAGGAGTGCGTAACAATTGTGGTTGTATAAACTGATCTGGTCACTTCTCCTTCATTAGAGTGTAAATTAGGATAGAAGCCACCAATCTTTTTCATTGTGTGTGATAAAGAATCACTTGTAATAAGGTGACTTGGTTCTTAGGGTTGTAAATTGTAGTTGGGGAGAAAAATGAATAAGCACATTCTTAACTTTTTTGTTCTTGTTTCTGAAATTAAAAAGACAATGATTTTGCTTTGTTGAATAGTACTGCATTCTAAAGCATTTTTGCCATTTGCCGCATGGATTGATGATATCTTTTCTTGGTAACTGCTGTGTTACAAAACCTGACATACAAATGAGGGAGCCATTGGGTTCCCCATGCCAACACTGGTTCAATTGAAGGGGAAAGAGTTTTCCTTTAAGACCGAAAATGGGCCCTCTGATAGGTGAAGTACCGGAAATGGGGTGCTAAGTACAACTAATTACCCACCTTGATGCGTTGAGTATCGAAATTGGTCCTTTAAGTACCGAAAATGGATCCTGAAGTACCGAAAATGATGGGTGAAGTACCGAAAATAGGGTGCTAAGTACCAAAATTAGGTGGAAAAATACCGAAAAGGGCTGATTACCCACCTTGATGCGTTGAATACCGAAATTAGTCCCTTAAGTAAGAGCCCTGAAGTACCGAAAATGGTGGGTGAAGTACCCTTAAATACCGAAAATGGTAGGTGAAGTACCGGAAATGGGGTGCTAAGTACCCCATTTTGGCTGAGTACCGAAAAGGGCTAATTACCCATCTTGATGGGTTGAGTACCCGAAATTGATCCTTTAAGTACCGAAAATGGGCCCTGAAATACCAAAAATGGTGGGTGAAGTACCAGAAATGGGGTGCTAAGTACCAAAATTGGGTGAAAAAATACCGAAAAGGGCTGATTACTCACCTTGATGGGTTGAGTACCGAAATTCATCCTTTAAGTACCGAAAATGGACCCTAGAGTACTGAAAATGGTGGGTGAAGTACCGAAAATGAGGTGCTAAGTACCAAAAACAAGCTTGGGTTAGGGTTGTAGGAATCGCGCGATTTTTAAACAGGCTGGGGATTTAAGTCAGTCTTAAGGTTAGGGTGCTAAGTCTCATGGATGGAAGTAAAATATAATATTTGCTTTTATAAACAAGTTGCACCGGCGACTTGGAGCAGGATTACGACTTTTCAAAGTGTATTACATTGCTTATGAGAGTAATGATTACAGTGATCCACAAGTAGATTTAATTCCAGTGATCCACTGGACACAGTTTATTATCGTATGATGAAATGAATTCACCATCATCTGAACAAGTTTGATGAATGAAACATGCTAAATAGGATAAACATGTTTAGATGAACCCCTTTGATCGCTCCCCTTTTACACTAAGCAATAGTCTGTGAGTTCTTTAAGGAAAATATTTAATTTTATTGATTGTTATTATTGACACAGCTGAAGGAGTTCCAATGGATAGAACAAGAAAGAGAACAAAGTAGATAATGGATCTAACAAAGTTTAAGGTCACACTTAAACAACACATAACTTTCTGCCCATGTTTTTTACATAACAACAATGTTCAGCACATGACATCACAACTATAACATCAAGCTAGCCATGAAACAAGGTAACAAGTAATAGTCTCATTTGCATTTGAAGCAAAAAAGGTACTCCAACCATAGGCACATATCAAAATCCTCCGTGCGATCAACACTTCGAATTTGAATCTTCATTTGGGGTTACGTAGCACGATGATGACAGAGTCTCCGCGAAGGAACATCCTGATGAATCTATCCTTGTTGACTGGAAGAGCTTTCTTCTTCCCCTTGCCTGTCTTGGGTATCTGTGATCAGGGTAAAAACCATAAGGAGCCATGCATGAAAAGAGATGATGAATTATATGCATTTGTAAAGTTGCAATACCTCGGTCCACATCTCCCTAACATTTTCGAGGACCATGTTGCAGTGGCGATCAAATGCTCTAACTTGACCATGTGAGTAGTAGATAAATAGCCAGAAGATGGCTAGTAACAATATATTGTATATAAATAATCAAGGATTAACAAGAAGTGCACCATAAGGAATGCTGATTTAACAACAGAGTTTAGTCACTTTCTATCACAAGAAAAACATTCAAATAACAGGAAGGAGTCATGATACATAGCAGAGGGATTAGAATAATCTTTTTAAATGCTCAAAAAAGTTAACTTGTCTATTGTGTTGAAATAGAAACTAAAAAATATGTATTCCCTTGACAAAATCAGGATTCTATTTTAGGATTATATTGAAAATCAATAAGCAAAGTTACAATAAAACTTAAAAAAGTTGAAAGGTTACCAGAAGAAGTCTCCATATATTAGGTCGCATATATGGTGGTACACCACTCCAAGATAACTCACGTAGCTTTTCTGCAGATAAGCAAAAACTTTACAAACTCATACACTCAAGGGTAATGCTCACTGCTAAATGACTTCAGAGTTGCACTAAAGTAATGAATTTAACCAACACCTAATACAATTAATCTTTCTTCTTCATTTTAAGTTCATATATTAATACTTCAAATTAAAGCAAATGCATGCATCTTAAATACATCTAAGCAAAACCACAAACATACAAGTTATGCCACACTAAAGGTAGCTAAGAGTGAAATTTATTTATAAGAACTAACCACAAAAAGATAAAAAAAATGTTCTGCCTACAGCAAGGAAAACAAGATCCTTAAACCCTGCCTTAATGAAGAACTGGTTAACCATAATCTTCCTTAGACCATACTCTCAACAAAGTTAATCACATAGCATGCTCAAAAGCTATCAGTTTTGTGACAGAGTGAGTCATAAACCAGCAGAAATATGTCTTACCAAGATCAAAGTCCTGAAATGGAGAAAGTATGAAAGTGGCCAACAAAGTTAACCATCAAAGGACTATATAGGATACAAGCGGCCAACTCTAGTTTCTAACACAACATAAGAAAATAATTAAAATTCATGAACTTCATCTTGGTTAGCTTCATAACAACATCAAAGGTATGGACTTAATGAAAATGTTGTATGACAGCCGCAAGAAATAATTGATAATGAAGAGATACAGATATTGCAGAAGCTCAATAGAGTTTGCATACGAGGAATTGAAGAAATGTAAATAACACATACCTCAGTCTTCGAATTAGTACCATATATACAGAATATGCTCTTTAATGGTGGCCTTTTGCAAGGTGTAAGAGGATTCAACATTGGATCACCCAGATATAAATTAGAAAAACATAACACTCAAAATTTTAGTAGAACTATGAATGAAATTGGTACTATTAACTAGTAACACCTATGAACAATGGATCTTCCTTTTGTCAGGTGCATGGCCATGTTGGCTCTTTCCTTCAAGCAGGGGAAGGAACTGATACGCAAAACTAACAGGCAAGAAAATCACAAAAAGGACTCCCTACGAAGGAATCATTCCAATCGTTGAAAAATTCTTCTTGCTATAGGAGAGAGTGAATCGTAGCACACAGAGAGGAGGTTTGGATTGACCTTGACCCCGATGAAAGCAAGCACATTGGGACTTGGTTTTTGAAACCCATGCGACGAGGGAAAGAGGCAGCGATTTTGGGGGTTTAGGGTTAGCAATACCTAAAACCCAGATGAAGGCGATGAGCTCCTCGCAGAGCTGCGAGATCGGCAGCGGCAGATTGGCGGCGGTAGGTGCCGGAGTCTTCCCAGGGCGACGGATGGCACAGATCGGCGGCGGCGGCGGACGAAGACGCAGATCGGGAGGCGGACGAAGGCGCAGATCGGGCGGCGGACGAAGGCGAAGGAGGCGGCGGCGTCTTCTCGGTCTTCTCGCGGCGGACGAAGGCGAAGGAGGCCGGCGTCTTATGGCGCAGATCGGGCGGCGGCAGGTCTTCTCGCGGCGACGGCCAAAAGGAGGTGGCGGCGTCCTTGGCTCTCGGTGTTCTCGGCCGAAGGATCGCAGAGGCGGGCGCAAACGGCGGCGTCTTCGGCCTCGGTGTTCTCGGGCGCAGATCTGGGAATCGGGTGGGGGAAGGGAAATTTGGGAACGAGATTCTGAAATTTGGGCGCGCGAGAAAAATTTACGCTCGTCGCCACGGAGGAAGCGGACAACTCGATTTTTCTCGTCCACATCAGCAGGAGCGGAAATGGAGCGCACGAAGCGGCGCGCAGCAGAGAAAAATCCTATATATATATATATATATATGCCGGAATCCGGTGTCGGCCGGTGTGCTGGTGAGTTGGTCGTCGATCGGGCCCGGTCCGACGGTCGGACGGCGACGCGATGACAGCGGGAACAGCGGCGGGTCAGCGGAAGAAAACACTGTGCATTCCCAGTTTGGACGGTCAGATTTTCACGATCACGGTGTCACGGACGCGCGCGTAGGAAACCGTCACGTAGCAGATCAAAATTCATATATATGAATTTCCAACTGGACTTAAAATGGGGATGAGGACATGATTCTCTAAATTGCTTATGAGGTTTATCGTAATAGTCATAGCAGTTGATGGCTCCAATTAGATTGCCCTCGTGTGTTTTTAAAGTTTCTAGATTCTCACATTGTCTCGATAGGCAATGATAATTTGGTTCATATATTCTTGTCCAAAGCTAGCTTTATCGTCACAAGTATTTTCTCTTTTGGAAAAGATGTGGAGTGCTCGCAATCAAGTGCTTTTAAGTGAGAAGAAAAGATATCGTTTAGCCCTCGGGGTTATGGTGTAGCGATAGATATTTTCTTAGTTTTTTAGGCATCCATAGTTCGAGTCCTGATGAATTAGTGGATTAATTTTTTTTAATGACTGGTTAACATAAGAATGTTGGGTTGATGGATCGTCATTTTCTAATTTACCCTGATGGCTAGTAGAAAATTCTGATCAGATTTGTGCCAACTACCGCCAACTACCTGATGGTGTAAGTTAGATACATTGTGCCAACTAAAAAAAATACCATTTAAAATTCATTTTTGTTATTCCAGTAAACTGTTTCGAATCATATTTGAATTGTTAGATGACTTGAATGAGTAATGTATGTGATGCAAAAGCAACTAAGGTGTCCATTAAACACGACCAATTTGTGTCCCCTGGCATGGTCTTGGTGAGGTGAAATCGAGCTTTCTAACAACTAACATAGCTAGATTGTGTCCATTGACATGTTGTGTTACATTCTGCTTTTCAACAAAGCAAACCATAGCATTCCAATAGGGAACACGATTTAGTCATACTCTTTGGCACGACTCAAGCGAGCTGGGGCGTCAAACCACCTAATTTTAGTCTTTTAGAGTTTGTTTTGTTAGTTTCAATTTTTTTAGGATTTTAGGCTATTTCAACAATTATTTAGTTGATATTGGAGTTAGTTTTTGGATGAATAATATTTTTGACCATGATGTTTATTTTTCTTTTCCCTATTTTTCGATACTGAATCAATAGATTTTAAAAGATTATTTTCAACATTTATGTTTGAACCAATGAAATTAATACTGCTCGTATGATAATCACTATTCCATTCGGCGTCGCTTGATATTAGAGACTTTAGATCTCATGGATAGTTATCGTGATCGTGATAGGCAGGTTCCGACTGAGGAAGCCTCGTAATTTAATCGTAGCATCCAAATAAGATACTTAAAGATCTACAAAAATAAATCACAAAATTAACTCAGCATCTAGCGGCACAAGATCTTAAAGGTCGTAAGCTCTCTTATCTTAATTCTGCTTCTACTTTTGAAAACTCTTATCATAATCGTGAAAGTCGTGGTCGAGAAGAATGGTATAGAGATATCAAGTTTCCAATTGATCTTCTCGAGTTTTTCGGTACACTATAGATCAACGAATTTTTGATTAGCTTAACGAAGTAGAGAGAATTTTTATTATAAGGAAGTACTCAATCGTGTGAAAGTAAAATTGATTATCGTCAAACTCAAAGGCTAAGTATCCACATAATGGAGCAATTGTGATGCTCATGAGACAAATAAGACAAAGACAAGATCATTGATTAAGAGAAGATAAAGAAAAAAAATGAAATATCACTTTCTTTCCCTCGATTATCCTCAAACTTTGTTTCAACGACTACATACATTGAGGCAGGATGCAAGTTCCCAACGTGCCTTGGTTGGTGAAAAGCCACAGAACCAAAACCCAATGATTAGAGACAACCAAAACAATTGGTTATCTTACCCTCAGGATTCGCATTCTATCTAACTGTCATCACAGATTGATTCTAAACCTCTTATCACATGTGTTCATCATGATAAACAGGGACACACAATAATCGATTGTAGGAAACATGCGAATCAAAAGGGTAACAGTTTATTAATTGAGGAAGATATGGAAGACGAGATTGAGGCAATTAGCGAGCCAGTATATGACAAGGAAGAAGTTGGCTAGGTGCTTTATGATGATGACCGTGAGACTTTGATTGTTCGTAGGAGTCGGCTGACTTTCAAAGATGACTCGAAGGAGATGCTTGGGTTGGAGAGAAATTATCATGTTGATACTCAAGTTGTGCAAGAAACCTCTACCGATGTAGCTAAGCGACAAAAAGAAGATATCGCCAATTTAGAGTTGGCTGGGAACCTAATAATTTGCCACTATAGCTGATTGGTTAGACAATACAAATTGGCAGGAAACCATGGATCAATTTTGGACATTGGAAACCACTTCTACCCCGATAACCAATAATGCTAACCTATTTTCTATGTCGATGAGATAAGGTATGGAGACATACTTTATGCTTTACTATCTTGCAAGAACAATGCAATAGACGTAGATCCTGATTTATTGGCAAAAGTGCAATAGCTATTAGAGGATTTTATAGAGTTGAGGTCAGTTGAGGATCTTCCTCCTGGGTTACCACCTAGTGAGCAAACTCTAAACTCGATGATGAATTTTTTTTAAGTCGAGGCTATTGATGTAGGAGCCATCAATGCATCTAGCAAACACAGTTAGTGTGTGTCCCCTAGCACAGGAGTGCTTCATTCTAAGCTCTGACAAGGTGAAAATCGAGCTTTCCAACAACCAACACAGTCTGACTGTGTCCTCTAACATGACCGTAATGCATTATACTTCTCGAAGAAGCAAACCGCAATGTTCCAACAAGGAACATGGCTTAGCCGTGTTCCCTGACACGGCCATGTAGCGCCATCGCAACTCAAGTGGGTTGGGTCACCAAACGACTAAACTTTGGTCTTTTAGAGTTTGTTTTTGTTAGTTTCATTTGTTAGGATTTTAGGCTATTTAAACAATTGTTTTGTTTAGTTGATATTGGAGTTAGTTTTTAGATGAATAATATTTTCGATCAAGTCATTTATTTCTTTTTTCTTTATTTCTTGTATTCTTTCGAACTAGTAGATTTTAAAAGACTATTTCTGACGTTTATGTTTAAACAAACAAAATCAATATTGTCCGTAAGATAATCGTTATTATATCTAACATCAATATGACAATCCATTAAGAAGATATAATTGATTTTATGAGCCATAATTTTTAGATGAGACTAGGAATTATAGCTTATAGTTTAGCCAAGTAATGCTCACAAAAGTGGTAAAGAATAAAAATATCATTAAACTACAATTCAACATCAAAACATCAAGATTGTGACTTTAGTTTAGCATTGATACTCTATAATAAGCTGAGATTATGGGACGTGGATTGGCTAGGTCAGGCCCATAAGGAAAAGAGTGGAGAAATTGGTTTCGGTATTTGAGCCTATGAAGAAGTGGAGCTTGAGAGTCTGGCAATCGGGAAGTGTTCGGGAATCAGATTCAGAATCAAAAAGTGTTTGAAGGTAGAGTTTGAAATCGTATGATATTTTTTAAAATAAAATAAAATAGGTCACTTTAACAATCTTACACGGTTAGTCTCATGGCTATATATGAGGAAGCAAATCTAGAAATTACAGTTGACCACTACGAGAAAGGATATTACCTCGACTTCGTTCGAGATTTAACTTTTGTTCATTTCAACAAGTCTATCTTGTAATAACCAACTCAACTATGCTCCGGGAGCGAGTCAAATAATACTCTTCTGCAAAAGGTGAAATCCACCACCCCAGTGGTCTCACACAGTCGGTCTCACGACCATCTGTGAAGAGGTAAATTGAGAAACTGCAGTTGATTACGACGGAGGAGGGTATTGTTTGGCTTCGCCGAGATGAGTTGAATAACACTCTTCTGCAAAAGGTGGAATTCGCCACCTTAGCGGCCCCACACGGTCGGCCCCACGACCATCTGTGAGGAGGTAAATCGAGAAACTGCAATTGGTCATGACGCAGGAGGGTATTGCCTGGCGAATGATTCGAACCCTTGTCCTTTTCTACAAGTCTACTGCGTCGTAACTAACTCAGCTATGCCCCGAGGGCGAGTTGAATAACACTCAACATCATAGAAGATGGTTCAGAAAATAAGGGTGCAAATTTAATTTGGTGATATCTTGTTCAAGACAGAAACGGAGGGCAATAAAAGATATGTGTGTTAATAGTCGAATGAAAACGGATTGATAATAATGGAGATCAGCTGTCGTTATCGAAAGGAAATCATAATGTTATAACGAGAAAAGTTACTCAATTGAGACTATAAAAGAAGAGCGATAACTAAAGAACGAAGTATGTTAATTTCTAAAAGATCATCTCCTTTATTAGACTATTTTTTTATCTTTTCTCCACTTAAAATCTCACTCAAACATTGGAGGAACTACATCGAGATAAGACCAACGTCCTCTGACTGCATATTAACTATGGATAAGAAAATCATATTATTAAGATACGAAAGTTACGAGGAGTGCTCGACAACATATACTCGATCACGGGCATTCAAAGTTCACTCCTAGTATCAAGTATTATAAAAACGCAATGACAACTTACACTCTCCGTGATTGTTAAAAGGAGTGGAGGCGAGATGTTTCATAAAAAAACATGCTTAAAAATAAGAGATTCTCCACCTAATTATTTTTTAACATTTTGAATTTGATTGATTTCTTTCTCAGATTTTCAACCTCTCACATCTAAAAATAATATTAGACCTTCAGATCATACGTTAAAATAAATAAGAAAATACAAAGAAAAGCGATCGAATAAAGTCCTAAAGTCCACACCTCAAACCCTAAATTCCAACCCCCAAACCCCAAATCTCAAATCTCAAACCCCAAATTCCAAACCCTAACCCTCAAATCGAAGACTTTGACGTCTATCACGTTTGGAGTTTAGGAACTTTTTTAATTGCGAAATCTATCACGTTGGTGTGAAATTGTGCACGGTTGCACAAATTTAATCGTGCAAGAGATCAATTATATATATATAATCATAGCATGGCTCCAATTAGATTGCCCTCGTGTGTTTTTCATTCTCACCTTGTCCAAAGCTAGCTTTATTGTCACAAGTATTTTCTCTTTTGGAAAAGATGTGGAGTGCTCACAATCAAGTGCTTTTAAGTATGAAGAAAAGATATCGTTTAGCCCTCGGGCTATGGTGCAGCAACAGATATTTTCTTAGTTTCTTAGGCATCTATGGCTCGAGTCCTACCTTTGACGAATTAGTGGATTAAATTTTTTTAATGATCAGTTCACCTAAGAACACTAAGTTGATGGGTCGTCCACTAGCTTTTTGATTTATCCTTGTGATTAGTGAAAAATTCAGTGGGACCAGATCGATTACCCTCAAGATTAGTCGATATAAATTGGATATATTTTACCCACTAAGAAAAAATATCATTTAAAATTGATTTTTGTTATTCCAATAAACTGTTTCGAATCATATATTTGTATTGTTAGATGACTTGAATGAGCAATGCATGTGATGCAAAAGCAACTAAGGTGTCCAGTAAACACGGCCAGCTTGTGTCCCCTGGCATGAGTGTATCTCATTTTGAGTCTTGGTGAGGTGAAATCGAGCTTTTTAGCAACCAATATGGCTAGACTGTGTCCTTTGACACGGTCATGTTACATTCTGCTTCTCAACAAAGCGAACTGTAGCATTCCGATAGGGAATACGACTTAGTCATGCTCTCTGGCACGGCTCAAGCGAGCTAGGGCGTCAAACCACCTAACTTTGATCTTTTAGAGTTTGTTTTGTTAGTTTCATTTTTTTTTAGAATTTTAGGCTATTTCAACAATTATTTAGTTGATATTGGATTTAGTTTTTGGATGACTAATATTTTTGACCGTGTCGTTTATTTTTTTTTCTATTTTTCGGTACCGAATCAATAGATTTTAGAAGATTATTTTCAACATTCATATTTGCACCAATGGAATTAATACTGCTCGTATGATAATCACTATTTTCTATTCTGTTCGACGTCAGTTGATATTAGAGCCTTTAGATCTCATGGATAGTCATCGTCATCGTCATAGGCAGGTTCCGACTGAGGAAGCCTCGCACTTTAATTGTAGCATCCAAATAAGATACTTAAAGATCTACAGAGATAAATTACAAAATTAACTCAGCATCTAATGGCACGAGATCTTAAAGGTTGTAAGCTCCCTTATCTTAATTCTGCTTCTACTTTTGAAAACTCCTATCATAATCATGAAAGTTGTGGTCGAGAGGAACGATATGGAGATATCGAGTTTCCAATTGATCTTCCCGAGTTTTTCGGTACACTACAGATCGAGGAATTCTTGATTAGCTTAACGAAGTAGAGAGAATTTTCGATTATAAGGAAGTACCAAATTGTGTGAAAGTGAAATTGATTATTGTCAAAGTCAAAGGCAAAGTATCTACATAGTGAAAGCAATTGATATGCTCACGAGACAAACAAGACAAAGACAAGATCATTGATTGAGAGAAGATGAAGAAAAAAATGAAATATCACTTTCTTCCCCTTGATTACCCTCAAACCTTGTTTCAACGACCATATACATTGAGGCAAGATGCAAATTCCCAATGTGCCTTGGTTGGTGAAAAACCGCAGAACCAAAACCCAATGATTAGAGGCAACCAAAACAATTGGCCAACTCATCCTCAGGATTCACATTCTATCTAACCATCATACATATTGATTCTAAACCTCTTATCACATGTGTTTTTCATGATAAACAAGGACATAGAATAATCGATTGTAGGAAACTTGCGAATCAAAAGGGCAACAATTAATTGAGGAAGATATGGAAGACGAGATTGAGGCAATTAGTGAGCCAGTATATGACAAGGAAGAAGTTTGCTAGGTGCTTTTATGATGATGACCGTGAGACTTTGATTATTCGTAAGAGTCGACTAACTTTCAAAGACGACTCAGAGGAGATGCTTGGGTTGGAGAGATATTATCATGTTAATACTCAAGTTGTGCAAGAAACCTCTACTGATGTAACTAAGCGACAAAAAGAAGATATTGGTCAAGATAGAGTTGGCTGGAACCTAATAATGTTGCCACTATAGCTGATTAGTCAGACAATGCAAATTGGCAGGAAACCATGGATCAAGATTGGACATTGGAAACCACTTCTACCCCGGTAACCAATAATACTAACCTATTTTCTATGTTGATGAAATGAAGTATGGAGACATAGTTTATGTTTTACTGTCTCGCAAGAACAATGCAATAGACGTAGATCCTGATTTATCGGCAAAAGTGCAATAGCTATTAGGGGATTTTATAGAGTTGAGGCCAAAGGATCTTCCTCCTGGGTTACCACCTAGTGAGCAAAATCTAAACTTGATGAATTTTTTTCAACTTAGGGCTACTGATGTTGGAGCCACCGATGCATCTAGCAAACACGGATAGTGTGTGTCCCCTAGCACGGAAGTGCTTCATTCTGAGCTCTGAGCTCTGGCGAAGTGAAATCCAGCTTTCCAACAACCAACACGGTTCGGTTGTGTCCTCTAACATGACTGTAATGCATTCTACTTCTCAAAGAAGCAAATCGCAATGTTCCAACAAGGAACATGGCTTAGCCGTGCTCCCTGGCGACCATGTAGCGCCATCGCGGCTCAAGTGGGCCGGGTTACCAAATGACCTAACATTGGTCTTTTAGAGTTTGTTTTGTTAGTTTCATTTGTTTGGATTTTAAGCTATTTAAACAATTATTTAGTTGATATTGGAGTTAGTTTTTAGATGAATAATATTTTCGATCTAAGTCATTTATTTCCTTTCTCTTTATTTCTTATATTTTTTTTCGAATCAATAGGTTTTAAAAGATTATTTCTGACATTCATATTCGAACAAACAGAATTAATATTGTCTGCGGGATAATCGTTATTTTATTCGACGTCAATATGATAACCCATCACGAAGACATAATTGGTTTTTTGAGTCATAATTTTTAGATGAGACTAGGAATTATAACTTATAGTTTAGCCAAGTAATGCTCTCAAAAGTGGTAAAGAATAAAAATATCATTAAACTACAATTCAACGTCAAACATCAAGATTGTGACTTTAGTTTAGCATTGGTACTCTATAATAAGCTGAGATTATGGGACGTGGATTGGCTAGGTCAGGCCCATAAGGAAAAGAGTGGAGAAATTGGTTTCCGTATTTGAGCCTATGAAGAAGTCGGAAAGTGCTCGGGAATCAGATTCAGAATCGAGAAGTGCTTGACAGTGGAGTTCGGAGTCGAATGACACTCGACATCATAGAAGAGGGCTCAGAAAATAAGGGTGCAAATTTGATTTGATGATATCTTGTTCAAGACAGAAATGGAGGGCAATAAAAGAGATGTGTGTTAATAGTCGAATGAAAACAGATCGATGATAATACATAATGTTATAATGAGATCAGAAGTTACTCGATTGAGACTATAAAAGAAGAGCGATAATCAAAGATCATCTTCTTTATTCAACTATTTTTCTATCTTTTCTCCACTTAAAATCTCACTCAAACATCGGAGGAACTACATCGAGATAAGACCGACGTCCTTGTGACTGCGCATATTAACTATGGATAAGAAAATCATACTATTAAGATACGAAAGTTACGAGGAGTGCTCGACAACAGATACTCGATCACGGGCATTCAAAGTTCACTCCTAGTATCAAGTATTATAAAAACGCAATGACAACTTACACTCTCCGTGATTGTTAAAAGGAGTGGAGGCGAGATGCTTCATAAAAAACATGCTTAAATATAAGAGATTCTCCACCAAACTATTTTTTAACATTTTGAGTTCAATTGATTTCTTTCTCAGATTTTCAACCTCTCACATCTAAAAATAATATTAGACCTTCAGATCATACGTTAAAATAAATAAGAAAATACAAAGAAAAGCGATCGAATAAAGTCCTAAAGTCCACACCTCAAACCCTAATTTCCAAACCCCAAATCCCAAACCCTAACCCTCAAATCGAAGACTTTGACGTCTACCATTTTGATCCTTATCCATAAGACGGCGGTGAGTCGGAATCGTTCCTTCTTTTCCCACTTTGTGGTTTGTGCTACGGCGATAAGTCCAGTCCATCAACATCACAGCCGACTCATCGTGCATCATCTAACACCTCACTTTCCTTTTTTGCCAATTTAATACTAAATTTGTTTAATTTTTTTTTTCTTTCTTTAAACAAAATGCATGAACAAGAACAAGAACAAGAACAAACGAGAGGAGGGGGGAAGTCCCAGTTGCCGTGCCCGACAGCAACATGATCTCAAACGTGGATTTCATCTTGTGGATTGATGTAATTCAACAGAAAATGACCACCATTCGACTTTATTCTCCACCTTCTGCAAGCCGGGAAAAAAGAAATCTTTATTCTCCAGATGGGGCGGGGGCGAGGGCTCGGCGGAGGACGTGAACGAGGGCGGCGGGGGCGCTGAGGTGAGGGAGGTGGCCCTCGACGGGGAGCAGCTCCACGGTGGTCCGGCCGCCGAGGTGGTCCTTGAGGTAGAAGGCGACGGCGAGGGGGACGGAGACGTCCTTGGAGGTTTGGATGATGACGCAGGGGGCGGTGACGAGGCCCAGCACCCCGCGGAGGTCGCTGTTGAACACCGTCCGCGACACGAACAGCGAGATGTCCGGCCGCATGTTGAACAGCGTCCGGCTGAACTCCCGGACCGCCGCCGGCACGTCGGCGCCCACCGCCAGCGGCGCGAACCCCTGCACCCACGCCTCGTAGTTCGCCTCCATCGCCGCGAACACCTCGTCGAATTCCTCCCGCTCGAAGCCGCCGTGGTACTTGTCGTCGTTCAGGAACCTGACCGGCGAACAAATCGAGTGGGATTTTGAAAGTTTCAGCGCCGTCAAGCCTCGATCGGGGTTTCTAATTTCAAAGATCAAATTTACCTGGGGGAGGCGCCGATGAGGATGAGCTTGAGGAAGAGCTCCGGGCGGCGGATGGCGGCGAGGATGCCGATCATGGTGGAGAAGGAGTGGCCAACGAAGAAGCAGCGGTCGACGCCGAGGGCGTCGAGGATGTCCAGCAGGTCGTCGACGTAGGCGTCGAGGGTGGTGTAGCGGCTGAACTCGAAGTGGTCGGGGTTGACGCTGCCGGCGCAGACGAGGTCGTAGAGGACGATGCGGTAGTCGCGGAGGAAGTACGGCAGCACGCGACTCCACGCCGACTGGTCCGTGCCGAAGCCATGCGACAGCACCACCACCCTCTCCCCGGCGCCCACCATTCTCACGTTCAGCATCTCCAGCAGCTTGGCGCCGCCGCCGCCTCCACCACCGCCGTAGACCCCTGTTCTACCATTTCTGTTGCCGCCCATCTCCGCCACCTACTCCGCCCTCTCCTCTCCTCTCTTCCTCAGAATCCTCACTCTCTCTCACCCACACAAACACATACACGAGTATTATATATAGATTGCCATGTGCTTGGACAACTGTTGTTTGATTGATACATGATAAAATATGGAAATGTGGCGAAGAAGGAGAGGAGGGCGAGGGCGATTCCGCTGGTTGTGCTGCTTTTAATCCGGGTACAGGGGATTGATTGTACTCAGACTGTTTTATTCATGGAAGGAAGAGGAAGGGGGGCCATGGCTTATCCGTAGCTACCTTTTCTTTATCGCTGTCGTTTTCCCCTCGCACCTTGTTTTTCTTCCCATCTACGTCTTCTTCCTTTTGACCGCCATCTTGGGCGATTGATTGATTATAAACTCGGATACGACATTAGGAAGGGTCCTTCCTTTTGTATTCGAATTATTTTTTTTGTTTCATTTATTTATAAAAACATTTCATTCTTCCGTTGTATCAGTAAATTTCTTTTTTTAAAAAAATATTATTATTTTTAATATTATTATAATAATTAAAAATTCATAATTACTACGATATAAATAACAAAGTTGATCAATTTGATCAAGCTCGATTGGACTCAAATTGAATTTCGATGTTTAACCCTCAAAACATAGCCGAGTCGATTACCACGGAGCAGAGTTGTTGAAGTGGATAAGGGTCGAATCTCAATGAAGCTGAGGCAATGCCCTCCTACATCGTGGTTAACTACAACTTCCTGATTTACCTCCTCACAAATAATCATGAAGTCGACTGTGTAGGGTCGTTAGAATGGCGGATTCTACTTTTTTTGTTGAAGAGTTTCGATATTTAACCAATATATTAATTAGAAGTCAAGTAAATCAAGATTGATCGGATATGTGACAGTGAAAAGTCAAATAGGTCAAGGTTCACTGAATACTTGATGGTGGAAAAGTCCAAATGGGTCACAGTTGATCGGACACCTGATATGCAAGAGTAAGTTCAAGTGGGTCAAAGAGGATTGGAAATCCAAGAGGACCGAACACTTGACACAAAGAGAAAAATCTAAGTGGATCATGACTGATCGAACACTTAATGCGAGAAAAGTCTTAACATGTCATAATTTACTAAATGTTGAGTAAAGGAAGTAGAGTTAGGTTAATCGGATAACAAGTAAGATTCGAATTCAATCTTTAAAAGGTTGAAATTAGGATTACCAATCGATTGATTGATAAACCCTAAACTCCGAAAAGGATTTTGCTTTGATCTATCGATTGATGATGTTCATCAATCGATTGATAAAATCTAAATTCAAAATTCAAGGTTTAAATGGGGTTGTCAATCTATTGGTGCAAACAGAAGATGGTCAGCGAACAGAATATTGCGGAATTAATTGATCAGTTCGACTGAGGGTTGTCAATCGATTGATCAAGTAAAAAAGAATTGTTCTGTAGATTTAAACGGTCGGATCCGATATGACAATCAATTGGTGAGTAAGGGACAATCGATTGCTAGGCGAAAATTAATCCGAATGCAATCCTATAAAAAAGGATTTTGAGGTAAATCGACGTCGTCAGTTCTTAAGGGTTTAAAGATGAAGTATTGTTACATTTTTAGACCAACAAAAGACAATTCCAAACAATAAGAAAGCGATCAAAATAAGATTCGTGTAAAGTAATTTACTTTTATTATATTTATTTTTATCCTTTGTATTTGCTTGTATTATTTTGAAAATCTATTATAAAATATTTCTCCGTCTTCAAAAGGTATCCAAAAAGGAGAATACGGTGGGATAGTCATTAGGACTAGGTCTTGGATTTAACCGCCTTGGGAGGCAGTGAACCAAGTAAAATCATTGTGTTTGCATCATGTTGTTAAGTTTGTTTCATATTTCCGTTGCGCATTCAAACGAGAAACACAAAATCAAGACGAAGCAAATGAAGTTATTTATCTCCTTTAGCTCACAAGGTTCTGGCAAATACTTCAACTCTGATCAACATAAATAAGCTATGTTGCAATAGGTATAGTTTATAACTATTATAATATAGATATTTCATCTCTGATTAATATTATAACACTTCGACTTTGTATCAATATTAATCACACTGTATTATAACAATTATAGTTCATAACTCTTATAATATAGATGTTTTATCTCTAATCAACACTGTCAACATTAGTCAATACATATCAATATCATATTATAGCATATGTGAATCATGTTGTTACAATATAGACAATTTATTTTTGATCAATATTAATTAACATGATATTATAGTATTGATCATAATTATTATAGTTATAGCAATTATATGAATATATAGTTGTTACACAACCTCAAAAATAAAAATAATTTCAAAAAGTAAATTGTAATCCTTTTGAATAAATAAAAAAAAAAGACACATTTTTTTTATAATTCTATTAAAAAGATGTCTTTTTAATTTTTATCCCAATATAATTTGTTTTAATTAAATCTAAATTTTATAGTAAGAATTTTATTTTTAGGCATAAAACAAAAGAATTAAAAAATATTATGAATTATTTGAGTTTGACACAAGCACTACTAAGTGTATCAAATTGATCCCCTTGATTGATTCTATCCCTTATTAATAGAAAAGTATGATCTTTTCATCATTACCTCTCAACTCAACTCGAACTCAAGTTGTGATATCTCCTCTCGAACTTTTATCATTTTCTTTTCTTTACCGATCGAGTTTTAAAGTTCCGAAGGAGTGCTCATCATTTTTGAATCGAGAATCATATCTTAGAAATGATTGCTAATAAATTACAAGCATCTCAAGAAGATAATATTATTGCCTTTAAAATAAAAAATCAATCCAATCGATCATCACTTAAAACTTAAAGTTTTTTTTATTCGATCGAAGAAATATACTTATATTACAGGAGAATAATTGGCATCTAAAAAGGTAAGTTAATGATCGATCGACAATATAAAATTAGTAAACATAGTAGCAACACATGTCAAATAAATGTTTAACAATTGATGAGAGAATTATTAGTGACAATGATTAGAAAGGGATAAGTTAATCCGCATTAAATATCTTTAAATTAGTAATAAAATTATTATTACTAAAACTTTTAGTGATCGGGCTTTAATTTATTCTATAGAATTTTAAGCAAGCAAAATCTATGGACAAACCAATGACTTTAATTTCTTTTTGTAACTAACTTGAAACTTAATTCGCCGCAATAATGTCCTCACTCGATCGATCGACTGATCCGGCTTGCTAGCCCTCTCAAGTCTTCAAGTTTTTTTTATCGAAGTTTTATGTAACTTGGTAGGACAAGCTATGGAGCTGCAATCTAGAAAACCAAAGTAGAAAAAGAAAATGTCATAGAAGAGAAAGTGATATATTAGCTAAGAACAAAGATGAAGATAGATACTTCCAAAGGTCAATCCTTTGACTTTGACTTTCTGCTTAAGAAAACAACATGAATCACGTGACTTTTCTTACAACATCGACGACAGCAGTGATTTAAGCAAATAAAATTGCGGCCAGAAAGTGGCCACAATAATGAGGCTGTCGTGGCAGCGATTGCGCCATATTTTCTAATGGAGAATAGAAAAGCTATTTATATGGGCAATAATTAAAAAGATATTTTTTTTAATAATTTAAATATCTAACTCTAACTATGTGATTATCTCTCAAAAATTTTCTATCATAAATTTAAAAACACAAATAATCCGATTAGCTCAATATTATAATTTTTTATGTTTTATTTGAGAGGAGGTGAGATAAAGGATGGGAAGGGTAAATAAGGAGAAGAAAAATATTAATATCTGGTTGGGATGGAGTGGGTTAAGGAGGTAAAGGAAAGAGAAAGATAAATTTTATTTTTTTTCATGCTCATGAATCATTAGAATTTCTTATATTCTGATTTAGAGTATAAGAGAGAAAGAGACCTCAAAAATATTTTATTCTAATTTTATCTCTATTTTAAAATATTAATTCTTAAATTAATTTATCTATTTAGATATCTCATTTTTGCTCCATCACTCCTCACACAACGCATGTCGTCACCGCCTAGTATCCAACCGCTCGCATTTCATGACATCAGTGTCGACGTCGACCCTAACTATAAATCTTTTCGAGGATAAAACTCAAAAGAACAGAGATAGCAGATAACCCTAATCATTTCTCCTCTCCTCCTCCTCCAATGATAGAGGCTTATTTAAAAAGCATGTGTTATTTATTTTAGGACCTTCTATATCTCAACTTTTACATACAATATTGATAGAATTTTATAATTTTTCATCTGTCCTCTATATACGTTGTCTTTTTTAAGAAGTGAGAATATTTTTATAACTTTATGTGTTTAATCTTCATTCTCCTTCTCTTCCTCCCAAACAAACATATTACGTTAATGAACCTTCCATCCCTTCCAAATAAGGAGAACATAAATATTTTACTTTCCCTCCCTTTCTCTTCCCTTTTGCTTCCGTTAATGAACATTCTCTTATCCCATCCAAATAAAGTGTTAAACTCCACATGTGTAATATGTCATGAATGAGATTTGAAGCTTTATTACCTGTAAGTCTGTTTCACTTTTTACTATCGCACCATAACCTCGAGGATCATCTCATTTTCAGAATCATCAAAGGAACAAGCTTTTTTATTTTTAATAAAAAGGACACCCTACTCTATCCCACCGGTAATCCATGTAAAATGACAAGATTACCCTCAAATACAATATCTGATATTATTATCATGTATTAAATTGATTTTATTATCATGTATTAAATACAATGCAAAGCGAATTTGATATATTCAACAACATTTATATTGTAATATTTATAAAATCATAGTTACTACAATACAAACTTGTCTTGTTCAATAATATTCATGTTAGCAGCTATGAACTATAACTGCTATAACTATCGTAACAATTACAATTCATAGTTATTAATTACAACGCAAACTTATTTATACAATTGATTGATGGAACTAGGTGACATGAAATAACAATATGGGAATAGTGTACCAGAGAATAACAACTGATTGTTGATAGGCCTCTCAATCTTCTTGCTAAAAGCTCCCACAAATTAAGAAGCTTCGACAAGTATGAACTGAACTAGGTAGATCGATCAGGCCTTCATTGCGTAAAATCGTCGTCGTCAAATCTTCACAAATATGAAGGGAATCATGATTCAGTTCATCCGATCGATTGAGAAGAGATGTGGGATCAAATCAAGATACTGTGACTCTGAAGAGTGTCTGTCAATCAAGTGTTTGGTATGACTGAACATCTCATTTCAATTTCTCAAATTTCAGATTCTGAATATATATATACATATACATATATGCCTTGTTTAATTTGGTCCAGTACTCGATTCCAAAATGCAGGACAAGACAAGAAATGCAAGTGTTGATGTTGATGTTTTAGTGGAAGCAAAAAAGAGTTGAATCTCTTCATGTCTTGTTTGTTTGTTTGTTCATGATGCTTTTGTGGAGAAGAAGACGACTAGTCAGCAGAATGGTATCCTTTCAAGATATGGAATTCCTTCGGCACTGTAGTCAAAAGGATTCGATTTCACGATCATTTATGAAGAAGTAAATTAAAAAATTATAATTTATCCATTATAACAATATCTACTTTGTAATAGTCAAAAAGAATATTTTTCTTGATTTCGAAACTACAATTGGTCACGACAGATGTTTTAATTAAGCAGAGCAGCTGATTTGTTTCAAATCAAAAAAGTATTTAGATTTAAGAATTCATTAGGGTTTAAGATGATAGTCTCTTTTATAAACAGAATGAGAACACGTATTAATACTATGTAATAATTTACAATTACAAGAGGTGGGCTGGCTGGGTACATGGGCCTCAGGAGAAATTGGGCTAGGGACAAGTTCAAAAATAAAAAGTGCTCGAGAATCAAGTTCGAAGTCATATAATATTCGATCTTAAATTCTAGTGCTCAGAAATTGAATTCAGAGTCATATAGATGCTCAATCTTAGAGTCTGAAGCTCGAGAAAATAGGAGCAAAATTTCGAAAAGAGACCAAGTGCAATAAAAATGACCAATGATGATGAGTGTTAATAACCATTAAAAATATAACCATTTTTTTAATTTAAGACTAACATTTTTTATTAGATTTTTGTGTTAATTTTGAGTAGGACAATTCTCTTATTAAAATAAGGATGATTGCTTATTATATAAAATTGATCTTTCATCACTTCACCAAATTAAATATAATAATAATAATAATAAAAATAATAATAATAAATAATGTGTGGCGTTCATCATCGGCCGCCCTTCCAGGAAGACAAAGGAGGGGTCTCCGATTCCCTCCACGTGTCCGAGGTGGTCGGATACCGATCGCCCTTCACGGCATCCGGCGCTGCAAATGACTCGAGCTCCGCCATTTCTTCCGGAGCGAGCTCCACCGACAGAGCTCCGATATTTTGATCCAAATTCTCGATCTTGGTAGTGCCGGGGATGGGGCAAACATCAGGCCCCTGGTGATGGAGCCACGCCAAGGCCAGTTGCGAAGTGGTACACCCCTTCCTCTTCGCCATTTCGCTCACACCCTCAAATATCACTGCATTCTCAGCGAGGTTCTCCGGCTGAAATCTAGGCACCATCTTGCGAAAATCATAATCGGTGAGTGTTTCCAGTATTTTCGGTCCCGAAGAGAAAAAGCCTCTTCCCAGAGGACTGTAGGCGACGATTCCTATGCCAAGTTCCCTGCAGAATTCAGCAAAAACAATTGAAAAATTCAGTTCGAACATGAAGTTAATTATTTAAGGTTTTGACCTGCAAGTAGGAATTATATCTTGTTCTACGTCTCTTGACCAGAGAGACCACTCGAGCTGCACTGCAGTGATGGGATGAACGGCATGCGCCCGCCTGATGGTCGAAGCAGACGCCTCGGACAATCCGATGTATTTGATTTTGCCTTCTTCGACTAATGCTTTTAGTTCTCCGATCTGATTGACAACGATGAAACATGCAGTTGGATTTTATGTTTTTTGAAGTTTTATTGCAACTGATCAGTACTCACCGTGACCTCGATGGGGACTCGAATGTCGACTCGGTGTTGGTAGTAGAGATCGATGCAGTCGATATCGAGCCTCTTCAAGCTGCCCTCGCAGGCCGCCCTCACGTACACTGGGTCGCCGCGGATCTCGAAGTTCGCCGCGTCGACGATGTGGTAGCCGAACTTGGTGGCCGCCTGCACCTTCTTCCTCACTCCCCCTTGAAAAGCCTGCCATGCATCGCCCTTCGATTATGTATAAATATCTTTCCTTAAATAGGAAGAGAGCCAAAGAAGTCCTTACCTTGCCGAGGAGGGCCTCGTTGGTGAAGGGGCCGTAGACGTCGGAGGAGTCGAAGAAGGTGACGCCGGAGGCGACGGCGTGGTGGATGAGGGCGACCATGTCGGGCTCGGGCTTGGGCGGGCCATACAGGGCGGACATGCCCATGCAGCCCAGGCCTTGGCGGGAGACCTCCAGCCCCTGCGAGCCCAGCTTCATCCTCCCCACCGCCGCCGCCGCTGCCGCTTTAGCTGCCATCTCCGTCGATCTCCGCTCTAACTAACTGAGCCCGTGCTCTGTGGCTGCTGCGTCCGTGGGTTTATATAGCGGGAGCCAAACGGCGTTCTGAATCCGACGATGACTCGCCGGCCAAGTCGCTGCTTGTCGCCGTCTGTCGTATGTTACTTTAATTCCTGTTCCCACGCTGAACTTGTTCACTTTGTTTGACCGAAGGAATAGGTCGATCAAGTCAAATCAATCGAAGTTAAAATGAATAATATTATTAAAATAATTATTTAAATTTAATTTATATTTATTCGTTTAGATAAATTCTTAATTTTGATTGATTATTTAAAATTTATTTATTTATTTTTAAAACATGAAAGTAAGTAGTTTAAGTGTTATGTTGTGTCCCACTAGTGCAACAGTAAGACATTCGGATTGTGACCTAGAGACTCGCGGTTCGATCCTCAACTATGATGTATTTGCAAGAATTTTCTTCTAAATAGGGAACGCAATCAAAGGATGCTGGGTATCTGATTGGCCGTCGTAAAATTGAGTCCATGAAATTTATCCTTTTGGTCAATGGAAAATTTTCGTGAGATCAAATCGATCACCTTCAAAGATTGAGTCCATGAGACTGATTGAGACTGATGGTCGTAGAGGGTGTTGACCGTTGCCGTGAGGAATAGAGTCCATTACGGCGACGAATTTTCCAGATGCACCTTCTGCTGTTAAATAATTAATAATTTTTATAATTATATATAAAATTTTATTTAAAAAATTATAATTAATCATTATTAAAAAATTATTATTTTAATTTAATTAAAATTTGATCTTTATCCATTTTAATAAATTTATCTCTTAGTAATTCATTTGCTCCAAAAATATTATTTCCCTTTTCTGATTACTTAAATCACGCTTCAGTTTAATTATAGTTAAAAATTAATTGATTTAAGACCAAATTTAGTATTTAATTTTACAAAAAGTTGTTTATATTTATTAATATAAATAAATTAAAATAATTTATTAAAGTAAATAAGTAATTTTGATCCTTCATAAATAAAGATTATAAATTTTATTCATCAATTTTTATCAAATTTTAAAAAAATCAATAAATAAATTTATAATATCAAACTTATTAACTAATTAAATAAAATATAAAATATAAAAAAATTTAAATAATCAAATAAATTCAAATTAAAAATTTTATAACATCTTACACATCATAAAGGGTGCACACAATATATATAATACTCATGTGATAATTCCTTAATGTCAATCTCACAACGATTTTAAAAATAAATTATAGTAACCAAACAATCTCATCAAATGGAAGAGATTTTATTTTTCAAGAACCATTATTCATAGGACTAACTGAATTTGACTTGCTTTCATGTGGTATTCACACAATACTTAAATATCAATAACTCCTTAGGGTGCGTTTGACTATATCCATAAATACCCATGATATGATAAAACATAACCTATGATCATTTCAAAGGGCGCACAAGTTATGATGTAATGGGATTACCTGGTAATCACATAACCAAGATTATGGGACATAAAACATAACCTAATGTTGTTTGGTTTACTTTATTTATTTGGAGGGAATAAAACATAACCAGTTTTATATTTACTATATTACCCTTCATTCAATTATATTTTAATATAATTCATTAAATTAATAAATATAATTTGATAATTTTATTTTAATAAAATAATTCATTAAAAATAATTATTTTAATAAAAATATTAAAATAATAAATATAATTTGTTAATTTTATTTTTAAAATTTAAAATAAATTTATATATTTTAATAAAATAATTTATTAAAATAATTATTTTAATAAAATAATCCATTAAATTAATAAATATAATTCCTTAATTTTATATTTTTAAATTTAAAATAAATTTATATTTATTTTAATAAAATAATTTATCAAAATAATTATTTTAATAAAATAATTCGTTAAATTAATAAATATAATATGATAATTTTATTTTAATAAAATAATTTATTTAAAATAATTTTTTAAATAAAATAATTTATTTAAAAAATTATTTTAATAAAATAATTTATTAAATTAATAAATATAATTTGTTAATTTTATATTTTAAAATTTTAAAAAATATATATTTTTAATAAAATAATTCATTAAAATAATTATTTTAATAAAATAATTTATTAAATTAATAAATATAATTCATTAATTTTATTTTTTTAATTTTAAAATAAATTATTTTTTTAATTTATAAATATTTAAATTAAAATTTATTGAATTAATTAATTCGATTTTAATTAGATTTCGTAGTATATTTTAATTAATTCAATTTTAAAATCAGAGGGTAATTATGGAAAATTTTTTGTTAACCTCCGGAATCGTAGAAAACCTTAGGTTGCCAAGGTAATCACATAACTGGGTTATAACTCATTTGCTGATGTGGCGGTAATGTTATATTACTTGGGAATCGATCATAACTTGAACCAAACAAGGTTATCAACGATAACTTTGGACAGATAACCAAGATAATTATAGATTACCCCCAACCAAACACCCCCTTAATGTCAATCTCATAAGGGTTTTAAAAAATAAATTATAGTAACCAAACAATCTCTTAAAATGGAAGAAATTTTATTTTTCAAGAGATTGTTCATATAAGAATTTGACTTGCTTTCTCAACTCAATTTTTTTTTTTCTTTTTTAGCACAACACTGCAAAAGAATATAAAGACAAATTTAATAATTATAATTGATCTAGAAGTTCTGGCTTCCACACATCACTAAGCTAAATCTGACCTCTAACTGCTATGTGGATACTCAAGGTTGCTCCATTGTGAAGACTTTGTTAGACCATTTACTCAATCCTTATTCACACAAGGATCCTATCAGAAGACTGCCTTCTAGACTCACATTGGGTAGAGGTCTGCCTTCGTTGATGAAGAGATTTGGTGCTGTTCTTGAATGGTCTCCACAGGTACAAGGTATGAATGCAGTCGGCAGTATATCGACCTTAGGATTGTGGCACAAAAGTGCCCACATAACCAAATCCAACGATTGCGAAAGTGATTGCTTGAAGATAAAGGTAGATGTAGTAATGGTTCTTCCCGTAGGAAAGATCGTAGCACCCACAGAAGAAGAGGTAGACTCCAGTAAAGAGCTCCATCAGATGTAACCTATTTTTCAGGACAGGAAAAGGAGCATTTCAATCTGATATTATTTCCTTAAGTGCGTATTTCTAAATGTAATAGATGAATTGCGAATACCTGTCACCAAGTCTTAGTCTTGGCTTCCTAGCTCCTTTAGATTTTGTCTTCATAATGTCTCCTAGCTTCTCAGTGACCACCCACTCGTTGACCCTCCCCCCTGCTTCCAAGAGGCCACTTAAGGTTGCTTTTGTTCTATGCAGAGACATGACATTCTCAAAAAGGACCCAGAACATCAGCAAGTGAAAAGACCTACAGAACAAGATAGATTGTGTTGTCATTTGTGGATTTGGAAGTTTTGCCATCATTCATCAAACATAAAAGTTGAACTGGGAAGACATTGCCAAAATAACAAAACTAGACATTCATTGTTTGATCCATCGTTAAACAAATAAGTAGGGTTGGCATTGGCAAATAAGCAAATCTGAAGTTAAAGATTGTTTATAGTTCTCATACCTTGGTGTCCCAACTGAATTCAGCAGTGTAATGACTGAGGGAATGTACACTAAACCCCACTTTGGTATTTGTACTTCAGGAACAAAGACTGTCATCGGGATTACGATGCAGTAAAATATGAAGGTCACAATATGACCTACAATCTTTCTGATGAAGAAAAAACTGTATATAACATATATTTTTGTCCAGATCGTCACTTTCTGTATTTACAGAGAAAAGTTTTCATCAGATGTATAAATTTTTATGTTAAAAGGAATATAATATCTTAATGTGACTAACCTTGTTTTTGGAGATCTCCGTCACCATTTTCCTGAACAAATTTGCGGGGCCACAAGACCATCTGTGTTGCTGATGTCGGAAGGCCTTGAAAGTACTTGGTAGTTCACTTTTGACCTGAACACATATAGAATAAGAAGCATGAAATGAATTAAGAACTTCATCAAATTTCTTCAACACTATTTTATTTATGAACAGTGCATATTGCTAACCCAAGTTCATATGTATACTTTGGCATAGTGGGAAATCTACATGTTTAAGGTTTTCAGTTTATCCTTGACGCTAGATAGGACGACCCACATTACCCATAGATGATAATGTGTTTCGTGGCCAAAATAATAGGATGAATGGTGCGGCTAACAAGATTCTTCAACTTGAGAGATATGACAATATAACTTTATATTTGTGGCCAAGGTTGTCAAAATCGCGAGTCAACTCGGCGAGTTTACGAACTATTATTTCAATTCCGTGTTGAATCAGCTTAAAATCGGACCCCCCTTGTAAACTCGTAAACTGGCGAGTCAACTCGGTAAACTCGCGAGTCAACTCGGTCAAACTCAGTAAACTCGATAAACAAAGGAAATCTTTGTTTAATGTTTCCTTTTATCAAATTTGGACAATGGAAGCTTATTTGGTGTATCTATTGGACTATTTTGTATGAAATTTTAAATTTGTCATTTTGTAATTTGATGTTGAAACATAAATTTTGAAAATTTCATATCTTTTCATGTTAAATTTTCATGTTTAGTCTTTTTTTATATGTGAAAACATGTTGTTGATAACTATGTTTATGCTTTTTTATTAGATATGTGAAATAGTGATTGTTCTTATGAAGTTATGATCAAATATATATTATTTGATATTTTATAACTCTTTTTTGGATTATCTGTAAACTCGTACGAGTTTACGATACGAATTTACGATACGAGTTTGTGCACCCCTAACTGAGTCGACACTGGAATCGCGAGTTTGATAACCTTGTTTGTGGCTATTGTGACCAACATAGCATGTTACTAGAACTTATTAATGAAATATGGGAATCAAGATGTAAGAGCATAGAGGAGTTAGTTGGATTGGAGAGATCTAAGGGAGCGATGGTCAATGAGTATCTAATTTAAGAGGATCTCAACTTTGGTGAGGTGGTGTCTAGGAACAATGATCTAAAGGGTGAAGAAGTTGGAAGAGAGGAAAGCTAGAATGAAGAATGATAGGTTACAGTAGAGAGGGGAGGTTGTAACCTCTCCTACTAGCTCTTGAGAGGATTAGAGAAAGATCGGTGATTACCATATAAAACAAAATAATTTGGAGAGAAATAATCCTCCTTCAATCATTTTTTTCATACATAATGCCTTATTTTATAGGGATTATGACGTAATATAAAAGTTCTAGTAACACGATCTATTTGAAATATGGGATTATGACGAGTATCATCAACACTGACTAAATATCATCGGTCGTCAAGTCACCTCTCGATGATATCAACGGACCCTCTCAAGTAAGTAGTAAGGTCAAGACAAGAGTGGTTGAGATAAGATTTGGACCCTTTCTATTTAAGGTGATATTACCCCAGGTGCTTATGATTCCTCAGCAATCATCTTCCAAGATACATCAACATTCAATTCAAAATAAAAGCATTTTAAACTTCAAATCTTAACTTTTGAAACCTTAAGACTCTGAGAGAGGAGAGAGGAGAGAGGAGAGAGGAGAGGTGAGGAAGAGGAGAAATCAAGTTTAAAGCTTCAACCTTTAGTAATTTGAGCAAGAGAAGTAGGGGCTCTTTCATAGGGTTGAAAGGTTATCCCTAATAAGGGTGCATTTGGTTCAAGATTATTGTTGATAACCTTGGTTATCCATCAAAGTTATATTATTTAACCCTATTTGGTTTAGGTAAAATGATTCCTAAGTAATCAAGGATGTCCACCACATCAGCAAACATCAACAAAAGGGGTATATAACATGGAATGTGATTACCTCGACAGTGTTAGATTTTCCTTGATTCCAGGGTTAACGAGAATCTAGCCGTGGTTGGTCGTCGAGCGCAAGTAGCGAGGGTGGTGCCAACTCGATGTCGCCGTCGTTCCCACGGGCGGAGCCAAATACAATTCCACTCGGGCTTTAAAAGGCTCACGGAGGTCAATCGTCGAGCACGAATGGATTTTTTTTAAAAACCAGAGGTGTTCTTTAAATTTATTATTAAAAAATGAAAAATATAGGTAATAAAGGAAGGTACCACATCAGCAAACATCGGGGAGATTGAATGTGATTAGCCCGGAGGCTATAACATTCCTAGCTCCGCCATTGGTCGTTCCTTCATGCGAAAGGCTCACCAGGGGCCAATCATCGAGCACAAGAAGTGAGGGCGGTGTCGGCTCGGCATTGCTGCCGTTCCTTCATGCAAAAGGCTTGCCGGAGGTCAATCGTCGAGCACGAGCAGTGAGGATTGACATCGTTCCTTCGTGCGAAAGGCTCACCGAGACGGAGGTGGTAAGCGGCTCACCAATCTCATGAATAGAACGACCAACAAGTGAGGGGCGGATGAACGGAGGTGGTAGTGAGCATACGATCACGACACAACAGTAGCGGCAGTGGGCACACGATCTTGTGCGTGAGGGACTTTTTTTTTACTTAGGTTTTTTAATAAAACTTTGGTTAATTAAATCAATCACCTCTTAGTTATAGTTGAAATAAACTAAATAGATCTAGTCTAAAGTCCAACAAAATTATCCTAAAAATATTCTAAAATATTATCCGAATTTATTTATTTATATATATCACCATTAATAATAATAATATATATTTTATTCTCACTCCCATCAAACTTATTAATTATTATATTATTGTTCAATATATTGCAACGTGTGTATAAAACAGTAAAATGTTAGATTTTTTAATTTGGACAAGCATACAATATTGTCATGATTAGGGTTGAACCAAGGGTAATACAGTAAAATGTTAAACTAAATTATACACTAAAATAGTCAAACAAAAATTTTTTATTGCATTACCTAAGATTTAGATTGTGTTTTATTCCCTATAATCTTGGTTATGTGATCACTAAGTAACCACATAACCAAGTTATGCATGATAACTTAAACCAAACGTATACTAAGGTATGACATTTTCTGCATATTCAAATTAGTGTTTATGCATTTGTGTCCATAGACCATACTCGTGTACAAGCCAATGCCTTCATCCATCAAAATTAACCATTTTTTTGTCACTTAAATAGTCTTAAATATTAATTTTTCATTTACCTAAAATATTAATTTATGATGGTATATTTATAAAATAGACCGCCAATATTTTAATTCAATCAATTCATAAAAAAAAATCAATTCCTAACAATAATCTCTTTTATTTAAGAAAGGATATCTTCACTTTTTTTATTCACAGTTTTGTTGAACTAATTTTGAAACTTCTGATTCGACTCATGAATGATTACTAATCTCAATTAGTGTACGTACCTCGAGATCTTTGAGGAAGATATATTTCCAGCCCTTGAGGCTTGCACGAACAGACAAATCCATGTCCTCCACAGTGGTCCTATCCTTCCAACCTCCAGCCTCATTGATGGCTGAAATCCGCCACACCCCAGCAGTTCCTTTGACAAGCATCCATTCATTAGCATAATCTCCTAGCTTATTTCACTGGTTAAATACTTCTGAGGTGCATTCGAACTAACCATTGAAGCCGAAAAAGGCACAGGTGGAGGATCCCACTTGCTGCTCTACAAAGAAGTGATAGTCCAAAGACATCTCCTGCATCCTTGTCATCATATTTTCGTCCGCATTCACTGCAGTCAATCCATTGCATTCAAGGATGGAAGCAAAAAACAACTCCCAAAAATTATTTAACTGGCTTTTTGGACAAATATGATTCATCATTCGAGCCGACAAGATACCTTGCTTGTGCAGACTAGATAAGATAAATAAGAAACAACAAATTAAGAATAGAGTAAATTGCAGTGTCGGTGGACATGAAAAAAAAAAATGGATGTGGAGACAAACAGTTAGATGGGATGCAAGTGAGTATAATTGCACATGGGAAAAGCAGCAAGAACAGTGATGGTAAAAGAGAACGGTAGTACCAAAGTGATAAGACTTGTTGGACCTTTTTCTTCTTTAATCTCATTGTAATAAGTGTTTTTTTTTGTTTACTTTTTTTTTTCTTCACTCTCTCACACTTGCAAACATATAATTATGTGAGAGAAAACAACAAGAGGAATTTATTTATAATCACGAGCTCCTCATGCCAGACATGTGGTGTGCCAGTACATGACAGCACTAGGATCTTCTACTTTCCTTCCAAAATAATCTAACTGTAGTTGTTCCGATCCTCACTGTCAAAGTGTAATTCATTTGATCTAATCTTATGTTCCAGATCAGGGACTGCAAGTTTACATGTGCTCTGGGAGTTGTAATCATTCACTGGCATTTCACAGAGAAGATGCGTACACGTTTCATGAAATCTATGTCTATTTGGACAAGTGTGATAATCACAAATAATTATCTAAATATCTTGGAAAAAATTATCTCAATATCTCTAATATTGAAAAAAATTCAAGTCAAACCACACTGATCTAAAATATTTAAATCAAGTTGTTCTGAATCAAAATAAATACCCTTAGATAAACCTACTCTTTAGTTTTTAAAATGATAAAGTTAATCAAATATGTTTCTAATTTAATTTACTCTATCAAATTATTTCAGCAAACAACTTAGTGAAGAAAAGATTAACTATGTTTACCTATTTTTTAAAATTTAAGAAATGTACTTATAAATTAAATGAGCATTTATTATTATTATTTTTAAAAAGGTAAATTATTTCAGTTCATCAATTTGATAAAATGAAATGTTCTTGTTTTTTCAAATAATTCATTTTTATAATAATAATAATACTAAAAACAAACACCTATTGAATCTAATGGGTTTTATGAAACAAAACAAATTCAATTTAGCAAATTTTATTCCATCAACTTATTTCACAAAATAATTTAATAAAATATATTTAATTGATTTTATCTTTCTAATGATTTTTAAAAATAATTTCTTATAAAATTTAATGAACACTTGTCTCCTAAAGTTTAATTGGGATCTTCTTTAGATACAAGCTCAAGAATCTGAACAAGTGAACAAAAGAATATTAAAATAATCGAAAGTCCAAAATCAGAACAAAATTCTTGGTTTTTTTATTTCAAAAATCAGAATGAGTGTGGGCTTATGTAATCATAACCATTTGGATTAAGAGTTTTAGATTATATGACAATGATATTGATGATGGGGGCTTGACATGGCTAGTATCCATCAACATGAAGTTAAAATAAAGAAGATGAATAGTTTGAATAAACACACTCTATAATGTGGAACTCATGATCTACTATAAAGTTAGATCCTGTGTTTGTACGGTTGTCTATTGCAACTATGTGAATCATAATTACGCATAAATGGTGGTCCTGGACACTCATGAGTCATCATCTAGATTGCAGAGGTCCTTAAGCATAAATAACATTTAAACAACGTATGCCCTCAACCATCCAATCTATTAATTTCTACAGAAACAAGAAAAAGAGACAAACAAAATCTATAATATAATTTATCTACTGTAAATTTCAGTTCATAAATGCGTTTCGTTTTTATCTAGCTCACTAGCTGTCACCATTATATGTATTTTGAAGATTTTACTAGTGCTAGCAATGTTTTTTATTTTTGGAAAAGGAAGATAAGTAAAGAGAAGAAAAGAGAGCATTGGGCGTGTAGTGTACCGAAGGTCCAGCGGCCTTGGACGAGGGCGATCTGAGGGTTGTGGATGAGGAAGGGGATGGTTCGGAGGAGGAAGTCGGGCTCCGGCTGGAAGTCGGCGTCGAAGATGGTGACATACTCGCAATCCTTCACGTAGTGGTGCTTGAGACCCTGCTTGAGCGCGCCAGCCTTGTACCCCACCCTGTCTTCCCGGATCGCGTATTTGATATTCACTCCCTTGCTCGCCCACTTCCGGCACTCTATCTGCACCAGCTCCTGCCATTTCCTCCACGGAACAATGATTAGTTCAGACTTCAAATCCACTCCAATTGCCACAGCTGTGATCTTTGTAGGGAACTCCCAAAATTGCACATCGAGTGAGAAAATCATTTAGTTATCTTCAGGGAGTATTGAAGGAGAGTTTTGAAAAAAGTTCTTTGGGGGGATTTGGGTATATTTAAGAAAAATCAAGAGAAAATTCAAAGAATCGATTAGATCTGCTACCTTGATGGATTCATCCGTGGAATCGTCGAGCACCTGGATGATGATGCGGTCCGAAGGCCACGAGAGCCCGCAAGCGGCTCCGATAGAGAGCTGGTACACCTGAAAATTCAATAAATTTGAAACGCGCGCGTCGAGGAAAGTAAGCAAACGGAGACTTGTTGATGCGATCGACAGCGGACCTCTTTCTCGTTGTACATTGGGATCTGGATGAGCACCATGGGGTAGGCGGACGTGCCGAGCTCGGCATCGTCGCCCATCGGTTCCCACTTGTATCTCGATTCCGGGCGGCGGCCAAGGAGCCGGACGCCGGTGATCACGATGGCCATGTAGACCTTCTCGACGAAGAGCAGCACCGACAGAGCCAGGCAGAGGTACACCGCCAGCTGCAGAAGCGGCACAATCACCGGCGCCTTCACCTGCTGCCACACCAACCCCATCTGCTCCCTCGCCTGGATCGCCCCTGGAAACATCGCCGCCGAGGAAACCCTATCCATTTCCTCCCGGAAGCAGACGTCAAACAAGAGCTCCAAAAATCACAAATGTAACAGAGGGATCGGATAGGGAGCACAAAGACGTTGTGCAGGTGAAAAATTCTCACGCACTCTCAATCACCTGCTCCACGCACTGGCAATGAACAACAACAACAACGCCTCTTTTCTCCCCCCAAACCCACCAAAACCAACAGAGCAAGCAGAAGAGGAAGCAAAGCTCACCAGATCCAGCCAACTACAATGGAAAAAAGAGAGAGAGAAGAAAACTGGTTGCCCAGTCGAATCACCGCCTTGTTCCTCCCTCTCGTCCTCCTCCGGGGGCAATGTGAGCTCAGGGATCGGCGGCGGAGGGAGGGAAGAGTGGAGCAGGAGATGGAGGGAGGGAGAGAAACCCGGGCATGGCCACGAGGGTTCTGAGCATCGCCTTTAAATAAACGCCCCGTCGCCAAGGAAAAAACTAATTATATAGGGAGTTTTTTAAAAAAGGAAAATGAGTACTATTTTTGGTTTACCTGCTTACTTACTCGAGACAGTACACTGTTGTAACCAGTAACTAGTAGTAACTCCATCTCTATCGGTTTTTTACATTTCAGTACTAATTGTTTTCGATATTAGAGTTAAGTACTTTGTTAGGGACAACTCATTATGTATTTTTTTAATTCAGAAAAAATAATTTACAATGTATTATCCATAAATATTTAATTAATCAGTCGCTTAGATTTTCCTTAGAATTTGTTGAAATTTTGGCAGTAAAAAAAATTATAAATTTAGACTTTTTTTTGGCGCTTAAATCGTGCCATGAAATAATTTATAATTAATAAATACATCTTTGAATTGAAAGCCAAAATGAGAAAATTTGATCATTTTATATAATTCAAATATCTGACTATAAATTGATCGTTTGAATATTAATTTAATATTTTTTATTTTTATTATAATTTTTTTAAAAAAATTATAACTACTATAATTTATCCGAGTGCGCGCTCTAACCACCAAAAAGATGTAATCGAAGAACTCAATTAGATTAACCTTTAATAAATTAAATTTGATCTAATTAATTTTTTATTAATCAAAATAATTTAGTACTCTCGTTCTATTCAACTAAACTAATAAGATTGCATTCTTAATTCAATTAAAATTATTAGAATTTGTAATTGAATATATTTACTATCGATATTCTCTCTATAGTGATAAAATAACATGTATAAGTTTTGGTAAAATAACATGGTAAAATGCCACGTAGATATCACATCATTGTATTTTAATAAAAGATTGAATAAAAGTATATTGAAGATTAAATTTTAATACACTTTAACTTTAAAAGGAATATGATCCCTTCAACACTTTTGTCAGGGGGGCAGGGGGGGCGACTGCCCCCAGGCGCCCCCCCCCCTGTAGCTCCGCCCCTGGTCGTTCCTTCGTGCGAAAGGCTCACCGAGAGTTGGAGGTGGCAAGCAACTCACCAGTCTCATGAATAGAACGACCAACAAGTGAGGGGCGGACAACCGAAGGTGGTAGCGAGCACATGATCACTATACAGCAGTAGCGGCAGTGGGCGCACGATCTTGTGCACGAGGGATTTTTTTTAACTTGAGTTTTTTATTAAAACTTTGGTCAATTAAATCAATCAACTCTTAGTTATAGTTGAAATAAACTAAATAGATCTAGTCTAAAGCCCAACAAAACTATCCTAAAAATATTTTAAAATTCTAAAATATTATCCGAATTTATTTATTTATATATATCACTATTAATAATAATAATAATATATATTTTATTTTCACTCTCATCAAACTTATTAATTATTATATTATTATTCGATATATTACAACGTATGTATAAAGCAGTAAAATATTAGATTTTTTAATTTTGACAAGCATATAATATTGTCATCTTAGGATTAAACCAAGAGTAATATAGTAAAATGTTAAATTAAATTATACACTAAAATAGTTAAATAAATAAGTTTTTATTGCATTACCTAAGATTGAACTAAATAATATTAGGTTATGTTTTATTCCCTATAATCTTGATTATGTGATCACTAAATAATCACATAACCAAGATTATATATGATAACTTGAACCAAACGCACGCTAAGGTATGACATTTTCTACATATTCAAATTAGCGTTTATGCATTTGTATCCATAGACCATACTCGTGTACAAGCCAAATGCCTTCATCCATCAAAATGAACCATTTTTTTCACTTAAATAGTCTTAAATATTAATTTTTCATTTACCTAAAATATTAATTTATGATGGTATATTTATAAAATAGACCGCCAATATTTTAATTCAATCAATTCGTTAAAAAAAATCAATTTCTAACAATAATCTCTTTTATTTAAGAAAGGATATCTTCACTTTTTTTATTCACAGTTTTGTTGAACTAATTTTGAAACTTCTGTGTACGTACCTCGAGATCTTTGAGGAAGATATATTTCCAGCCCTTGAGGCTTGCACGAACAGACAAATCCATGTCCTCCACAGTGGTCCTATCCTTCCAACCTCCAGCCTCATTGATGGCTGAAATCCGCCACACCCCAGCAGTTCCTTTGACAAGCATCCATTCATTAGCATAATCTCCTAGCTTATTTCACTGGTTAAATACTTCTGAGGTGCATTTCGAACTAACCATTGAAGCCGAAGAAGGCACAGGTGGAGGATCCCACTTGCTGCTCTACAAAGAAGTGATAGTCCAAAGACATCTCCTGCATCCTTGTCATCATATTTTCGTCCGCATTCACTGCAGTCAATCCATTGCATTCAAGGATGGAAGCAAAAAACAACTCCCAAAAATTATTTAACTGGCTTTTTGGACAAATATGATTCATCATTCGAGCCGACAAGATACCTTGCTTGCGCAGACTAGATAAGATAAATAAGAAACAGCAAATTAAGAATAGAGTAAATTGCAGTGTCGGTGGACATGAAAAAAAAATGGATGTGGAGACAAACAGTTAGATGGGATGCAAGTGAGATAATTGCACATGGGAAAAGCAGCAAGAACAGTGATGGTAAAAGAGATCGGTAGTACCAAAGTGATAAGACTTGTTGGACCTTTTTCTTCTTTAATCTCATTGTAATAAGTGTTTTTTTTTGTTTACTTTTTTTTTCTTCACTCTCTCACACTTGCAAACATATAATTATGTGAGAGAAAACAACAAGAGGAATTTATTTATAATCACGAGCTCCTCATGCCAGACATGTGGTGTGCCAGTACATGACAGCACTAGGATCTTCTACCTTCCTTCCAAAATAATCTTACTGTAGTTGTTCCGATCCTCACTGTCAAGTGTAATTCATTTGATCTAATCTTATGTTCCAGATCAGGTACTGCAAGTTTACATGTGCTCTGGGAGTTGTAATCATTCACTGGCATTTCACAGAGTTGATGCGTACACGTTTCATTAAATCTCTGTCTATTTTGGACAAGTGTGATAATCACAAGTAATTATCTAAATATCTTGGGAAAAATTATATCAATATCTCTAATATTGAAAAAAATTCAAGTCAACCACACTGATCTAAAATATTTAAATCAAGTTGTTCTCAATGTTCTGAATCAAAATATATACCCTAGATAAACCTACTCTTTAGTTTTTAAAATGATTGAGTTAATCAAATATGTTTCTAATTTACTCTATCAAATTATTTCACCAAACAACTTGGTGAAGAAAAGATTAACTATATTTACCTATTTTTTAAAATTTAAGAAATGTACTTATAAATTTAATGAACATTTATTATTATTATTATTTTTAAAAAGGTAAAATATTTCAGTTCATCAATTTGATAAAATGTTCTTGTTTTTTTTTTAATAATTCATTTTTATAATAATAATAATACTAAAAACAAACACTTATTGAGTTTAATGGGTTTTATGAAACAAAACAAATTCAATTTAGCAATTTATTCCATCAACTTATTTCACAAAATAATTTAATAAAATATAATTCAAATTGTTTCATGAACACTAGAAAATATTTTGACTCCAAAAAATGCCATTTGGGTATTTTCCAACATTAGGGATCTTCCTTAGATAAAAGCTCAAGATTCTGACCAAGTGAACAAAAGAATATTAAACTAATAGAAAGTCCAAAATCAAAACCAAATTCTTGGTTTTTTTATTTCAAAAATCAGAATGAGGTGTGGGCTTATGTAATCATAACCATTTGGATTAAGAGGTTTAGATTATATGACAATGATAGTGATGATGGGGGCTTGACATGGCTAGCATCCAGCAACATGAAGTTAAAATAAAGAAGATGAATAGTTTGAATAAACACACTCTATAATGTGGAACTCATGATCTACTATAAAGTTAGATCCTGTGTTTGTACGGTTGTCTATTGCAACTATGTGAATCATAATTACGCATAAATGGTGGTCCTGGACACTCATGAGTCATCCTCTAGATTGCAGAGGTCCTTAAGCATAAATAACATTTAAACAACGTATGCCCTCAACCATCCAATCTATTAATTTCTACAGAAACAAGAAAAAGAGACAAACAAAATCTATAATAATTTATCTACTGTAAATTTCAGTTCATAAATGCGTTTCGTCTTTATCTAGCTCACTAGCTGTCACCATTATATGTATTTTGAAGATTTTACTAGTGCTAGTAATGTTTTTATTTTTGGAAAAGGAAGATGAGTAAAGAGAAGAAAAGAGAGCATTGGGCGTGTAGCGTACCGAAGGTCCAGCGGCCTTGGACGAGGGCGATCTGAGGGTTGTGGATGAGGAAGGGGATGGTTCGGAGGAGGAAGTCGGGCTCCGGCTGGAAGTCGGCGTCGAAGATGGTGACATACTCGCAATCCTTCACGTAGTGGTGCTTGAGACCCTGCTTGAGCGCGCCAGCCTTGTACCCCACCCTGTCTTCCCGGATCGCGTATTTGATATTCACTCCCTTGCTCGCCCACTTCCGGCACTCTATCTGCACCAGCTCCTGCCAGTTCCTCCACAGAACAATGATTAGTTCAGACTTCAAATCCACTCCAATTGCCGAAGTTGTGATCTTTGTAGGGAACTCCCAAAATTGCACATCGAGTGAGAAAATCATTTAGTTATCTTCAGGTGTTCTTGAAGGAGAGTTTTGAAGAAAGTTCTTTGGGGGGATTTGGGTGTATTTAAGAAAAATCAAGAGAAAATTCAAAGAATCGATTTGATCTGCTACCTTGATGGATTCATCCGTGGAATCGTCGAGCACCTGGATGATGATGCGGTCCGAAGGCCACGAGAGCCCGCAAGCCGCTCCGATCGAGAGCTGGTACACCTGAAAATTCAATAAATTTGAAACGCGCGCGTCGAGGAAAGTAAACAAACGGAGACTTGTTGATGCGATCGACAGCGGACCTCTTTCTCGTTGTACATTGGGATCTGAATGAGCACCATAGGGTAGGCGGAGGTGCCGAGCTCGGCATCGTCGCCCATCGGTTCCCACTTGTATCTCGATTCCGGGCGGCGGCCAAGGAGCCGGACGCCGGTGATCACGATGGCCATGTAGACCTTCTCGACGAAGAGCAGCACCGACAGAGCCAGGCAGAGGTACACCGCCAGCTGCAGAAGCGGCACAATCACCGGCGCCTTCACCTGCTGCCATACCAATCCCATCTGCTCCCTCGCCTGGATCGCCCCTGGAAACATCGCCGCCGAGGAAACCCTATCCATTTCCTCCCGGAAGCAGACGTCAAACAAGAGCTCCAAAAATCACAAATGTAACAGAGGGATCGGATAGGGAGCACAAAGACGTTGTGCAGGTGAAAAATTCTCACGCACTCTCAATCACCTGCTCCACGTACTGGCAATGAAAAACAACAACAACGCCTCTTTTCTCCCCCCAAACCCACCAAAACCAACAGAGCAAGCAGAAGAGGAAGCAAAGCTCACCAGATCCAGCCAACTACAATGGAAAAAAGAGAGAGAGAGAAGAAAACTGGTTGCCCAGTCGAATCACCGCCTTGTTCCTCCCTCTCGTCCTCCTCCGGGGGCAATGTGAGCTCAGGGATCGGCGGCGGAGGGAGGGAAGAGTGGAGCAGGAGATGGAGGGAGGGAGAGAAACCCGGGCATGGCCACGAGGGTTCTGAGCATCGCCTTTAAATAAACGCCCCGTCGCCAAGGAAAAAACTAATTATATAGGGAGTTTTTTAAAAAAGGAAAATGAGTACTATTTTTGGTTTACCTGCTTACTTACTCGAGACAGTACACTGTTGTAACCAGTAACTAGTAGTAACTCCATCTCTATCGGTATTTTCGATTTCAGTACTAATTGTTTTCGATATTAGAGTTAAGTACTTTGTTACGGACGACTCATTATGTATTTTTTTAATTCAGAAAAATTAATTTACAATGTATTATCCATAAATATTTAATTAATCAGTCGCTTAGATTTTTCCTTAGAATTTGTTGAAATTTTGGCAGTAAAAAAATTATAAATATAGACTTTTTGTTGGCGCTTAAATCGTGCCATCAAATTTTCTCTATAGTAATAAAATTGAAGGGGAAGATATTAATTTTGGCATGTTTGAGTTGATTACTATGTCATAGATTTATTAAAGTGGACAATATTTAAATTTAAACGAAACCGAGACAATGTCTTCTCTGTAGTAGTTAATTGTAATTTTCTGATTTATCTTTTTACAAATGATCATGAGACCGATCTTGTGGAGCTGCTGGGGTGACAAATTTCACCTTTTACTAAAGCGATGGGAAAATATTATCATGGCATTCATGTATAAGTTTTGGTAATATATATAACATGGCAAAATGCCACGTAGATATCACATAATTGTATTTTAATAAAAGGTCGAATAAAATTATAATGAAGATTAAATTTTAATTCACTTTAACTTTAAAAGGAATATGATCCCTTTAACACTTTTCTAAAGTTTGAATAAATTTAAAAAAAAAATCCATAAAAATTTAAAAATATACGATCGTTTAAACAACGTAATTAAAGGTGAATTTTGCTTGAGGGGAGGTTAGGAATCGGTCCCCCGACTAGAAATGTTAAAAACCAAAGTCAATGATCGGTCAAATTAGATAATCGTTTAGGGGATATAATTGAGTTGGATATTCAAGTTGTAAATTATCACAAAAGAGCAACAGTCGAATCCTTAAGGGAATAATCTTTTAGAGAATAAATTTCTCTCGTAAATCTTTTGGTTATTATGATTTACCTTCATTTAAATTGTTGTAGGATCGATATTGAAAGACGTTTGAGATGAGTGTTATTATTTTTACTATAAGACTTATCAATGCCAACTTCCTCATGCACCTGTTATTAAAATTATTTTTAAAAAGCAGGTGTCCATGGGAGTTAAAGTTATCGTTGTTTTTGTATTTTAACTGATTAAGGAAGTTTTAATCAAATGGTGTCTAACTAAAATAGTTATTAAAGCTAATTCACTTTAGTAAAAAGGTAGAATTCGTCACTCTAACGGTTTCACATAGTCAATCCCGCAACCATCTATGATGAGGTAAATCGAGAAACTACAATTGACCACAACGGAGGAGAGCATTGCCTCAACTTTGTCTAGATTCAGCCCTTTGCTTCATGTAGAAGCGCAAGGAGATCTAAAATTGTTGAAATTGTTGGACTGCTAAGTCGCTCATTACAAGTGTTTTCTATTTTATTTTAGTGATCGATGAAAAATTTCTATAGACGGGATCGATCATCCCTAAGATAAATCAGTCCAAAGAGCTGGATGTATGATGATCTTAAGAGATATATTGAATATACTACTTCATTAATGCTTCTGATGATTTCTAAAGTTTAAAATCATCAAGGCGCTATTTGTTTCGATAAAGGTTTAACTCTCAGTGTTTACTTATACATTATATCAACAGAAGCAATTATCTATTTGAAGTTTCTTCGCCTTTTATAGTTCATTTTATAGTTGTGATTTATCCAACGAATTAGTAGTCTATAGAGTGAAATTGGAGGTTATATTTGTAGATTACATAATATTACGTCAATTTTTATTATTTATTTTTATTTAGATATTTGATGTCAATTAAAAAACTTTTCTATCATCGTTGTGAATTATAACCAAGTTATTATTTTTGATAATCAACTAAATAAATTTGGATAGTCTTCTAATGCACGCATGAAGTATCTTTTACTTTTTCTACCCGTCGTTGTCTACATTTATTTCTTGCTCTTCGCAATCAACACACCCCCTTAATAATCAACACACACTCCTACATGATTGAGTACGCCTTTGGGTCGGTCACTATAATTTTACCCTCGGGCAAAAGCATGCCTCTTGATCGATTACTATAAAAAGTTTATCCACTATAATTTTACTTTTGGGCATAGCTGAATCTATATATATATAAAAACAGAGTTGTCTGTCCAAAAATTTTCCGCCTAAACATTAATTATAGACATATTTAACTATATGGAAACAAACTTACATCCATCGAGGACTGCAAAAATCTTTCATACAATTAATATTTATCTATACGGAAACAATTTAAGGAACCTAATTTTTGGGGACCTAATATAGCTACACTCAACTCTTTAGTTTCAATCAAATCTTTTATTATGAAAATAATAAATTATATATGCAGTGAACCTAATTTAAGAAAGATGTCATGAATCTGTGTATTTTGCATACAATTAATATTTATCTATATGAAAATAATTAATCATATATGCAGTGAACCTAATTTAAGGAAGATGTCTTGAATCTCTGTATTTTGTATATTAAGAAATATTTATCTTATGAATTAT